>NW_024070210.1:32170661-32548380 GCF_014754425.2 Oryx dammah
TGTGAAAACTGACAGCCTCACAGCCACTAAAAGGGTGGAAAAAGCGTGGAGCTCCTCAAAAAAGTCATATTCACAAGGATTCTCCTTAAATTTGACTCAGTGCGAAATCCCATCCCAGGGTCATTTTTTGAGAACAGTGGCAATTGCTTAACATCTTAGCTGCTTGAGGGAGTCATACCAGTTGAAGCAAACAAGAGGGTGGACAATAAGCCAAAAAACTGGGGAAGGAGATGTCCACGATGGAGTTGTTTGTTTTTTTAATTTTTGGCCACACTCCGTGGCATGTGGAACCTTAGTTCCCTGACCAGAGGTCCAAGCCATACCCCCTGCACTGGAAGGTGGAGTCTTAACCACTGAATTGCCCAGCAAGTCCCCACGGTGGAGTCTGAAAAGCTCCGAAACACTACTGGGGCTCTAGAAGGTCACATGCATGTACAGCGTTCTATGCATGCAAAAGAATGACCTAAGAAGGGCATAATCTTTCACATCTGGCTGACCATGAACTCTTTACGAGTAGGAAGTTAGGATTAAGATAGGCTTACAAACTGCTGGAGCACTGAAGGTGTTCCCCAGTGTATACACACACACACACACACACACACACAGCCCCTTGGCAAAGATACCAAGACTTATTCATTCAAAATAGTTAAGGAAATCTTCCAATCATTAGCTGACTTAGCTAACCAAATGGAGACTTGCTACACATAATAAAGAATAAAAATTATAGAATTAGTCCAGGAAAATCATTAAACAGCAACAACAAGAACAACAACAACCAGCAATAACAACAAACCCTGGTGGGAGGGTGGGAGTTGATGGAAGAATCTAATCTCCAGAACTGGCCCATTAAATTATTTTAAATGTCTAATTTTCAACAAAAAGTTGTGAGATACAAAGAAACAGGACATATAGCTCAGACACAGGAAAAAGACTATCAGTAGAAACTATCCTTGAGGAACTCCAAATATTGGACTTAACTAGAGAAAGACCATAAATTAGCTACTATAAGAAGAGAAAAGTATCAGTCGCTGGGTTGGGAAGATCTCCTGGAGGACAGCATGGCAACCCACTCTAGTCCTCTTGCCTGGGAAATCCCATGGATAGAGGAGCCTGGCAGTCCATGAGGTTGCAAAGAGTCAGACACAACTGAGCGACTAACACTTTCACTTTTCAAAAGAATGAAAGGACTGATGCTGAAGTTGAAGCTCCAATACTTTGGCCACCTGATGCAAAGAGCCAACTCACTGGAAAAGACCCTGATGCTGGGAAAGACTGATGGCAAAAGGAGAAGGAGGGTGGCAGAGGATGAGATGGTTAGATACACTGACTCAATGGACATAAATCTGAGCCAACTCCTGGAGATAGTGAAGGACAGAGGAGCCTGGTGTGCAGGAGTCCATGGGGTTGCAATAAGTCAGACATGACTTAGAGACTGAACAACAACAAAAATAATAATGAAGTCTTGGGAATTCCCTGGTGGTCCAGTGGTTAGGACTCCATGCTTTCACCGCTCCATACTTTCCAGTCGTTAGGACTCCATGCTGAGGGTCTGGGTTCAATCTCTGGTCAGGGAACTAAGATCCTACAAGCCACGGAGCAAGACCAAAATAAATAAATAAATAAGAATGAAGTCTCATCAAACAAAGAGTACCAAAAAAGAGAAAAGCTACTGGACTTCTGTGGTAGTACAGTGGATAAGAATCTGCCTGCCACTGTGGGGGACATGAGTTCCATTCCTGGTCTGGGAAAATTCCATATGCCATGAAGCAACTAAAGCTCACACACTGCAACCACTGAGCCCATGCGCCATAGAGCCCTTGTGCCATACAGCCCACAGGCCACAACCACTGAGCCCACATACAGAGACCATCGTCTGCAATGAGGGAAGACACAACGAGAAGCCTGTGCACTGCAACAACTAGAGAAAGCCCACAAGCAGCAACAAAGACCCAGCACAACCAAAAATGAATAAATAAATAATTTTTTTTTTCTTTAAAAGTGAAATTCTGGAGTTGAAAAATACCGCAATTGAAATGTGAAATTCACCTGACAGGCTAAACTGCATACTCAAATTGGTAAGAGAAAGAATCAGCAAATTTAAAGACAGGTTAATTGAGATTATCCAGTTTGAGGAATGGGCTTCCCAGGTAGTGCTAGTGGTAAAGAATCTGCCTGCCAATGCCGGAGATGCAAGTGACTTGGGTTTGATCTCTGTGACGGAAAGACCCCTTGGAGTAGGAAATGGCAACCCACTCTACTATTCTTGCCTGGAAAATTCCATGGACAGAGGAGCCAGGTGGGCTATAGTCTATGGGGCCACAAAGAGTTGGGTGTGACTGAGTGACTGAACACAGTTTGAAGAACAGAGCAAAAAAAGAACAAAAAAAATAAAATCCTTAAGACCTGTCAGATACCATCAAGCATAACAACAAACGACATAGCCCAAGGAGAAAAAAAACGTCATGTGTACTATTTAACTGTGTACGAAAATAACGGCCAAAAAACTCCCCGACTTAATAAATGTTAATTCACTCATCCAAGAAGATCAACAAAATTTTAGAAGGATGAACTCAAAGAGATCCACGTTTAGACACATCAAACTGTCAAAAGCTAAGACAAAGAGAGAATCCTTAAAGATAAAAGTGATTCATTATATACAAAGTATCCTTAGTAATACTGCTCTTTACAGCATCGGACCTTGTTTCTATCACCAGTCCCATCCACAACTGGGTGTTGTTTTTGCTTTGGCTCCACCCCTTCATTCTTTCTGAAGTTATTTCACCACTGATCTCCAGTAGCATATTGGGCACCTACCGACCTGGGGAGTTCATCTTTCAGTGTCCTATCTTTTTGCCTTTTCATACTATTCATGAGGTTCTCAAGGGAACAATACTGAAGTGGTTTGCCATTTCCTTCTCCAGTGGACCACATTCTGTCAGGCCTCTCCACCGTGACCAGTCAGTCTTAGGTGGCCCCACATGGCATGGCTTAGTTTCATTGAGTTAGACAAGGCTGTGGTCCGTGTGATCAGATTGGCTAGTTGTCTGTGATTGTGGTTTCTGTCTGTCTGCCCTCTGATGCCCTCTCCCAGTGCCTACAGTCTTACTTGGATCATCGAAAAAGCACGACAGTTCCAGAAAAACATCTATTTCTGCTTTATTGACTATGCCAGTGCCTTTGACTGTGTGGATCACAATCAACTGTGGAAAATTCTGAAAGAGATGGGAATACCAGACCACCTGACCTGCCTCCTGAGAAATCTGTATGCAGGTCAGGAAGCAACAGTTAGAACTGGACATGGAACAATAGACTGGTTCCAAATAGGAAAAGGAGTACGTCAAGGCTGTATATTGTCACCCTACTTATTTAACTTATGTGCAGAGTACATCATGAGAAACGCTGGGCTGGAAGAGGCACAGCTGAAATCAAGACTGCCAGGAGAAATATCAATAACCTCAGATATGCAGGTGACACCACCCTTATAGCAGAAAGTGAAGAAAACCTAAAGAGCCTCTTGATGAAAGTGAAAGAGGAGAGTGAAAAAGTTGACTTAAAGCTCAACATTTAGAAAATGAAGATCATGGCATCTGGTCCATCACTTCATGGGAAATAGATGGGGAAACAGTGGAAACTGTCAGACTTTATTTTTGGGGGCTCCAAAATCACTGCAGATGGTGACTGCAGCCATGAAATTAAAAGACGTTTACTCCTTGGAAGGGAAGTTATGACCAACCTAGACAGCATATTAAAAAACAGAGACATTACTTTGCCAACAAAGGTCCGTCTAGTGAAGGCTATGGTTTTTCCAGTGGTCACGTATGGATGTGAGAATTGGACTATAAAGAAAGCTTGAGCGCAGAAGAATTGATGCTTTTGAACTGTGGTGTTGGAGAAGACTCTTGAGAGTCCCTTGGACTGCAAGGAGATTCAACCAGTCCATCCTAAAGGAGATCAGTCGTGGGTGTTTGTTGGAAGGGCTGATCGTGAAGCAGAAATTCCAATATTTTGGCCACCTGATGTGAAGATCTGACTCACTGGAAAAGACCCTGATGCTGGGAAAGATTGAGGGCAGGAGGAGAAGGGAATGACAAGAGGATAGATGGTTGGATGGCATCACCGACTCGATGGACATGGTTTTGGGTAGATTCTGGGAGTTGGTGATAGACAGGGAGGCCTGGTGTGCTGCTGTTCATGGGGTTGCAAAGAGTCAGACATGACTGAGCAACTGAACTGAACTAAACTGATCCTTAGTAAGATTAACAGTTTATTTCTCATCAGAAATCATGAAATCTAGAAGGCAGTAAAATGATATATTCAAAGCACTAAAAGGACAAGAGTATCAACCAAAAATTCTACATCCAGTAAAACTATGCTTCAAAGATAGAAATTATGACATTTCCAGATAAATAAAACAGAGAGCATTCATCACTAGCAGACCTACCCTATAGTAAATACTAAAAAGAGTCCCTTAGGGTGAAATAAAAGGACATTATGCACTAACTCAAATCCACATGAAGAAATAAAGAATATGGGTGAAAGTTAACTTTATCAGTTCAGTCCAGTTCAGTCACTCAGTCGTGTCCGACTCTTTGCGACCCCATGAATCGCAGCACGCCAGGTCTCCCTGTCCATCACCAACTCCCGGAGCTCACTCAGACTCACGTCCATCAAGTCAGTGATGCCATCCAGCCATCTCATCCTCTGTCGTGCCTTTCTCCTCCTGCCCCCAATCCCTCCCAGCATCAGAGTCTTTTCCAATGAGTCAACCCTCTGCCTGAGGTGGCCAAAGTACTGGAGTTTCAGCTTTAGCATCATTCCTTCCATAGGTAAATATAAAAAACAGTATTAAATTATCTGTTTATAACTCTCTCCTTCTATCTGATATAAAAGACAACTGTGTAAAACAGTAATTATCAAGCTGTAGAGACAAGCTTATAATGTAGAAAGATATAATTTGTATGATAATAATAGCAGAAAGAAAAGAGGAGGGAGTCAATCTATATTGCAGTAAAGTTTCTGAATCCTATAGAAATTAAACTGGTATAAATCCTAACTAGATTGGCTTAAATTAAGATGTTAATTGTAGTTCCTAGGGCAACTTACTGAGAAAATAACTCCAAAAAAAGAAAATTGTAAGAAAGCAATAAGGGAATTAAAATGTTATACTAGAAAATATCTACTTAATGTTAAAAAAAGACACTATGGAGGAATAGTAGAATAAAAAAAGGACCTAAGATATATAAAAACATATAACAATATGACAGACATAAATCCTACTTTATTAGTAATTACACTAATGGTAACAGACTAAAATTGTACAATGTCTCATGAGATTACACAAAACGTAGCTTATTTAGTTTTTGTTACTGTAGTTTTCATGACATTCAAGAAAAAATTATATTGGCTGACTATACCTTGACTTTTACTATTTACCTGACTTTTTAAAAACTTTTTATAATGTAAAGTTTCAAACACAAAAGTAGAAACAGTAGTATAATGGCCTCCATATACCCTTATCTACCTACATCAATAACTAACTCACAGCTATCTATCTTCATTTCATTTATACTTCCAACCTCGTTTTCCCCACCCTGCACTGGATTATTATTGAAGCAAATCCCAGATATCATTTAATCAGAAATGAACAGTAAATAATCTACATTTTGAGAAAATCAGATGTATTCATTGGTGGCTTAGATGGTAAAGAATCCGCCTGCGGTGCAGCAGACCTGGGTTTGAACCCTGGGTTGGAAAGATTCCCTAGAGAAGGCAAAGACTACCCACTCCAGCATTCTGGCCTGGAGAATCTCCATGGACAGAAGAAACTGGCAGGCTATAGTCCATGGGGTCACAAAGAGTCAGACATGACTGAGCAACTAAACACACACACATTGTATAATTATAGAAAAGAGGAAAGATATATTAGCAGAAGAAAATGGTAACTAAATCTAAGACAATTTTTAAAAGCAATCTTATGCCATTCTCCCAAATCATCTCACCCTCTCCCTCTCCCTCTGAGTCCAAAAGTCCGCTATACACATCTGTGTCTTTTTTGCTGTCCTGCATACAGGGTCATCATTGCCATCTCTCTAAATTCTATATATATGTGTTAGTATACTGTATTGGTGTTTTTCTTTCTGGCTTACTTCACTCTGTATAATCGGCTCCAGTTTCATCTCCCAGATGATTTGGGAGAATGGCATTGAAACATGTATAATATCATGTAAGAATCGAATCGCCAGTCTATGTCCGATGCAGGATACGGCATGCTTGGGGCTGGTACACGGGGATGACCCAGAGAGATGTTGTTGGGAGGAGGGTGGGAGGGGGGTCCATGTTTGGGAATGCATGTACACCCGTGGTGGATTCATGTCAATGTATAAAACCAATACAAAATTGTAAAGTAAAATAAATAATAAATAAATAAATAATAAATAAATAAATAAAAGCAATCTTATAAATCCATTAAAATTCCTGAAGAAATTTTAGAAATATTAAAAAAAAACTCTGTTCAATCTAGTTTGTATTCCAATCTCATTTTTACCTGTTTCTCCTCTCAGGATGCCATCCCATTTTTGACCTAGCTAGTGAGGTTTTGTCTGAAGATTCACTTATTCTCGTCGAAGAATCACGGTTATTCAGAATTTGTTCCAAGAATCCTACACTTCCTACAATACAAGAAATATAGTATCATTTTTCAAGTACTAATTCACTTCTCTTTTATATAATAGCTCACACATATTTGTACTAAATTACTTTCACATGTTAATGATCTACTCATTTCACTCCACAAGGTAGACTACATATACCTCAAAAACTAATTATTTATAACTCATGGAAACTATACTTGTAAAAGTTTAGGCCTGAATTAATTTCCATTACAGAAGAAAAAAAGAGTATGAATGAGAAGTAACATCATGGCAAAGCCCTGTATACAGAAATATTTTTATAAACAGTAAAAGGGAGATTTAACAGTTTCTTCATAACTAATATTGGTTGAATCTTCCTTTTAGCCTCATCTTTAATGAGACTACTTATCAATTTTTTTTGGTGGTTAAGGTTGCTTTACTTAATAAAGATTATATTTTTAAAATTACTTAAGAGTCTTTAAATATGCCCAGGACAAGATTGAATGTTTAAATAATTCCAAAAGTGAAAGCTTATACTGAACATCTCTGCTTACTTTTACTATAAATACTATAAGGATCTAAAACAAATTATTATTTCTTGTCAATTATAAAGGTTATTAGCATTTTTCTAATTGAACATGATAATAATGTTAAATTTATTTTATTATTCAAACTCACATTTAAAAATAATATAAGTAAACATGATAATCAGCTTACTTTCAACAATGCATTATTTTTTATTTATTAATAACATATTTTTCATTAAAGGTTTACATAATAACTTGCAGAAGATAGAATAATTACAAAGGTTTATCTCCAACTCCTTCTACAAAGAATCAAAAGAAGCTTAATTTGCCCAGTATCACTTAAATAAAAATGTTAAAAACAGAGGTCCCACTTCAGTTCATCTGCTGTTTTTTTAAGTCACTCAGTTGTGTCTGACTCTCTGAGACCCCCTGGACTGTCGCCCACCAGTTGCCTCTGTTCGTAGGATTTCCCAGGCAAGAATACTGGAGTGGGTTAGGGTTACTATTTCCTTCTCTGGTGGATCTTCCTGACCCAGGAATTAAACTCGTGTCTCCTGCTTGGCAGGCAGATTTTTTACCATTGAGCCACCTGGGAAGTCCATGTGAGGGAATTATAAATCCTAAGTGTGGAAATCTGTTCCTAACTTAAGATAGGTCTAACAAAAGTTGTTGCTTTTGTTGTTTAATCACTTAGTTGTGTTCAACTCTTTTGCAACCCCATGGACTATAGCCTAGCAGGCTCCTCTGTCCATGGGATTTCCCAGACAAGAATACTGAAGTGGGTTGCCATTTCCTTCTCCACGGGCTCTTCCTGACCCAGATAGCAAACCCGTCTCCTGCACTGGCAGGCAGATTCTTTACTGCTGACTTCCTGGTAAAGAATCTGCCTGCCAACACAGCAAGATGCAGGTTCGATCCCTGGGTCGGGAAGATCCCAGAGTAGGAAACGGCAACCCTACTCAAGTATTCTGCCTGGAAAAGTCCATGGACAGAGGAGCCTGGTGGGCTATGGTCCATGGGGTCACAAAGTGTTGAACATGACTGAGCACAACACAGTGACAGAGTCACCAGCAAAGCCCCTAATAAAAGTAGTGTCTGCTAATTATAATTGCTTTATTACCTGTATGACATGAAAGCTCCATATTTTCTTTTTCTTCTATAGGATTTTCCCTCTTTGATATTTTATCATCCTTTGAAACAGGAACAGGAGCAAATCTGCGAGGTGCTGGTGTCTCCAAAGGAGATTTCTGTTTATCAAAACTTGTATCTTCAACCTCTCTTGAACATGCTTCAACAGAAAATTAAGAAAATAAATTTAACTTACTTAAAAAATTTTTTTAGTTATAATATTACTCTTCCCCGTGTTTTAAAAATAAAACCAAAATTATATAGGATATTCAAGTTATTAACAAATATATAGAAATAACTTCATCCTCACTAGAAATCAAAGAATATAAACTATAAATATTTTATACTTAAACCTAATAAGAAAAAAATATGACAATATTCAGTGCTACTTAAGTTGTGATGAAAATGGCAAAGCCAGACACTGCTCGTGGCAATGAAAACTGAGAAGGCCATCTGGTACTAAGTACGTGTGCTTAGTCGTCCAGTCGTGTCTGACTCTTTGTGACTCCATAGACTGTAGCCCGCCAGGCTCCTCTGTCCACAGGGATTCTCCAGGCAAGAATACTGGAGTAAGTTGCCATGCCCTCCTCCAGCAGATCTTCCCAACCCAGGGACTGATCCCAGGTCTCCCACATTGCAGGCAGATAGCTGAGCCACCAGGGAAGCCCAGTACTAAGTACAGTATACACTTTGATCTAGAGATCCCACTTTATTGAGCACAAAACACATTGTTGCTATTGTTCAGTTGACCCAGGGATCCAACACTTGTCTCTTGAACTGGCAGGCGATTCTTTACCACCGAGCCATCCTTTACCACTGAGCCACCAGGAAAGCCCACAAAACTGACAACTATAAACAGTGAGCATAGAAACCTGAGTTCTTGCTACAGCTCTGACACTCCCACTCTCAAGCCAGGTGACCTAGAGCAGGCAGTCATAAACTTTCTGTACTTCATTTTCCTCCCCTTACAACTTAAAAAATGACTCACATTACTTCACAAAAGTTTAAGACCCACACATTTGTGGGAGACATAAAGCAACTTGCAAGCATAAGGAGCCTTTAATATGTCTGTAATATAACAATGTCTTAACAAATCAAATGTCAGGAATAATGTACTACATGGATCTTATATATCACTAAAGGGATAGGCTCTTGATTTTCATCAGTTCATTATTCAAATATCAGTAACTTGGAGATATATTTATTGATAAGAGTTTAAATTCCAAAGGTTTAACACAAATAAGTTGTGTATTCCTTTGTTATTATAAAGAGATTTTTAAAATTTCATTAAAATAGACTTGTATTACTCCTTGAAAATATTTAAGAAATAGTTTCTAATTGTACTCAGGTGGTTTCTCCCCGACAGAATGAAGAAAAACAGTAAATATGCAGTTTGTCAGAGTACTGGTGAACTGCTGACAAGCAGTTTCAATGCTATGCATATGTGTGTATGTTGGTGCTCAGTTATGTATGACTCTTTATACCCCCAGGACTGTAGCCCTCCAGACTCCTCTGTCCATGGAAATCTCCAGGCAAGAATATTGGAATGGGTTGCCATTTCCTTCTCCAGGGGATCTTCCCAACCGAGGGATCGAACCCAGGTCTGCTAGATAAGTAAAACTTTTCTAAATTTATGTAGAAATGCTTCTGACAGTTTATGAAAGTTATTAATTAAGATCATTAAATAGGACATGATCCATAACTTTGCTGAACAAATTTCAAAATAATCTAGAAATTACTGGGCTGAAAAAAAATCCCTAATTTTATAAAATAGAGAGTCTCCTAAAACTTAGTAAATAAGTTTTCTGCTTACAAACTGCAAAGAACATTCATAGTTGGCATCTTTTATTCATAGAGAACTACATATTTTTACCTTGTTTGGAAGTAAAGACATTATGTGAAGACAGATTACTGCTACCAAAATTCAAATGGTCTGGTTTTACAGAATACTTTTCCACTGCTCTAGAAGGAGGTACAATAACAGGCTGAAAACTACTAGTCTTGAGTGCAGCACTGATGAAATGAGTCTAGAAAACATAAAATAACTTTGTTTATTTCAAATATCACCTGAAAGAGTTAGATGACAAAAATATCTTGAAATTTATTAGAGGACTTGAAAACAATCTATTAGATTTAATAAATAATAACAATATAAACATTACATGTAACTACTCACTACAGGAGCAATGCTACTGGAAAGATACAGTAACACAAATACTTGGGTTATGTCTGGCTCTACAGTGTGGCCCTGATCATTTGTCCTAAACCTCAGTTTCTTCCTTTTCACCTTAGAGATGGCTCATCAGACACTCCTGATGGCTCAGGAAACACTGAGACACTACTGTCTCCTAGAGACACCCTCTCTAGGAGAGAACCAGGAGAAAGGGACCCTAGCCCTTGACCTCTACTTAAACCAGAGAATTTAAAACCAAAACATCTCATCTTTTAAATACCGATGATAAGATTTTACCTAAAGGTTTAAAAACCATTGGTAGAAAGCACTAAAATAAAACCATAGCTTTGCATAGTAGCAGCAGTAAAATATTCATTTCCATATAAATGGAAAACACAGTGACAACACAGTTTTTAACACTATTTATTAAAATATCTAAAATGTACACATATCATAACTAATAAAACTGATTTTAAAAGAACCTTATGCTAGGCAAAAAAACAAAACAAAACAAAAAGAATTCTTAAAAGAATTTTACAGAATTCTTAAAAGTGTGCTGAGATCCCTCTACATAAAACAGATGGATGGATTCAAAGAATTTCATTTCATTAAGCATTAACTGAACTATGAAAATACTTTACAGGTCATAAGTTCAATTTTCTCTGTAGTTATAAATTCCACAAAAAAGACGTCTGAATTAGCAAAAGATTTCATTCTTCAAAAATGATAAAGTTAATAAATTATGTGTTTATTTATGGAAAGATAAATGAATGGCAGAAAGGCACTTCGAACTATGTTAAAAAAAGAAATCAATGTGCTTTTCAAACGTGTAATCTGATTCTATCCTAAACAACAACAAAAAAATTGTTTTCTAGGTAAAGAAATCAAGGCTCAGAGAAGCAAAGATTTCTGTAGACTGAGGACCAGCACCCTGACAGACCCACTCCTGGACTCTCCAGATGACGTGCTACACACTCAATTTTAGCAATGTAAGGAGTACTTACTAAAACTTTATTTTATATGCCATAATCATTCAAACTAAAATAATATCAATCATATCAAGATTTCAAGACAAACCCTATTGGAAGTCTTAAAAATTATAGGATATTAGAGTTCACTCTATGATCTTATACTGAGCTATAATAAGCTTATTTTTGTATATTCTTCTTAATGCTATATTTTACTTGTATCTTTAAAAGTTTTTAAGGAGTACTAGGAGTGTGTGCTCAGTTCTGTCCAACTCCTTGGGACCCCATGGACTGTAGCCCACCAGGTTCCTCTCTCCATGGGACTTTCCAGGCAAGAATACTTGAGTGGGTTGCCATTTCCTACCTCAGGTTATCTTTCAAACCCAGGGATCAAACCCTCGTCTCTTGCATCTCTTGCACTGACATCGCCTGGGAAATTCAAGTTGCACAGTAATAAGGAGTGGAAGTGGAGGGTTAAATTAAAACCAATGCATTTACAATGCTGGTCATTCACTCATTCTAAAAAATCTTTAAAAAAAAATCTGAGTACCTGAGTGCTGGGTACTATCCAAGGACTTGGAAATTTCAAAATAAATACACTATGCTATTACCTGTCTGGGAGGATAACTGTTTATAATAGCCCTGTGCCTCATTCAAAAGGCATAAGACTGTTCATTCTTTTTAACTAGGTAAATGTAGAAGCAAATATGTATACTAGGTGATTCTCATCCAAGGGTGTGTATCAGAATCATTAGAGAGCTTTCAAGGATTTCCAGGCCTATACTAGACCTGCTATTTCAGAATTTCTGACTGGTACAAGCATGTGTATTTTTATAAAGCTCTCCACGTGATTCTGAAGCACTTTGCTAGGCTAAGAACCATTGATATAAACAGAAAACTGCATTGCAATATGAGCCCTTTTAAAATGCCATGAAAAGAAATATCACAGAAGAAGGAAAAAAACAGTTTTAAGGTCTCGCAAAGCTAGACACCTGAACTAGAACATGCAGAGTTCTTCTTTTCCACATAGAAGAAAAGAATGATGAACAAACAAATCATTATTTAAGAATTAAAACTGTTACAATCTAAGGAGATGAACTACTGGAATAATCAGTGAATATCAGCTTAGATATCCGAGTCATGAAAGGTCACGGGATGTGTGGTCGCTTACTAGATACCTGAATATCGATCTGCTGTTGCTGCAGCTTTTCGAGATGCCGGATGTGTTGCTCCATAAACACGTTCATTTGTTTTTCATGATCGTGACAGTGTAGCATCTCCTGTTTATTCTGCATGGTTGTCTGCTGCTCTGTAACACGCTGTAACTGTTTATCAGTCTCTTGTAACTTATTGAGTAATTCTGTAACAGAATTGACCTTTGCTTCCAACTCACTCTGCACCTACAACAAAAATATCCAGACATCAAAAACATGCTCAATTATTAGGTTATATAAAGGGAACTGGTATAGAGAAATGATCAAACCAGAACTTTTACCCTCTATACTTCTGATGTTTCTAAAGCCTTTATTTTTAGAATCACAGAAATAAGGCAGAATAGCTATCCTTAACTAGATCTTTTTTCTCTTAAAAAATACCAAATTTGTCACATAGACTTTTTATTGCGTCAGAAAACTAAGATCACCACATCCAGTCCCATCACTTCATGGCAAATAGATGGGGAAACAGCGGAAAGAGTGACAGACTTAATTTTGGGGGACTCCAAAATCACTGCAGATGGTGACTGCAGCCTTGAAATTAAAAGATGCTTGCTCCTTGGAAGAAAAGTTATGACCAACCTAGACAGCATATTAAAAAGCAGAGACATTACTTGGCCAACAAAGGTCCATCTAGTCAAAGCTATGGTTTTTCCAGTAGTTATGTATGAATGTGAGAGCTGGACTATAAAGAAAGCTGAAAAAAAAAAAAGAAAGAAAGCTGAGCACTGAAGAATTGATGCTTTTGAACTGTGGTGGTGGACAAGACTCTTGAGAATCCCTTGGACTGCAAGGAGATCCAACCAGTTCATCCTAAAAGAAATCAGTCCTGAATATTCATTGGAAGAACTGATGCTAAAGCTGAAACTCCAATACTTTTGCCACCTGATGCAAAGAACTGATTCATTGGAAAAGACCCTGATGCTAGGAAAGATTGAAGGCGGGAAGAAAAGGGGAAGACAGAGGATGAGATGGTTGGATGGCATCACCGACTCAATGGACATGAGTCTGAGTAAACTCTGGGAGCTGGTGATGGACAGGGAAGCCTGGCATGCTGCAGTACACGGGGTCACAGAGTCGGACACAACTGAGCGACTGAACTGAGTTTGGTCAGCAATCTTGGCTCTCCCACCTATTAGCTCTAAGACCTGATGCTGACTCTGACCTGTTTTTCAATCTTCTCTGTTACAAATGGAGGGCTTTGCATATATGATCTGTATGGTCAATTCTAGCTCTAAAATAAGGATGTCCAGCCATCCCAGCTACCCAAGACTGAGTGGCTCCCAAGATGAGATACTCCACTGCTAAAACAAAGGAATCCAGGATTTTCTAGCAGTAATACAGGGATGAAAGTTAAGTGTCATAACTTCTGAGAAATAATCATAACCACAGAGAACAATGAGAATGTCCCTAGTCAATGGCTGGACACAACAATTACAAAATCAGTGTCTGGTACATTTTACAAAGAAGTTATGACTATCTAGGAAGACACAGATATACTTTTATCAGTGGAGCTGCTGTTGCAATGGCGGCGGCAGTTGCTGCAGCCACAGTTGTAGCTGAATCAATTCCACTGGGTGAAATTCTATTCTCCTGGGTAACAGGATCCTTTTCTGTGCCTGCATCTTCTAAAAGCTGTACCTTCACCTCCTTAAAAACAGGCATGCTTTGAGCTCTGGAAATAAAAAAGGAAAAAAAGTCTATTCAGTAAGCTATACTGAACCATTAGAAGAAAGACCTACAAGTGGCAATCTGCTGCAGGTGAATTTTCTTGATTTTTTTTTAAAAGATAAATTCCTATTTTTTGCTATCAGCATATCAGTCATTTGGTTAATGAAATCTATTAAGGCTCAGGTCACCACACACTAAAAAAATTAAAAGATAATTTCCAGAAGGCACTGATATTTCAGAAAATATGACTTACACATATGAAAAAGACATGGGCACAATTACAATGATTTATAGTCAAGAAGCACAAATCTGGGACTTCCCTGGTGGCCCAGGGGTTAAGAATCTACTCGCCAATGAGGGGGACACAGGTTCGATCCCTGGTCTGGAAGGATCCCATCTGTCATGGAATAACTAAGGCCATGCGCCACAACTGCTGACGCTCGCATGCATAGAGCCCATGCCCCTCCATAAGAGAAGCCAGCACAATGAGAAGTCCTAGCACCGCAACAGAGAGTAGCGTCCACTCACCACAAACAGAGAACACCCACATGCAGCAGCAAAGACCCAGTGCAACCAAAAATAAATAAAAATAAATTTTACAAAGCTTTTGAAAAAAGCACAAATTTAAAACATACAGCAAAGGCTCTAAGTATTCAGGTATCAAGTTTTACTCCCAAAGGAAGACAACCCAAGAGGGACTATTAAAACTGCTGAAAAGAATTTCTAAACTTCTAACTCATTTAGATTTAATAAATGTCACCTAATTTATTAAAATGAGCATAAAATACATTACTAAGTAGTCTGGATTAAAGATGAGTCCAGAAAATACGTATTCACAATAAGGCATTTAACTAAACACTTATTAAAAAAAAAAAAAAAAAAAAAGACTGGTCAATTTTGTGTTGTCTTTGGCCTAAAAGAAATGAAAGAAACACTGACAAAATTGAAGAGTGCCTAAGGTAAGTCTAAGTAAAATCAGCAGGAATGTGCTTTGTCTCCAGCTGCTGGATTTCCACCTTCTGATTTTTAAAGAAGGCACAGATTTCTTAAACTTACTCCTCTTTGATGTTGTCTCATTTCTATTAAGAGCATCATTTGTCTTGCATTCTCAAAATTTTGAAGTTATCTTAAGTTCTCTACCCTTCAATTAACTTCTCATACCCAACTAAGTCACTGGGTTTTCTCAATTATTTCATCACAATTGCAGGAATCATGTCATGGAATTATAGAGGCAGGGGAACCCAATAGCCCAGCTTTCCTAATTTTCTTCATTTTATAGATGAAGAAAGAAACTGAGGTCCACAGAGATAATGGGATTTACCTGACCACGTCATAGAACTAGTAAGTAGCCAAGTTACGGCCAGTGCCCACAAATCTTCCCATGACATCAGGTTTTTTCTCTCAAAACAGACTTCTCCCTTCATAATTCTGCTCTAGTACAAAACCATCATCTCTTGCCAACTATTTCATTCTTCTGGTTTCTATTTGCTTAAAAACTTTCCACACAGATTTCACCATTCAAAAATCTAAAATCATTCCTTACAGACAACTGAATAGGCTAGTTTCCTATTTGGCATTCCGCTTACTCCATCCTTTGGCCCTGCCCTAGGTTCCAACATATACTGTACTTCCCGTGTCCTCTCCCCAGTTACACTGCTCTCACTGACTGCACTACACTGCTCTCACAGGTGACTCCAGGCTTTTTTTTTTTCACTCTGTTCTCTCAATCTTCTTCACCCAACTTGCTCTAACCTTCTTCCCAAGATTCAACAAAAGTCTTACCTTTTCAATAAGCCTGTTCTTGAGGACTTCTCTGGTGGTCCAGTGGTTAGGACTCCGCGTTCCCAATGCAGGGAACGTGGGTTGAGCCCTGGGAACTAAGATCCTGAATGCCAAATGGCACAGCCAAAAAAAAAAATACGCCCGTTCTTATAACACTTTCTCTTGATCTCTCCGTTCATTAATTTCTTTTCATTTACTTTCGATGAGCTTCCCTGATAGGTCAGATGGTAAAGAATCTGCCCACAGTGCAGGAGATCCAGGTTTGATCCCTGGGTCAGGAAGCTCATTGGAAAAGGGGATAGCTACCTACTCCAGTATTCTTGTCTGGAGAATTCCATGGACAGAGAAGCCTGGTGAGATATAGTCCATGTGGTTGCACAGTCAGAAATGACTGAGAGATGAACACAACACTTACTTCCAAGACCATACAGTTGAGGCTTGACAGTCAGCCATCCTACGGTTTAAATGGCTTCTCTTGTGGCTCAGCTGGTAAAGAATCTGCCTGCAGTGTGGGAGACCTGGGTTCAATGCCTGGGTTGGGAAGATACCCTGAAGAAGGGAAAGGCTACCCACTCCAGTATTCTGGCTTGGAGAATTCCATGGACTGAATAGTCCATGGGGTCACAAAGAGTCATACACAACTGAGCGACTTTCACTTTCACAGAATAGACATTTAACAAAACTAACATGTTAACAAAATTAACAATGTACCGAATGTTTCCTCTCACAGCTCTAATCATACATTCCTCCATCTATGTACCTATTCTCTCCCCAACTAAGCTCTAAGCAACCTGGAGTAGGGGGGCTTTTATACCACATAAGCAGTAAGAAAGAGCACAGAGTTGGTGCTAAATATACATTTAGTTGACTGAGTGGTGTACTAAGAAAATATAATTCAGATAATCCCTATCGTTTAGAATTTCTGTCTGAAGTCTGAATGTGATTTATCCTTTAAGATCTCTCATTCTGTATTAATACATTAAATTGACCAACAAGAAAAATAACATTATAAGGCCAAACATCAACTTCTTTAAAGTTTAAAAATTTTATTTTTTCCTATTATCAAATTAATAAATGCTCAATGCAGTAAATGAACACACTCAATATTCCAGCAAATTTGGAAAACTCAGCAGTGGCCACAGGACTGGAAAAGGTCAGTTTTCATCCCAATCCAAAAGAAAGTGAAGTCAGTCAGTTGTGTCCGACTCTTTGTGACCCCGTGGACTGTAGCCTACCAAGCTCCTCTGTCCATGGGATTCTCCAGGCAAGAATACTGGAGTGGGTTGCCATTTCCTTCTCTAGGGGATCTTCCCAACGCAGGGATCGAACCTGGGTTTCCCGCCTTGCAGGCAGACGCTTTAACCTCTGAGCCACCAGGAAAGCCCCAATCCCAAAGAAAGGCAATGCCAAAGAATGCTCAAACTACCACACAATTGCATTCATCTCACATGCTAGTAAAGTAATCCTCAAAATTCTCCAAGCCAGGCTTCAGCAATACGTGAACCATGAACTTCCAGATGTTCAAGCTGGTTTTAGAATAGGCAGAGGAACCAGAAATCAAATTGCCAATATCCGCTGGATCATGGAAAAAGCAAGAGAATTTCAGAAAAACATCTATTTCTGCTTGATTGACTATGCCAAAGCCTTCGACTGTGTGGATCACAATCAACTGTGGAAAATTCTGAAAGAGACGGGAATACCAGACCACCTGACCTGCCTCTTGAGAAACCTATATGCAGGTCAGGAAGCAACAGTTAGAACTGGACATGGAACAACAGACTGGTTCCAAATAGGCAAAGGAGTATGTCAAGGCTGTATATTGTCACCCTGCTTATTTAACTTATATGCAGAGTACATCATGAGAAACGCTGGGCTGGAAGAGGCACAAGCTGGAATCAAGATTCCTGGGAGAAATATCAATAACCTCAGATATGCAGATAACACCACCCTTATGGCAGAAAGTGAAGAGGAACTCAAAAGCCTCTTGATGAAAGTGAAAGAGGAGAGTGAAAAAGTTGACTTAAAGCTCAACATTCAGAAAACTAAGATCATGGCATCTGGTCCCATCACTTCATGGCGAATAGGTGGGGAAACAGTGTCAGACTTTATTTTTTGGGGCTCCAAAATCACTGCAGATGGTGACTGCAGCCATGAAATTAAAAGACGCTTACTCCTTGGAAGGAAAGTTATGACCAACCTAGATAGCATATTCAAAGCAGACACATTACTTTGCCAACAAAGGTCCACCTAGTCAAGGCTATGGTTTTTCCAGTGGTCATGTATGGATGTGAGAGTCGGACTGTGAAGAAAGCTGAGCGCTGAAGAACTGATGCTTTTGAACTGTGGTGTTGGAGAAGACTCTTAAGAGTCGCTAGGACTGCAAGGAGATCCAACCAGTCCATTCTGAAGGAGATCAGTCCTGGGTGTTTATTGGAAGGACTCATGCTAAAGCTGAAACTCTAATACTTTGGCCACCTCACGCGAAGAGTTGACTCATTGGAAAAGACTCTGATGCTGGGAGGGGTTGGGGGCAGGAGGAGAAGGGGAAAACAGAGGATGAGATGGCTGGATAGCATCATCAACTCGATGGACATGAGTGGGGTGAATTCCAGGAGTTGGTGATGGACAGGGAGGCCTGGTGAGCTGCAATTCATGGGATCGCAAAGAGTCATACACGACTGAGCGACTGAACTGAACTGAAGTGTAAAGAACTAGAAAAAATGCACATAATTCACCCACTCAGAGGAAACGATTCCTTTCCTTTTTGTCTTTTTCTAGAACTTTTTTTATTCCTTAATCCTCTGAATCTGGCATCTATCTCAATACTACACTGAAACCGCTCTTACGAAGGCCATTAATACCTCCTCTTGCTCAATTCAACGGACACTTCTCAGTCCTTATCTTTATGTCTGAGCAGCTATCAAACTCAGAACCTCACTTCCTCGGTTTTGTTAAGACCACACTCTTCACTTCTGGATAAACTTTCTGAGTGGCACTTAGAAATCACCTTGCTTTCTCTGTACATCTCTTAAAGATTCGGTTTTCTTACAGATCTATCCTAAGCCATCTCTTTTCACTCTCACACTCCCACCAGGCCAATTCAACCACTTTCAGAGCTCAGACTACTATCTATATACAGATAACTTATATACATGGATTTCTAGCTTAGAATCCTTTTGCCAGTTTGACCTCTTTATGGCTTGGTGGGTAAAGAATCTGCCTGCAATGTAGAAGAGACCGGAGATGTGGGTCTGATCCCTGGGTTGGGAAGGTCCCCTGGAGGAGGGTATGGCAACCCACTCCAGTATCCTTGCCTGGAGAATCCCACGAACAGAGGAGCCTGGCCGGCTACAGTCCATGGGGTCACAAAGGGTCAGATACGACTGAGCACACGGCACAGAGGTTCAATTTGCTATCAGACATTTTTCACCTGGATATCTCATAGGTACCTCAAACCCTTGCCGATGTCTAGAGTGAAATTTATTCACCAACACCTCCCCTTTTCAATGAATACTATTACTGACTATGCATTTATACAAGCCAAAAATCTGGGATCCATCCTTAGCTCCTTCATCATGGTCACATCTAAGCATCAATTCCTGTCAATTCTATCTCCAAATTATCGTCCAAACCTGTGCACTCATTTGCAGGCCAACATGATTCCCATCTTCACATCCCACCACTTACCAATGGGTTTAGAATCAATCTAACCCATCTCTTTCACAGATCTTCAAAAAGTTCACAGTCAATTGGCTTCCTAGATTTCAGTCCAGCCCTCTTCTAATCCATTTTTTCCTGAGTGAGCCTTGTAAGAAATATATATCAAACTTTAAACCTTTTAAATGATTTGCTGTTTCTCTTTAAGTCCGAAGTTCTTTGGTGTCGTTCATAACTCTGCTTACCTTCCTGACACAGGAAATGTCATTCTACCCTTGTTCTAGATACTCCAGATAGACTCGTCATTCCTCAAAGGCTCATTCCAGTCAATTACCTTTTTTTTTTTTTTTTACAGCTTTACTGCATATTTTAACATCAAATAGGCCAGATTCTCCATCATTCCATTTTTGTTTCTCCAAAATTAGCTATTCTCCACTGTGTATATTCTACATGAATGTATTCTTAACAGTATGTGCACACATTCCTAACTGTGTACCCTTTCAAGTAAATTTTAGAATCACTTTGCCAAATTCAATCTGCCATTCTCAAAAGAAAAAAAGAAAATCAAGTGATACTGACTACAGTAAAGTTTCTCTAGAGACACAATAAGACTATCTTTTAACCCAAAATGAGAGTCATTTTTACGGTTCTGACTCATACCATTCTCTACGCTGCAATAACCTTCTCAAAGGCCCTTCCTAGTTTTTCTTTTTCAATTCTGTTTGTTCATCCTGAAATGGAGAGAGACCTACTGTGAACAGGTAGGAGGGGTAGTAGTCACAGCTATTTCTCACTGTCCACTTGTTTATGAACAACTTCTCCCTCTCAGATCTGAGAGTTCTGACTTGAAGGCAAGTTGATAAAGCCCCTATTGTGGTTGCAAGTAGTCACTTCTACCTGGGGTCAACTGGATGGAAACGGTAATCACTCTTTCTCCAATGAAGTAGATGTAATCTGAAATTTTTAGTTTATGTACAGAATTTGGGAGACTGCCCTTCCATCATATCCTTACTTATGCCTTTTCTTACATATTTACAAACTCCAGGATACAATTTACCATCCAAATTCTCCTCCTAATCACCTGTTACATACTGGGAACTGGAGCCTGATCAAATGTCAAAAGGAAAAACACCATTAAGCCAAACAACCAGCTGTGAAACTCTGGCTGGCTCAGATCACACTCCTTATGGTTTGCTGTGCTATCCTTAGTCGCTCAGTCATGTCCAGCTCTTTGCGACCCCATGGACTGAAGTCTGCCAGGCTCTTCTGTCCATGGGGATTCTCCAGGCAAGAATACTAAAGTGGGTTGCATGCCCTCTTCCAGGGCCTTGTGGTTTAGAGGTAGTATTTACTTTGTTAGTGTTTCCCAGAGTATAATATGTATATTATGAATAACTATAGGTAAAAAAAGAATAAACTTTAGTAGTTGTAGAGCTCTGGTCCAGGAGTAGAATATATTTAGCGCAGGAACATAAATCTCATTCCAACCCCACTAATGATTTTTTAAAATATCCCTGGTGATACATTCTTTCATGTTTAGCACAGTGCTGTTGTCAGGGTTGATTCTGTATTTCATTGGCAGTAAAGTAGGAAGGAAGTATTTAGATAGAGTAATAGCCAGTTTTCCTTCACTCCACTCAGATGCTAAGCTTGTCCCTTTCTCAAATCTTAAGCAGAGATTAGGAAAAAGTCTAAATGTCCTTTTTCAGTAAGCAGTACTATGTATGCGGTCATATATGTGACCATTGCTATGAATAGTATAGTGAAGTGACTAAGACAGTAGTCTTTAGACAGACTACCTGGGTTTGAATTCCAACCCAGTGAATACTTGCTCAATGACTTCAGGAAAATCAATCCCTCTGTGCCTCAGTTTCCTCATCTATAAGATTGGGATGGTAATGTAATCTATATTATTGGATTTTGAAAAAATTAAATGAGTTAATGCATACAAAGTGCTTATAACAACACCTCTTCAACAACAACCACAGCAACAATAATAACTGTTAATAGCCATTGAGTATTTTACACATGCCCAGCATCATGAAAAATGCTTTATACATATTATCATACTTATATATTTCACATATTGGAAAAAAACAACTTTTTTCCCTAGGTACAAAGCATAAACAAAGCTGATTGTAAAGAAACACAAGAAATGCCTCGCCTATTTTTTTAAATGAAACTTACTTTTGTTTTAAAACTGCTCTTAGAGCATCTTTCTGTCCCATAGTGTACTGAGAAATAAAGATGTCATTTGCTGCAAAATAAAAACACAAAAATACACTTTAGATTCCTAGAAATGTATCATATTTTGATAAGCTACTCAAAGAAAAAAATTTTAATTAAAAAAACGTTTGGGAATTCAGCAATATGATTTCTTAATTTAAAAAGACAAGAAACAAATTAAGTGACTTGAGTAATAATAGTCATAACTCAAGACTGTAAAAATAAAATTGTGTAGAAACACTTGGGGCCAAATTAGAGACATTTGTTCAAACTCTAATGAGAACACTGCTTAGTTGAAAACAAAACCAACTACTTTTAAAATGTCATTAAGTACATTTTTTCAAAGCATATTTTTAATCTATTATCTTAGCAAAGACTATTCAGCATTTATAATCAGGTATCAAATACCAAACTATGCAATAGGTTGGCAATAATAAAATTACCTTTACCATCACAAAAATTGTTTTCTGGACTTCAGAGATTTCATTAATAGCTTAACTTGGAAGGAAAAATGAATTAAAAATGAAAACAAGAAAAAACTGTAAAGTTGTTTAATAAATACCTAAAAAAAAAAATCAGTGAATATCTAAAACTCTAAAATTCTATCCTTACCAAAGAAATTCTTACAAATGTGCTAAGTCACTTCAATTGTGTCTGACTCTTTGAGACCCTATGGACTATAGCCCACCAGGCTCCTCCGTCCATGGGATTCTCCAGGCAAGAATACCGGAGTGGGTTGCCATGCCCTTTTTCAGGGGATCTTCCTGACCCAGGGATCAAACCCACATATCTTATGTCTCCTGTACTAGCAGACAGGTTCTTTACCACCCGCACCACCTTGGAAGCCCAAATTCTTACATATTACAACATAAATGAACCATGAAGACATGCTAAGTGAAATAAACCAGTCACCAAAGGACAAAACACTATATATGATTCCACACATATGGAGATATAATGGAACATATAGCGACAGGAAGCAGAATGGTGGGAAGGGGAACAGAGTTAGTATATAATGAGAACAGAGTTTTGATTGGCGAAGATGAAAAGTTCTGGAGATGGGACGGTGGTGATAGCTGCACAACATGAATATACCTAATGCCACTTAAAAATGGTAAAAATGGTAAATTTTACATTATGGGTATTTTACCAAAAAAATTATAAATCTATCCTTTTACCTTTTTGTCTGTTGTTCTCTTCCATTTTATTCAAAGGCAACACTTGCACTTCAGCATCTTTAGAAAAATCCTTCAGGATATGAAAGGAAGAAATGAAAGGCATAAATCTACTTTATGATTCATTATTTATTAAGTACCATTTACTATCTTATGTGACTATTGTGTCCTGGGAGGACACAACTATTTGTTTATACACTTAATTCCAGCACTACCATGCTTAGGTACCCTGAAGCTACTCAAAGATGTGTTGAATGAGTAATGAGCTGTCAGACAAGTGAATGAATCGGAAAATGAACAAGCAAGTGTGGTCCTGAAATTCAGATTCAAATCCCAATTTGCCACTTTCAGGAGAGCAACCCATATAACATTTCAACGGCAACAGTTAAACATAAAAATATGATTCACTGTGAGACAAATGTAGTTTATAAGGATGTCCAATGCACGGCACTACATCAGAAATTAATTTTCACAGTATTCTTTGTCACTGAGCTATAACGTAGTCTCAGAAGACTTCTCTATAGACATGACAACTACTGCCAAACAGATTTCTGCTCACATGTGTACCCCAGGACTTCAGTTCTAAGATTCTATTCACTGCTAGGACACCATGACATTTTAAGTACTTGGTTCATTTAACATTGCTTCACCTTCCTAAGGCACACATTTTTCCCCCTGCCAAATCATTAAATAGAAAATAAAAAATAGTAAAAGAAAATGGATACAAGCTATCTGCTGATAATAGGTGTTCAATTCCTAAAAATAGCCAATGAGACTAACAATACATGGAACGCATCTGGGAAATCAAAGACTTCCCACAAAACAGTATGAAAAAGCACAGCACATAAATATGTATTCACAAGAGAATAGATACAGGTGGCAATATAAATGAAAAAAAATTCCCCTTCACTAATAATAAAAGAAATACAAAATCAAACAATGCGATGCCCTTTTCACCTATCAAAACAGCAAACCTTATGTTTGTTTGCTTAATATTAATGCTTCATATAAATGAAGATGGAGAGAAATCCACTAATTCTACTCATGACCTTGCTGGAGAATACATATTGATACAGTTTTTCTAGAGGCAATTTAGAAATATTACAAAAACTGTGCATATTCTTTTAGGTAATAATTTACCTAGAAATTAATGTAAGAAAGTGAGCTCAGATACAAACCAGGATGTTCATCACCTGGTTGTACATATTATAAAAATTTTGGTGGAAAAAACCTCAATGTCAAATAATAAGAATATGAACATATAAACTATGGTACATACATACACTGAAATTCTGTGAATTTATTAAAAGCTCCTAAGAAAAAAAATCAATGACATGCAACAATAACTTCAATATTACTTAGTTATAAAACAGTCCCATTTCATAAAATATACATATACATAGAAAAAAACTCAAAATGTTAACAGTACTTGCTTTCATGTAATTGTGAAACTTCTTTTTTCCTTCTTTTTGAATTTTCTATAGTGATTTTAAGGTTTTGTTTTCTTTCTGCACATGTATAAGGATTTGCTCCTTATAATAGGAAAAAGTAACTCTTATCTTCCAGTAGTAGAAAGAAACAAGTATGAAGAGGAATAAATCTAAATATGAGCACATTGGACACAAACTTCTTTCATTTTCTCTTTAAAATAGCATGGTCAAGTCAATAGAGAATATTAATCTTAGCCCTTATTTATGAAATAAAAATGTAATGCAAAAAGGCTGCAGTTTGTGATCATGGTAAGATGATGAAGAACTAGGTTTGCTCTGCAGGTATATTTTATATTAGACAAATCTACACAAAACAAACTGTTAGCCCATATTAAATCTAATGGAATCCTGCCTGATGATCTTCCAAAGATCACCCTCTTATGTTCAATTATACAATAATAACATATCCATACATTTGAGAAATTACAGAATTAAAATACCATTAATCTTTAAATAAAGCCTCCTCAAAAAAGAAAAAACATCAACCCAAAGGCTAGGCATTTATTCAGAGACCAAGTACAGCACAAAATTATACCTTTTTATGATGAACTGTTGACAAAATTCATAAGTAAATAGCTGCAATACCTGTTTTAGTTTACTTGTTAAATTCACAATATATAGTCAATATTATGATAAGTGGTCAAAGTCTAATTGTGTGACCAAACATATTTATAAACAAATATTTTCAGCATTATAAGTAACAAATGACATTAAGATGAGAATTTCATGTTATTAGCTTTTAAATACCTCTCAAAAAAAAAAAAAGCACACAAAAGGCTTCAGAATAGTTAGAATAAATTCACACTTCACTTTTTAAAAATTCTGTTGTTACAGCTCCTTTACCTTTACCTAGCAGTTTGTAAAAATATGTCTTTGGTAAGTGAACTTTAATTAAAAACAAGGCCTATCGCTAATCTAAATTTTAAAAAGCCTTACTTGACAATACTTAAAATTTTAACATGAACGTAATTAAGAATTCTTTTGCTTACACTTTCTGACACAGTAGGATTTTCTACTGGAGGCTGCTGATAATTTCTGGCAGAAATTAAATCTGATGAACCTAACAAAATAAAAGAATCAATTTTAGTGAGTTTTAAATTAGAATGTTTTCTTTAGAAACTGTATAAGCTTAATTTAAGAACTATAAATTCCATATTAATGCAAGACCTAAACTGGAAGCCAATCTTCATGCAAAAAGCTTAAAATGTACATATATATATACGGATGAAGCTTTTCACATCTGATATTTTGGAAAGTAAGGGCTCAGAACTGACAATCCAATAAGACAAGTATAAAAAGTTATACAACGAGTTACACTATTGAATTAGGACAAACTATGTGTGCAATCACTTGCCAGGAAGAAAACACGCACATGATATAAAAGCCTAATTAAACAGCAGGCCTAGGTTATGCTGAAACTGCCAAAAGCAGCACTATAAAAACTACTTTATTCTTTTTCGCACTTACATTCATTAATCTGATTACCAGTGAAGTGGGTAATCAGACAAGCTAAGTGAACTGGATTACGGATGCCATCAAAAGGCAGAAATTGTGCTTTTCTACAATTCCAAACTGTACAGCATTATCCAAACAGAAGGTAAAAAGCCAGCCCTACTGGTGAAAAGCACATCACACTAATTAAGTGCGTCCATCACAGATATGAACAAGAATAGTGTGCCAAAAAAACACGCAAAGAAAAAAAAAACGAAATGTTTTATTCATTCCATCTATTGAATATGATTCGATGTAGACTGTTCCTGCCTGGCCATTTTCCCAGGAAAAGGGGTCACTCTTCTAACGACTGTACAAGTGAGAAATATCTTGTATTTAGGAATTTAAACATTAAAAATCCTCTAGGTTTTGAAACACACACACACAAAACGAAATGAAAATAAAGACTAAAGATTTACAAAATCGAAAACTGGTTGAAACTATTTGGAATCACATACCACATAACGTTCCATTCAAGCTCTTCCCAGTTCTAACAGGAAGACGTTTATTTGCAGACAATGCTGGAGGAACACGGGACAATTCATCTTTCAGCAAAGCCAAATTATCTCCTTGATTTGGAGAAACTATCTCACGAAGTCTCCTCGCTGGTACTTTAACCTTTTTTTTCTTTTCCAGGCAAAACTCTGAGCCTTTCATATTACTGGTAACAAACCTAGTCTCACAGTTCTGAACAGAATTTTCTTCTGGGTCCATAAAACTTCAGAACAAAATTTTCACCGCTATGAGGATTTAGGGGGGCCAGGGGTAGGGGAGGAAAAATGAGGGAGGAGTATGATAAAGAAAACGTGAATTTCACGTGATTTTGAAACATGCAATCATCAAATTTTACATAAAACAATGCCTAAACAGACTAGCCGCAAAGCTAGAAATTTCAATTTGGTATTTGACCGAGGACTGATTTACCCATCAATCCCGTATTTACCCATTAATTCCATTCAGTCTATTAATGCACCACGCCAACAAATCTCAAAGTGAGGAGGACAAGAGAACGGCCACATAAGTAATAATAAAAATAACACAGAGCACTCCCGTAGAGTACTCCCGGAGAGAAGGCAGTACAAAGAAAACCAGATGCGGATGCGAGTTAAAATTTGAGAGGGAGGCAAGCAGGCAAAACGAAATGCTACTTTTTTTCCCCCCAAATCACCTACATAAGAAGCTTAATAGCTTCCTTTAACCAACGAGTCTTACACACCCCTTCAGAAGCAACACCCCTTCAGAAGCAATCATCAGACACCTAAATTCACCCTTCCATGTCTCCCGAAAGCCCGGTATCTGCGGAATCACAGGTCTAATCCGACAACAAGTTCAGTTGCCCGCTGATCAACACCTACTTCCCTTTAAACCCGCCCTTCAAACACAACACGCATGCGCGCCATGAAATCGTCCAAATCCTCCAACCAAAAAGCTAAACACTGTCGGGTGCTTCTCCATCACTCTCCGGGTGGAAACAAACTGCCAGCGTGAAACACTTAAAACGGGTGTGAAAGTTTTGTTTTATTAAAGGCAGTAGTACATTGCCCCACAAGACTTAAAACACTGAATAACACCCGAGTCTCATCCAGGACCTGAAGAACTGGTTATACACCATTCTTGTTATTAGGGACTGTTTACAGTAATGGTCTTGGAGACCGTTAGGGACGCGGGATTAAGTAAATTAGTTTTACAAAAAGCTTCGACAGATTCGAGTTGATATTGGCGAGAAAGTCAGAAGTATAGAATTTTGTCTAAGAAGAGAGTAAAAAAATAATTGTCATGGTACTTAAAAATTCATTTATGATACCTACTCTTTCCTTTAGCGTTTCTGACATTATAACGAATCGGCGGCGAAGGGTATAAGAACCATTTGACTTCGCCATTCCCACGTGTTCTCTTTCATCCAGCGATTGAGGCGCCCGCCTTGACCAGACCCTCCGCCCCCTACCCCTCGCGAGTCGACTGGCAACGCAGCCCCCCAGCCTTTTATGGTGTCGGATGCGCGAGTCTATCCTTAAGTATGGTCTCTTTTCTCTGTCCATAGAATCCCGGGATTCCAGGCGGGTGGCGGCCGGCAACGCTCGGGGAAAGGTGGCAGGGTCTCTGAAGGAGGCCGCCTCTTGCACTTGGGGCTGTTGGGGGCTGCGGAACCGGGCGGCGCGTACCGAGAGCGGGTTTGGGACTTCCCTCGGAACCGTGTCACTGGACGAGTGTCGGAATTCGAGGCTCTAAGCCATCCTCAGATCTGGGGAATCGGAGTCTTGTTTTGGGATAGTGAGTTACACTGAAAGGCACCCACGCCTTGACCTTGAGCTGACAAGCAGGAGACCCTCCTTTAACTGAAAAATTCTCTCTAGAGAGAATACCAGGGCCAACACACCTAATCTGATCTGCTGATTTTCGAGGATGGATTGCTTAAACGTTTCCATTTACACATTACTAAAAGATTTTAAAATGTAATCTGATGTAAAAGTTAAATGAAAAATTTTATTTTTACAACTCAACTGTCTATTTTGATAGGAGAAATCCTAGAATTAAAAGACAGTGAGAGCTCAGCTTTAGAGAACCTTTTAAATCTTGATGAGTTTCTGTTACTTCAGTTATATTTCCTTTATTAGGCTTTTAGGTAGTACCTGTTCACAATTTGTTTTATAATTTATGTGAATTAAAACATATAATGACAGTGTCAGAGTTGTAAGAGACTTTGGAGATGATTTATCACCCTTATTTTCTAAATGAAACTTAACTGTGAAAAAAAAAGTGACCTTTGCCCTCTACTCTCTAAGGTTAATCAGGCACAATTTCCTAAACCTGCTGCAAATAATGTAAAGGGACATGTCGTAGAGTCCTATTTTATATCAATATAGCAAGTTAGTGCAGATTGGTTTAGATAGCTGAGCTATCAAATAAAGAACAGACAGCCCTGGACCAAAAAAATGGCTCACAAGACTGGTTTCTTTCATTTCTTTTTGTTGTTAACATTTTACTTATTTGGTTTCTCTCAGACATTTTTTTTTTTTTCTGAACCACTTAAAAGTAGCAGACATCATGACTTTTAACCCTATTTTCTTCAGGATGTATCTCCTTAAGAACATACTTTTACATAGCCACAATATGATTATCACACCTAAGAAAATAACATACTCAAATTTCTCTGATTATCCCCAGAAGTCTTTATTTTTAACTCAGAAGTGCTTTTTTTTTGATTCATGATCCAAAATTCACAACTCTTTAGTCTTGTATTCTAGAACAACTCTTTCTACTCCTTTTCCTTTATAACTTTAATTTTTAGAAAAGACCAGTCATCTTATACATTGTCCTACACTGTGGATGTTCCTAATTATTCTCTCATGATCAGAGTCACATCAAACATTTCTGGCAAGAATACCACATAGGTGGTATCACGCTGGTTAAGGTGGTGACTGACAGATCTCCCAGCGTTAAAGTTTTCTTTTTGTGTAACCTGTGAAATGCATTGATACTACAATGGGTATATCCTGTTCGCCAATAACCCATCACCCTGTAGTTTTATTATCCATTCATGAATCCTGCTTAAATCACAAGATTTCCAATTACCAGTACCAGTCATGCTGAACCCAAGATTAATTATAGTGACAGTGGCTAAGGACATCAGAAGAATCACTTATTGTAAACTAAGTTTGAACAAAATTAGAAATTTGACTGCAGACATGGTACAAATCTGCATATAATTCTGAAGACTAGAGGGTATCTCCCCATCACACCCTAGTTTTCTTTAATACTCAGAAATTTCAGAGAATTGTTGGTCCTTGTGTGTTCACCTGAACATACATATTACCTGGAAAAATAGGATATTAAGTGTTTTTTAATACATAATAACACATATGCTAAAGAACTATAACCTCAGACTGAGAAAACTAATTTCGCTTATTGAAAAGGAAGAGGCTTTTCAAAAAATATGATTTAGCCAGAAGAAATTCAGGTTTAATCAAACACTTGGAGCTTAAAGGGGCCTCAGCAGTCATCCTGTAATCCTTTCATTTTTCAGGTAAGAAATCGGGCCTTACTGGAGACATTCAAGCGAAGATTGGACAATTCCTTTTCCAGAACAGAAAGGAAACTCATGCATCAAGAAAGGTTTGAGCTTGATGACTAACATCTCTTTTTACTCTTAAGTTCCCTGGTTTTATATATTTTGATACAAAAATTTCTTAGCATTGTTGTAATCATTCTTAAGACCCCTTCCCTCCCTCTCCAGGTTTAAAGCATATAACAAGAGGTATCACCTTGGTTGGATATTTGCCTCTACAATAACAAACATTTGCTTGTAGTAAAAGGTAATTAGGACCAAATAAAAGGGCAGCTATATTGCTTCTACCTCTTCTCACTATCAGGTGGTTTGTGTCGCTGTTGGACTTGATCAGTCAGCATAACTAATGATTAAATAACTGCAAAATAGAATGCTAGAAGACTTAAGTCAGGTAAATTTGAAAATCATTTATTCACTCAATCATCTCAAATATTTTCTAGGAACAAGTTCCTTCACTTAGGTATACCATAATCTTGATACTGGAAAATATATCATTGAACGATTCTAGAGAAAAAGAGATCATAATGTTAACACAGTGGTCTTTGAGTACTAGAAAGTTTTTTTTTTTATTTTCCAAATTCTCAAGAAACAGATTTACTACTGTTGAAGTAAGATAAACTATTTCATTTTAAGGAGGAGATATACTATTAAGGACTGTATATTAGAAGACAGTACCAAGAACAAATAATATTTAGGGGTGTTCCTTATCTGTATCTCTTCAAAGACTTCCCAATAACAATCATTTGTCACTATGAATTATATATGAAAGGGGAAGTGATGAGGAGTCAGCACAGTGTTACCAGCTTTTGAAACTGACACAACATTTAAAGATTTCATACTTTCTGCTTCTCTGACCTCTGCCTGAGAAAGTCACATATGTGAATTTTAAACTGAAGAAATACTAGGATAGTAATAAAAACTGATTTGGGCATTATAATTTGCAAACTTGGAAATTTAAGTTCTCACAAAACAAAGGTTTCATTTAACACCTACCCACAAAAGTCATCTTACCAGTTTTCAGGCTGCTTTTGGAGTAGTAAGACAAAAGAACTCTAGTTCTGATTATTTGCTAACATTTACCACACTGCATATTGTATCTTATTCTTGGGCAGGGAGTAGAAAGCTTGGCAACCTCAAACTTGGAGATTATTGCAGATTCACGTACAGTTATAAGAAAAAAAAATACCTTGTGCCATTTATCCAGCCTTCCACAATGGTAACATCTTACAAAACTATAGTACAGTATCACAGCCAGGATACTGATATTGATACAGTAACGATGCAGAACATTTCCATTTCAGAAGTCTCACATGTTGCCTTTTTATAGTAACATCTACTTCCCTCCTCCTCCAGCCCCTCCTCAACCCCTGGCAACCACTAATAATTTCCCTATAATTTTGTCATTTCAAGAATGTTATATAAATGGAGTCATACAATATATGACCTTCTGGGATTGGCCTTTTTCACTTAGCGTAATTCTCTGAGTTTCATCCAGGCTATTGGTGTATCAGTACCTCATTCATTTTATTGCTGAATAGTATTCTATGGTGTGGATGTATCAGTTTGTTTAATCGTCTACCTGTTGAAGAACATCTGGCTTGCTTCCACTTTTTGACTGTTATGAATAAAGTTTCTATAAACATTCATGTGCAGGTTTTTGTGTGAATATAAGTTTTCATTTCTTTCTGAAAAATGCCCAGAAGTGCAATTGCTGGGTCATATGATAGTTGTATATTAATTAATTCAACCACTGTGATAGGTGTATAATGCTATATATCATTGTGGTTTTGTTTCTCTAATGGCTAACGATGTTGAACATCTTCGTGTGCCTATTCATCATCTGTATAATCTTTTTGGTGAAATGTCTTTTGCAAATTTTCCAATTGGATTATTTGTGTTTTTACTAGAGTCTGCAGGCTTCTTTATGTTGTCTGGTTATTTATTAGTTATCGGTCAGATATGTAGTTTGCTTTTCATGTGAAGGCTAAGAATTCTTTGCCCTAAAGCCCAAAGATTTTCTCCTATCTTTATAAGTTTTCATAGTTTTATGTTCTATATTTAAGTCCCAAGTCTATTTTGAGGTAATTTTTGTATAAAGTAAAAGACTTACTTTGAGGTTAAATTTTTTGCCTATAGATGTACAGTTATTCCAGCACTATTTGTTGAAAAAGCTATCTTCACTTAACTGCTTTTGCACCTTTACCAAAAATCATTTGGTCCTATTGTGTGACTATTTCTGGTTCTCTGTCCTGTTTTGTTGATCTATGTGTCAGCTTTTCCACCAATACCATACAATATTAATTACTATACCTATGTAGTTAAATCTTGAAATCAAGCAAACTGATTCTTCCTACTTATTATTTTTTTGAATTTAAGTCCATTTGCCTTCCATATAAATTTAAAAATAATCTTGTTCATATTTATAATAAATGTTACTGGGACCATGACAAGAATTGCATTAGGCCTGTATATCAATTTTGGGGAAATTGACATCATTACTATGCTGAGTCTTCCAGGCTGTGAACATAATGTGTCTCTCCATTTAAGTCTTTGATTTCTTTCATCAGCATTTTATAGTTTTCAGCATACAAGTCTTGTAGGTGCTTTGTCAGATTTACCCTTAAATCTTTTTTGAGTGATTATAAATGGTATTCTGTTTTTCAGTGTCCATTTGTTCACTGAAAGTATATAGGAATACAATTTTTGCATGTTTATCTTGAATCCTGTGATCTTGCTAAACTATTTTGTTTTAGGAATTTCTTTGTAGATTCTTTGGGGACTTTGGGATTTTTCTGTGTTCACAGTCATGCCATCTGCAAAGAGGGACAGTTTTATTTTCTTCCTTTACAGTCTGTATGTCTTATTCCTTTTCTCGAGTTACTGCACTGGGTAGACCTTCAAGCAGTATGTTGAGAAAGAGTATTAAGGGCAGACATCTGGCTTTGCTCACTATCTTAGGGCAAAGTATTCAGTTTTTCACCATTAACTGTGTAGTATAGGGTGTAGGATTTTTTGTAGGTGTACATTACCAAGTTGAAGAAGTTCCCCTCTTTTCCTAATTTTTAGAGTTTTTATCATGAATGGGGACTGACTTTATCAAAAGTTTTTTCTGCATCAATTTATAAGATCATATGACTTTTATTTTTCCATCAATTAAAATGGTGAATCACATTTACATATTGGTGGATTATATCTGCCATTGTTTTGTTAAGGATTTTTATTTCTGTTTTTTATGTCTATTTTATGAAGATATTTTTCTATAGTTTTCTTGTATGTACTATCTTGTCTAGTTTTAATATTAGGATAATACTAAATTCATGAATAAGTTGTTAGATTTATGTATATAAAGTTGTTCATAGTTCTGTTCTTTTGAATCTGCAGGATTTATATTAACCATATCCTGTTTTATTCCTGATAATGATAATTTGTGACTTCTTTGTTAGTCTTGCTGGAGGTTTGTCTATTACAGTCTTTTCAAAGGATCTTTGTTTCATTGATTTTTGTTTGTTGCTTTGTTTTCATTTTCACTGATTTCGGCTCTTTATTATTTTTGTCCTTCTACATACTTTAAGTGGGTTTATTTTGCTCTTTTTTAGATTCTTGAGGTTAAAAGAAAATAAAAACATAGACTGTTGATTTGAGACAGTTCCCTTTTTAAAATTTACTTATTTGGCTGTGTTAGGTCTTAGCTGCAGTGGCAGACTCAGTAGTTGTAGTGCACTAGCTTAGTTGCCTTGCCGCTTATGGGATCCTAGTTCCCCTACCAGGGATCAAAACCCACATCCCCTGCACTGGGAGGCAAAGTCTTAACCACTGGACCACAAGGGAAGTCGCATGAGACATTTCGTCTTTAATATATGCATTTAGTACCGTAAAATTTTCCTCTTGGCACTGATTTAGCTATGTCACACAAATTTTAGTATGCTGTATTTTAGTTTAATTAAATTCTTGAGAGTTCCTCTTTGATTCATAGATTATTCAGAAGTGTACTGTTTATTTTCCAATGTTTGGAAATTTTCCAGTTATCTGGTAGTGGTTTCTAGTTTGATTCCATTGTGGTCTAAGAACAGACTATGTATGATTTCAGTTCTTTTAAATTTATTGAGGTTACTTTATGGCTCAGGATATGTTTGTTTTGGTATGGGTTCCATTGGCACTTGATTTAAAAAATGTGTATTCTGTGGTATTACATTAGGGCTTCCCTGGTGGCTCAGACAGTCAAGTGTCTGTCTACAATGCAGGAGACCCGGGTTCAATCCCTGGGTCGGGAAGATCCCCTGGAGAAGGAAATGGCAATCCACTCCAGTACTATTGCCTGGATACGTGAAATGGTCTGTAAATGTAGATCGTATCCTATTGGTTAATGGTGTTTTTTAAAAGCCTTGTGGATTTTGTTGAGTTATATTATCAATTGATGGGAGAGGTTGGTTTAAATCTGCAACTATACTTGCCTTTTTCTCCTTTCAGTTCTTTCCGTATTTTACAGCTGTGCTGCTGAAGGCGCACCTATGTAGGAGAACTGTGTCTTCTTGATGGATTGACCTTTAATGTCCTTTTCTGTCTCTGGTAAATTCCTTTGCTCTGAAGTCTACTTAATCTAGTATTAATATATCCACTGTTTCCTTTGGGTAAATGTTTGCATGATAAATCTTTTTCCATCCTTTTGTTTTCACTCTGTATCAGGAGTCACTTTAGACAACGTATATTTTGTCATTTCTCTAATCCACTCAGCCAATCTGTCTCTTGATTATTTACACCAGTTATATTTAATCTAATTGCTTATTAAGGCTGAAATGTGCTTTTTTGTTTTGTTCTAGTTTTTCTTGCCTTACTGTGGATTATTTGAATACGTTTTGGAATTTATTTTTATTAATCTAATGTTTTTGAGTATTATCTCCTTATGTTGTTCTCTTCTAATGGTTGTTCTAGGTATTAAATGAGATATACAAAGCTTATCATAGTCTAATGGTGTCAGCATATTACTAGTTTCAGTGAAGTGTGGAAGCCTTACTTCCCTTTACTTACCCATTTATTTTGTTGTTCTTCAGTTGCTAAGTTGTGTCTGATCTTTTGTGCTCCTGGAGTTTCCTCAAATTCATGTCCATTGAGTTGGTGATGCTGTCTAACCATCTCATCCTCTACCTCCCCCTTCTCCTTTTGCCTTCAATCTTTCCTAGCCTCAGGGTCCAAATAAGTCAGCTCTTCACATCAGGTGGCTAAAGTATTGGAGCGTTAGCTCTGGCTTCCAGTGAATATTCAGGGTCGATTTCCCTGAGGATTGACTAGCTCGATCTCCTTGCAGTCCAAAGGATTCTCAAGAGTCTTCTCCATCACTGCAGATCAAAAGCATCAGTTCTTCAGCGCTCAGTCTTCTTTATGGTCCAGCCCTCACACCTGTACATGACTACTGGAAAAATCATAGCTTTGACTATACAGACCTTTGTTGGGAAAGTAGTTTTTCTGCTTTTTAATGCACTGTCTAGGTTTGTCATAGCTTTCCTTACAAGGAGCAAGTGTCTTTTAATTTGGAGCCACATCAGACAGTTTTATAATTTTTGCTTCAATTGTCAAATATAATTTAGGAAACTCAAGAAGGGAAATGTACTGTACTTACTCGTTCTTTCTTCCTGGGTTGTTCCTCCCTGATGTTCCAAGTCTCCTTTTATAATTTCGTTTCTGCTTAGAACTTTAATTCTTTTCAGGCAGGTCTACTGGTAATGAATTCTCTTAGTTTACCTTTGAGAATGTCTTGATTTCACCTTCATTCCTAAAGGATATTTCTGCCCAGGTTTCTGGGTTGACTGGTGAGAAATCTGCTGTCATCCTAATAGTGTAGCCCCTATAGATAAGATGTCTCTTTTTCTCTTGCAGATTTTAAAATTTTTTGTCTTTAGTTTTTAAATGTTTGACCGTGATGTATCTTGATGTGGTTATCTTTGTATTTACGCTTTTTGGAATACAATTTAGTTCTTAAATCTATAAACTTCTTTTGCCAAATCTGGAAGGTTTTCAGCCATTATTTCTTCTAGTACTTTAACAGCCCTGCTCCTCTTTCTCTTCTTCCAGGACTCTAATAAAACAAATGTTAAATCTTTTGGTACAGTCATACAGATCCCTGGTACTCTGTTCATTTTTTTTCATTCTATGCAATATTTTTTGGTTATTCAGATTGGATAATTCTGTTTTCTGTCTTCTTTCACAGATTCTTTCCTCTATTCCCCCATTCTCATTCTGCTGTTGATTCTGTCTGTTGAGCTTATTTGGGTTTTTTTCCGTTTCATATTTTTCACTTTTTGCTGAGCTTTATATTTTCTTCAGTTGTTTTAAACATTCTTAATTGTTCATTGAAGCAGTTTTTTTATAATAGCTGTTTTTAAATCTTTGTCAGATAATTCTAGTATCTCTCATCTCAGTGTTGAACTTTTTTTTTTTTTTTTTGAGATCTTAGTTCTTAGTATGAGGTTTTTTTCTTTCTAACCTGGAGATTTTGCATCTTGTATTTTGAGACTAGATTTGTTTAAACTTTTTCTTACAGCTGGCTGCTCTGACACTGCTTCATTGGGGAGAGGAGGGCATCTCATTACTGCCAGGTGAAGGTAGAAGTGCAGGTTCCTCACTCTGTCACTTTAGGGGCGTGTGTGTTTCAGGGATCTGGGGCATGTTCCTCCTTTCTGCTGGTGAGAGTGGGAGCTGTGGCTCTCTACTAGGCCGTCATTGGTCTCTCCCTGGCTGAGAGGGGCTGGAGTGCCTCACTACTGCTCCCCACATAGCCTCCACTGACACCACAGGAGGGTATGGCCTCATTACCATGGGGCAGCAGGCAGGTCCTGAATCTCAGCTAGGGCTCCTTTGATACCACCCCAGAGGGAAGGGAGAAAGGTGTTTCATCACTGACAACTGAGATGGAAGGCTCCCCATGCTGTTTCCACTGACACTTAGGGGGAGCAGTCCTTATTAATGCCCAGTAAGAATTAAAGCCCCTGTTCCCTAATAACCCTTCTCTGATGCTACTGTGGTGTGGGAGTTGGAGTGTCTTGTTACAGAGCCTGGTGAGGGGAGAAGTCTACCTGGCATATGCTGATTTGGGTAGAGATAAAGACCACAGTTTTTTCTGTGCTGGCCTGGAGTACAGCAGTTATTGTTTATAAGTTTTCTCTTTTATAGGCTTCCCCATTCCTAGCCCTTTGGTGGAGAAGATAAGCATGTAATGTCCAGGGGTTTCAGTTGTACTTAGTGAGACAAATAGCAAAAAGCACATCTACCTCATCCTCCCAGAAGCACAAATCCTAAACCTCATTGTATGATATATTAACAGAATCCTCTGTTTCTTTGACTGGTTAGTGATATTTTATAGCAGTCATAAAGTGCACCTTACCTCAGAAGCATAGCTGGTTTCATAACCAGCACAGTACTTGGTACATAAATGTTTACTGAGTGACTATCTACCAACATCTACCCACATCTATCTAGCAAAATTGTAACCGTTAAGATCTCAAACTGTAAAAACAGTTTGAAGTTGATACTAGAAAATGGTGTAATAATTAGGTTTGGGTTTCTATTATGTCCCATAGTTGGAGGGTATGGAATCAGTGTTTCATGACTTAAGTGAGCAAAGAGTAACTATAAGGGAAGTATTTTACCTAGAACATAACGATGATAGTCACAGCAATACCTGAAAAGCTGTGACCTTTAGTTAATTCCTGGTATTTTTCAGGTAATTTATGTAGTTAAAATGTATATCTCATTTACAAAGCTGTAAAATAAAATAGGAATAAAGAGCATTCTTGATAACTTTTTAGGTGTTTATGGAACACTGGGTTGCCTGAATGTTGGGTTAATCTAAAACCGCTACTGCATTGTTTGTAGCAGATACCAAAGAGTTTTTGTAGAAAAGATAGTTTATATTATGTTACTGCTAAACCAAAGGTTCTCTAAAATACAGTACAGTTAGACTTTGGAATAAGACTATGATAGCAAGTAGATGAGAACTGGTGCTTCCCCTTCCATGTGGAAAAGAACTTTTTAAAAATGGCAGTAATACTCATGAACATACAGGATAGGGACAAAAGAGGAGGGAAGATTAAATGCAAAAGAGGGAAAGTTTTATACATGGTTGGGAATGCTGGAATGAAATTACCATTGATTGCATTTGTTATTCATAATGAGAATTTTTTTTCACGGTATTAGCTAAGAATGGTATACATATCCACTTTTATCTTTTTTGTATTGGTTACCAAGAAACTCAAAGCTAAATATAATACATATAAATTCTGTTAGTTTGCAGTATACATAGTTAGCATTTGTTTTTTCTTCCTTTACACGTTGTTTCTGTTTTAAACAGCTTTGTTTTATACAAATCTTATATATATTTCATCTGTTTGATACAAATCTTTTATATATTTCATCTGTTTTAGAACTAGCCAGGATAGAATAAGTAATGTGACACCTTCCTGTGTCAGAATTAACTGAGCCTGTGTCCTCCATTTAGGATATGTGAAAATCCCAGTAATTCAGAAAGGCTCTTTGACTTCCTTATCTTCACTTCTCTGTTGCCCCCAAGTTAGATCACAGTGTCATATATTCAGAAGTTTCTGGTAGGTCTTACGTAGATGGTGTTTGTAAAAAGGATCTTTAATAGCACAGGCCTAAGTTGTGTTAGCAACCAGTGGAACAATTAATTTAAGTCCTCATAGAGAGACACCAGAGATTTCTTTCCTATAAAATTCTACTATGAATGGGGCTTTAACCCAGGGCTTTGCAAAGTAACAGAGCAAACTGTCTTAAAATTGGAGATTTAGATATATAGGGATTTTGGGTCTTATAGCTAGCTAACATTAAAAAATTAAATTCTAAACTATGAGGTTCTTATTAATGATCTGGGAAATTGGGAGGCATGGCATATAATTACATAATCAGTTAGAAATCTATAAAATTTGAACAGTAATTTCAAGTAGATGTGTTTCAATTCTATTTCATAATCTATTCTTGTTTTTATTACCTTCAATTAGCCTAAAAACATTTGTATACAGACTGACAAAACTTTTTACTTTTAAATCAGGTGACTAATAACCTACCAAAAGAATATGGCTGCACAAATACCAGAATCTGATCAGATAAAACAGGTAAGGTAATATAATTAAGGAAAAGGGATTTTGCAAAACATAAAGGCATTAGTGGATACAACCATGTCAGTCAGTGATATCACAAAATATTTATATTTCATTTCCACAGATGGATGTTAAATGATATGAAGCAAAATTTTCAGATAGTTTGAAAGATAATCCAGGAAAGGATAAATATTCAACTAGAAAATTTGACTATATTTTGTAGATCATATTATACCCATTGAAGATAGTAAAAGAACCTTTCAAGTATTACAGGATATTTTGCCTAGATACATCAGTATTTAAAACATTTGTTTTAAAAACCTGTTATTAAAGAACCTTCTAATTTGTTTGTAGTTTAAGGAATTTCTTGGAACCTACAATAAACTTACAGAAACCTGCTTTTTGGACTGTGTCAAAGACTTCACAACAAGAGAAGTAAAACCTGAAGAGGTATGAAAACTGTTGCCCACTAAAAATTCTCTAAGGTCATCATAATATAAACAGGATGCCCCTCAACATTTTACTTGTTCCAAGTTATTATATGAATTTAGGCTATCTTTTTTATTATTATTATTGAAGGATAATTGCTTTATAGAATTGTGTTGTTTTCTGTCAAACGTCAGCATGAATCAGCCATAAGTATACATATATCCCCTCCCTTTTGAACCTCCCTCCCATCTCCCGCCCCATCCCACCCCTCTAGATTGATACAGAGCCCCTGTTTGAGTTTCCTGAGCCATACAGTAAATTCCTGTTGGCTGTCTATTTTACATATGGTAATGTAAGTTTCCATGTTACTCTCTCCATACATCTCACCCTCTCCTCCCCTCTCCCCATGTCCATAAGTCTATTCGCTATGTCTGTTTCTCCACTGCTGTCCTTTAAATAAATTCTTCAGTACCATTTTTCTAGATTCCATATATATGCGTTAGAATACGGTATTTATCTTTCTCTTTCTGACTCACTTCACTCTGTATAATAGGTTCTTGGTTCATTCACCTCATTAGAACTGACTTAAATGTATTCCTTTTTATGGCTGAGTAATATTCCACTGTGTATATGTACCACAGCTTTTTTATCCATTCATCTATTGATGGTCATCTAGGTTGCTTGCATGTTCTAGCTATTGTAAATAGTGTTTCAATGAACAATGGGATTCATGTGTCTTTTTCAGTTTGGTTTCCTCACTATATATGCCTAGGAGTGGAATTGCTGGGTCATATGCTGGTTTTATTCCTGGATTTTAAGGACTCTCCATACAGTCTTCCATAGTGGCTGTATCAATTTACATTCCCACCAACAGTGCAAAAACGTTCCCTTTTCTCCACACCCTCTCCAGCATTTATTGTTTGTAGACTTTTTGATGTTGGCCATTCTGACTGACGTGATATCTTTTTGCAGTTTTGATTTGCATTTCTCTAATAATGAGCAATGCTGAGCATCTCTTCATGTGTGAGTGAATTTAGGCTATCTTTTATATGTTCCATTGCTCAAAGGAACTTAAACAGCCAAGGGCTCTGTGGCATTGAGTTGAATGATATCAAATTTAATATCACAGCCACACTGAACTATGGCAGACTTTTTAAAGAGAAGATGCCAGGGACTTGCTGAATATTGTTCCACAGCAAAGATTCTTTTTTTTTTTTTTTTTAATTGGAGGCTAATTACTTTACCATATTGTAGTAGTTTTTGCCATACATTGACACGAATCAGCCATGGATGTACATGTGTTCCCCAAAGAGTCTTAATAATTAGCTTTTAGTCAAGGTTGCCCAGGCTAGAGAAACTTGACACAGCTCTCCTATCTGACTCTGAGAACTCAGGTTAATTTTTGAAAAAGCAGAGCTTGAATCTGGTGGCTCATATTGCATAGATGGACTCTGAAATCTTAACCAGTTCCAAATCTAAACTTATAATAATCTCTTCAAAACATTTATGTATTTGCTAAAAGTGACATAAACTTCCTCCAGTGGAAGATGCTGATAAATTTTCATGCCAAGAACTTAACATATTAATAGAACCAACAATCCAATAAGCATTTGTTAAATAAATGACAAAGTTTGACAGATGCTAAGTAAAATAGTCTTATTAAAAAGTAAAAAGTTGAAAATTAAGAATGGGGAATTCCCTGGGAGTCCAGTGGTTAGGGCTCTGTGCTTTCACTGCTGACAGCCTGGGTTCAATCCCGGTCAGGGAACGAAGATCCCACAAGCCGCACCACATGGCCAAAATTATAATAATAATTGCAACATTAAGAATGGACTTTCTCATTAAAAAGGAACAAACCTGCTACTGGACCTTCATTTTGACAATCAGAATAACAGATGGGAATGTGGAATTTCACTTACTACTGAAACATACCTACAGAAAATCTAGTCCAGAAGGCAGGGACTTACCATTGTTTTTAGTACCTACAAACTGGTAAGCATTCAGTATGTACTAATTTTTATAAATATATGAAGGTATTAACAGTTGAAAGCTATGATCACTTGTGACTTATTGATACCATTTAATTCTCAAACATATTCAAAGAAAAGAAAAGTACCCACTGGTTATGCTTTTAGAATATGTACAATATTTTTAATTAATATTTTTGTGTTGCCTCTTGGGTCTTTTTATTTCTAGACTACCTGTTCAGAACATTGCTTACAGAAGTATTTAAAAATGACTCAACGAATATCTATGAGATTTCAGGAATATCATATTCAGCAGAATGAAGCCCTGGCTGCCAAAGCAGGACTCCTTGGCCAGCCACGATAGAGAAGTCCTAACAGTGGGACTTTTGATGAAAGATTGCCAACAGCTATTGCACTGGAAATGAGGATTCACCTGATAGAATCCTCTGAAAGCAGTAGCCACGATGGTAAACCACCTGTCATGACTGGCAAATGGAAACAACTGGAGAAACAAAATTGTTATATACAGGAATAATCAAAATAGAAGGTCTTATTGTTCAATGAAAATAGTAAGATGCAACACTTGTTGAGGCCTTAAGATTCAGCAGCTTGGTCACTTGATTAGAAAAATAAACCATTGTTTCTTCAATTGTGACTGTTAATTTTAAAGCAAAATATCATGTATGAGACAGAAAAAATTTTATTACTATAAGTAAAATAAATGGAAATATCACTGAGCAGTTGTTTATACTATATAATTCCATAGCATTCTGACTGGACTGTGGATACGTTGAAGAGTTTTTCAATCACGATCATCCTCCAAGTATTCCTGTTCATTCATGTCTGCCTCAAATTGCTGGTAAATACATAAAATAGTTACTTGCTAATCATTTTAATGCATGATCCTTTTCTTTTCTCCCTTCTTGTGCCACGGTGGGCACTACACATTCTTATCCTAGCTACATTTTCATATATCTTCAGGAAACATTCCATCTGACACTAGCTTGATAATATTTAAGAGCTGATTATTGTGCTTTAGTGGAGACTGTTGCTTTGCATTTTGTTTAAAAGCTGAGAATCCACCATGAACGATTCCAAGATAGACCAACAGTATACAGTATATTCTTAGCTACTGCATGTGATCAATTGTAATAAAAAGTAAACCAAAGTTAAAGTAGCGCCTTAGAGCTAAACAATTCCATGCATTTGCAGGAAATTCTAATCGATGTATAAGTACATGCAGCAGTTTGTTATCAAATGAAATTCATTCATAAGCCAATTTTTTAATAGGTATCAGTCCACTTACGAATATACACTAGTAATTAAGAGAATACTAACTAGCCTATATGTTTAAATTTACCAAAGTGATTTGTCATATTGGAAAGCAGAAGTATTATTCTGCTTCAACAATTTACAGTTTTCTATATTTGTTCTATAGGCCATTAGGTCATTTATCTAACAATACCACTTATAGGCCTCTGTTGACACTGCAGTCAGTCAATAGCAGTGATGTTTTTGAAAGTACAAAGATAAACAGTGTTAACTTTAAAGTTGAAATGTTAAAACATGTATAATACTCAACAAAATATACAATCCATCATAGTCAAAGGAACATGAAAGAAGAAACTTGTTTCATCTTAAGAAAAGCAAACAAAAATTCAGAGATGTTACTCATTTAAAACTTGGGGTCATTCACACACATACTTTGCTATTTTTATCTAATCAAGCCCAACATGGTTATTTACAGTGTTCATTTAACAAAGATAAATATGTGCTTACCTGGCAAATAAGGGGAATTTTGTGCAACAGCATCTCAAATACCTTGGGAGGAAGTGTGTGTTTGAAAACTTTCAGAAGTTCCTGTGGTTGCCCACACACCAAAAGGGCATTGCTGAGATGTTCAACCCCCATTCGATGCTCTCCTGAATAGATTGATAAGTTTAGAGCAGGATTTTAAAGTGCCTCAAACATATATTCTACAAATTATCAAGAAAGCATATAAAACTAAAGACTATGCTAAGTCACTTCAGTCGTGTCCGACTCTATGCAGCCCCATAGATGGCAGCCCACCAGGCTCCGCTGTCCCTGGGATTCTCCAGGCAAGAACACTGGAGTGGATTGCCATTTCCTTCTTCAATGCATAAGAGTGAAAAGTGAAAGTGAAGTCGCTCAGTCATGTCCAACCCTCAGCGACCCCATGGACTGCAGTCTTCCAGGCCCCTCCATCCATGGGATTTTCTAGGCAAGAGTACTGGAGTGGTGTGCCATTGCCTTCTCTGAAAGACCAGGAACAAGTCTCAAAGAATAACTAGTATAAACGGAAATGTTGAGCTGCCTATTAGATTCACTGTGATCAGGCTACAGTGTGAATAACTTTCTGACCCAAATTACCATTTAAAAGTGCACTCTTGAATTGGAAGTGTTCATGTTCTGCAATTCGGGTATGCAAGAGGGAATATTGAGTTTATTTTAAAAAGGCTGGTGTCTGTCATTAGTGATGAGTTATCTTTACCTATGTGGTTGATGAAATATTACAGATGAGACATCTTGATATCCTAGCTAAATGAGACTTTTACAAAATAGACTGTATTATTAAAGAGCTGAAGCACAGTTTAGTGTAACCATGAATTATGTATCTAGGGGAAGACAGATGAGTTTTAGGATGACTGGCTATAAAATAAGAATGAAAATTTGTGAAGAGTGGAAATTAATGATAGGACTTTAAGTTAAAACATGTAATGACTTAATCTCACTATCTCCTTTTAGGAAAATCAGGCAAAGATCAATTTAAGGTTTCAAAGCTAATTAATGCCAGAATTAGTAATAGCACCTAATTTTCTGAACCTTGAGACTACAGTGTGCTGCCTCTCCTTCACATGTTTTCTAATAACAGAAGTTGAAATTTTGACATATTTAATACAACTAAGTAGGAAACAAACACTTTGTATCAAACCCTTTAATGAAAGAAAAAGGGATAATAGTGACTGCTCTCAAGTTGATGGAGCTAAAATAACCGCAAAACTAATCAGTTTGGTTAATTACGTCAATCAATGATTAAATCCAATCAAATTAGCTAGTCAGAAGTTTCTGTGAAAAGTTTTGGCTCTGTGGTCCCTCTGGTTACCTAGACATAAAAACAACTGAGACAGCTACAGGACTACCTGACAGCAAAGTAGTGAAGACTGGGTTGGCAGTGGTGGCAGAAGTGACTGGAGAAAACATTACAGAAAATTGGCTGAAAAACTATTGCATTAGAATAGTGTTTCTCAACCAGCGTGTGGTAATAACCTAGGGGAGTTTAAAGAATAATAACTTGTATATTACATCTGGAGAAAACCATAATTTGAAAAGATACATGCACCCCATTGTTCACTATAGCATTATTTACCAAGACATGGAGGCAACCTAAATGTTCATCAACAGGTGAATGATAAATAAGATGTGGTATATATAAACAATGGAATACTACTCAGCCATAAAAAAGAACAAAATAATGTCATTTGCAGTGACATGGATGGACCCAGAGATTATCATACTAAGTGAAGTAAGTCAGAAAGATAAATATACTCTCATATCACTAACGTGGAATCTAAAAAAATGACACAAATGAACTTATTTACAAAACAAATAGACTCAAACAGAAAACAAAGTTATGGTAACCAATGGGGAGAGACAAATTAGAAATCTGAGATTAATTTATACACACTGCTAAATACAAAATAGGTAACCAACAAGGGAACTATAGGGAACTATACTCAAGATCCTATAAGAGAAAAAAATCTGAAAAAGAATATATGTATAACTGAACCACTGTGCTGTACACTTGAAAGTAACACAACATTGTAAACCAACGACACTTCAATAAAAAAATTCTGATACCTGGGTCCTACCCCAGAGATTCTTATTTAATTGGTTTTGGGTTTGGTGGGGATTTAAAGAATAAGCAACCAATGAGAATTTTAGAAATAAAATAGAAGTATATAACCCTAAAAGTGCTAATTATTTTAGGGGCTCACAGAAATAATGTTATCCTGGAGAGAAAAATTTAAAAACTCATCAAGTTTGCAATTTTTGTCATCATCTCAATATTTGTAATATTCACCTCTATATCTATGATAGCTCTCGAAGATTAAATAAAAATAAAATATAATAAAATTATTTTTCTTTTGATTTATAATTCATCATTTTCCTATCCATATTTATAGTGTCCTAACTCAAAAAATGTTAAAGGTGAAAGGTTCTTTGTATTTTAATTGCCTCTATATCAAAGGAGTATCTAGGGCTTCATCCAGACTTGTGTGGCCCCTAGTTTATATAATCTGGGGCCCCTTTTAAGAAAAAGAATATGAAATTAAGAATACAAGATTGGCAGGAACCTTCCCAGAACCTTCAAAGAGGCCCTTGGAAATGAAAGTCCTTAAAGCTTATGTTTCATCATCTTGTGTAAAATAACTCCTATTTACATCATTTAAGTCAGCTCTAACTATTCATTTTGTCACTAACATTTAACAGACTTTTTAGTCCATTTATAATAATACCTTAAAGAAAATATTTGTACTGAATAAAAGTACTAAAATTTCAAATTATAATGATTAATATGCAATGCCTTTGAATGGCTTCTTCATTTCTTAAAATATTTAAGACATTGGATTGAGACATTAGATTAAAAAGTATTCTTGGATATTGCTATGAGTTTTCCAGGATTTTGACTGACTTCTTGCTTTTATAAATCCTGGAGGATGTTACCCCTCTAAATGCAGAGTGAAAAAAAGTCTCCAAAAACGACAAAAAAGAGAAGCAGAAATAGCTGTAGGCACTGTGATATACATGGGAATTTGCAACACGTGAAAAAAAGACATAAATGGGTGTGGTGCCCATTCATCCAACAATATTTATGCTTTACATAAGAAGCTTCAAAACAATTTTTCTTTCTAGCGTTAAACACCACAATAAAGATATTGCTATATACAATGTTTATAAAATACTTATATTATCTACCATCATTTTACCTGACAACATTGTGAAGTTTCTCAAATCTGTCTTGGTGTATGTGAGGATAAGTCATAATTCAAAATACAATTCGTGGTCATTAAGTGCAAGGTACCCCCACAGGTATCATTACACTGAATGATCACTCATAATAATCTTATCATCAAAGTAAGTATTTTATTAAGAATATGCTTAGGCAGGAAAAATTTTATAAAGTTAATTTTTTTTTTTTTTTTACATTTTCATTCATACAACATTTAGTTATTTGGAAAACTCATTTACTTAGAATTTTATCTGACAGTAAATAAGGTGTTCTTGTATTTGGCTGTGCTTCTCTCTCTGCCCACTTCCAAGACTGCAACATGAACTTGAATACAGACTCTTAACAGTGGAGCTGGACAACAATGAAGTGAAAATGCTGGGACAGTTTCTCTTTAACTGAAGCAAGCTGGTTAACACATCTAGCTAGTTAAGTTTTTTGACATAAAAATACCAATCTATAAATATTTCTCAAACATCAGTTATCATAAATAACTGCTTACAAAAGTATGTTTACATTCTTACCTCTGGATAAGCAAAGTTCTCCCATTCGTACCTCTTGCAGAAAAAATTCTTGTAATTTTTCATTTTTTGCTGGATCCCACAACTAAAAGAGTCACAGAATATTTAACAATAAGTAACAACTGTAAGGTATATGGTTACTAGGCAAAACTGAGGGCTTCTCTCGTGGCTCAGCAGTGAAGAATCCAGCTGCCAATGCCTGCCTGATGCAGAAGACTTGGGTTCGACCCCTGGGTTCAGAAGATTGCCTGGAGAAGGAAATGGCAACCCACTCCAGTATTCTTGCCTGGGAAATCCCATGAACAGAGGAGCCTGGCAGGCTAACTTTTATTTTAAAAGCACATCTTGAATCTAGTCTCTAAATGCAGAGTATGACAAATGCAGTTGCTCTTTATATTTAAAACAATTTCTTAAAATGGAGTTATAATTTCAGGCAACTAAAAAGGAAAGCAGAAAAACATGGCAGATGGTGGCTGTGACTTGTCACCATGCACATTTGATGGCCTTCCTAGATGGCACCTTGTGAAACCAGCATACCCACTGTCTGCCAGGCTGTAGCCTGGCCAGCTTTATTCTTCAGTTACCTTAATTCTTTGACACCCTGATCACCATTTTACATCAGCTTTTGTACTTTTCCATATATTTTCATGAGTTATATTGTCATTTAGATCTAACAACTCTGAGAAATAAAGTCAGTCGACTAGGGTAATTTCTTAATTTAGCTCTGGTTATAATTGTAAAAAAAAGTTGAACCTCACCCTCCTAAAAGAAAAAAAAAGAAAAACATGGCATATTCAAGTTTGGTTAAGATGTTTGTAACAACTTCACATTTTACCCAGCTTGCTAAGTACACACAGGAGAAATCCACTGTAACCAACTCTAACAAAGGTAGCTTTCTTAGTATGTTGCAAACCTATTTTCTTGCTTAGAGTATTAACACTCCTTGTTGATTTAGCAAAAGGCATGGTGGGGGTTGACAGGGCAGTTGGTGATATTCAGAAGGATGCTATGGTTTGCTACAGCCTGTTTCAAGAAAGTGACCAGGTTCACAGGATAGGATCATCACTGGTACTAAGCTAAGAGCTGTCCTTAAAGCTAAAGTGGGCAAACCATGCTCAAAGAATGCACTCCACAGTCACTTCACCTTCAGTCTTTTATATCTGGAGGGTTTTTGTGTTTGTTTTCCCCAAGAATTATCTTTTTTAAATAGGATGAACCAGCAGATTTTAAGCTTTTCTCAGCAGACATGCTGATGATCAGTAACAATCACAAGTTTCATTCAAGAGATATTTAGTGAATCGGACACTCTAGGGAGAGCTGGAGAGAGAAGTAGATCTAGACTCCTGTGCCCATCCCCACGGAGGCCAGAGTCTAACCAAGAGAAAAAATAAGCATGCCTGAGATTAGTAACACATCAACAACAAAGTCCAGTGTCTTCTGAGGCTCAAAATATTAACACATTCCATTTGGTTGGGAGACCAGGGAAAGTTCCTCAGAAAAGATGGCATTTGAAATGTGGAGAAGCTCAGTGAAAGTCTGATGAAGAAAGAATACAAGTGGACTTCCCTGGTGGTCCAGTGATTAAGAATCTGCCTGTCAATGCAAGGGACACAGGTTCAATCCCTGGTCCAAGAAGATTCCACATCCTGCGGGGCAACTAGGCCCGTGCGCCACAACTACCGAAGCCTGCATGCCTAGAGCCTGTGCTCTGCAGTGAGAGAAGCCACCACAACGAGAAAGCCCTCTTGCTGCAACAGAGAGTAGCTCTCTGCTCCCGGCAACCAGAGAAAGCCCACATGCAGTAACAAAGACCCAGTGCAGCCAAAAAACTTAAATAACTTTTTTAAAGAAGAAATCCTGAGTGGTCTAATTTTTTTTTAAAAAAAGTACAATTGACACAAAATTGCAGGGAAAATATCAAGTGATCTTACGTAGCTGGATTATAATATGGTGAATGAAGCAACAATGATAAATACCAGTTGCTGAAGCCCAGCTATGGACTGAAAGCTTTCCATATATTATGTCTAATTCCTAGGAGAAGAAGGCTAGCTATATAGAAGGCACCCATGATGCCAGGTCCATGGTGCGAAGCTAAGTGGATTCATCTTTCATCTGCAGAGTAGGGAGCTGCGTTACAGAGCTGCAGATTAGAAGGAATTTATTCTGACAGCATAAGAGGTAGTAAGACAAGTTAGGAAATTATTATAATATTCTGGGTAAAAGGTAATAAAAGCCTGAAGTAGTGAAGGAGCAATGCAAACAGAAAGGGAAAAGAGTATGAGATGGTTGTGTGTGGTTTAGTGGCTGAGTCGTGTCCAACTCTTTTGACCCCATGGACTGTAGCCCAACAGGCTCCTCTGTCCATGGGATTTCCCAGACAAGAATACTGGAGTGGGTTGCCATTTCCTTCTCCAGGGTATCTTCCCAACCAAGGGATGGAACTCCCATCTCCTGCACAGCAGGCAGAGTCTTTACTGCTAAGCCACCGGGGAAGACCAGAGTATGAGACACAAAACAGAAAAATAACAATTGGGGATTGACTGTGGAAGATGAGGTTGATGTTTGAGCAGGGTCACAACAGAGAGCAATATCAGCATCAGAGGGAAACAGAAGGAACACTGACAAGGGATGAGATGATGAATTTACTTCTGAACACACAAAGCAAAGGTGCCAACAGAACATCGAAGACTACAGAGTCTGGCAGGCAGGCAAAATCTGGGGCCCCGGGTCTAGAGATTTGAGTTCACTTAGTGAGAAGAGAAGGAGCTTCCAGGGGGAAGAGGGATTATGCAGAATCTGAGATCAGTGTTTCACAAAGGATGGGCTTAAGGAGCTATTAAAACTGCAGTTTTCTTGGGCTCCACCTAGACCTACCAAATCAATTTCTCTGAGTAGAGCTCAGGAATATGGATTTTTAATGAGCTCCTCAGATGACTCTTAAATTCTGAAGTCTGAGAATTACTGCCGGCATAACCACTGGGCTCCCTCTGACCTCCTAAATCACAATGGCTGGTGCTTGGGTCAAAAAATCTGTTTTAACAAATGCCCCAGGTAAATCTAATGCAGACGAATCACAGACCGTGCTGTGGGAAACAAAAAGGTCTGGGCTGAGGAAGAACAGAGATTCTGTAAGTAGGAAGAGATATCTCTCTGTGCCTTAGTTTATTCATCTATAAAACTAGAAGAGAATTATATAAAAGAACATTTGAAAAATCCTGCTTCTGCCTCTTCCTCATTTGACATAAACAGATCTTTATCATTTCCCTCCTGGACTGCCACTGATTTTCCTGTCTTTGACTTCCCTCCTCCACCCCATACTTCAAAAAAAAAAAATAATTGCATCCATTTATTGAAATAAAGTCACCATCACTGGTTATCCACCACAACAGAAAAGTTTCAAAACTTTTAAATTTGGCATCAAAGACTTCCACGCTAAGACACCAAACTACCACTCAGCTATCTCTTTGGCCACACACTTTAAATATTGCAATTTCAAGGTCTGTGCCTCTGCACAAGCTGTTTCTCTCTGTCTACAATAATCATGGCATCCGGTCCCATCACTTCATGGCAAATAGATGGGAAACAATGGCAGACTTTATTTTGGGGGGCTCCAAAATCACTGCAGATGGTGAATGCAGCCATGAAATTAAAAGATGCTTATTACTTAGAAGAAAAGTTATGACCAACCTAGACAGCATATTAAAAAACAGAGACATTACTTGGCCAACAAAGGTCCATCTAGTTAGTCAAGGCTATGGTTTTTCCAGTAGTCTTGTATGGACGTGAGAGTTGGACTATAAAGAAAGCTGATGCCGAAGAACTGATGCCTTTGAACTGTGGTGTTAGAGAAGACTCTTGAGAGTCCCTTAGACTGCAAGGAGATCTAACCAATCAATCCTAAAGGAGATTAGTCCTGGGTGTTCATTGGAAGGATTGATGTTGAAGCTGAAACTCCATACTTTGGCCATCTGATGCAAAGAGCTGACTCATCTGCAAAGACCCTGATGCTGAGAAAGACTGAAGGTGGGAGGAGAAGGGGACAACAGAGGATGAGATGGTTGGATGGCATCACTGACTTGATGGACATGAGTTTGAGTAAACTCCGGGAGTTGGTGATGGACAGGAAGGCCTGGCGTGCTGCAGTCCATGGGGTTGCAGAGTCGGACACGACTGAGCGACTGAACAATAAACAACAATATTCAACAAATATTTGTTGGGTGCCTACAATATACTGGACAGTGTTCTAAGCACTGGGGAGACAATGGAGAGTAAAAACACAGACAAGGTCTGCCCTGGTGGAGTTGATTCTAATAAACAGAAAGCATTAATCAAATAATCACACCAACAAACACTAACTTCAACCATTTATAAGGACAGAGAAAGGAGAGGGCCATAGAATTGACCCAGGCTCTGCCCAGGGAAAGCATCTCCTCTCTCATGCCCAGCCTTGAATACTCCCTCTTCTACTTTCTTTGTCAACTGTACCTTTTTTCTCTATGAGACTCCATTTTGAATCCCCAGAAATCTGTGTCTCCTGTTCTCCACTACCCTTTCATCAGCGAGCATGAACTACCTATTCTTTCTGGAAAGTTTACCTCACATCTCTCATCACCAATTGCCACTGACACCACTACAGTTCAGGACTTTGATTACCTCTTACCTGAACTGCTGCAATAACTTTCCTTTTCTTGAATTCATCTAGCACACTCCTGCCTGATCTAACGCAAAAAGTTTTTTTTCTCCCCTTATTTTAAAAACAATTCCTGCTCAGAAATCTTCAGTGATTTCCCCCATTGAATCTGAATTTCTTAACTTCAGGTCTTCAAAGCCTTCCCAGATGCAAGGCCCTTAATTAGCTCTCCAACCTCACCTCCCACCATCCCCAACTGTGACTCCTTTCTTTGTCAAACATTTACTGAATAGAGGGATCTGCCACCCTCAAAGTCTTCCGTGAAGAACTGCATGTTCCAAAAACAGCCACAGCAATATTCCCAGTTCTGCTTGCACTTCCAAAACTTAGCCTCCTCTAACAAGAGCTGGAGTCTATTTCCTCTCCCTTCAAAACTGAGTGGGTCTCAATGAGGCAGAACTGGCAGCACCTGGCAGGCTCCATGTTTTCTCTCAAATATATGTATAAAGAAATACATATATACAACTGACCCTTGAACAACATGGGTTTTAACTGCCAGGTCCACTTATATGTGTTTTTTTTTCCCCAATAAACAGTGCTACTGTGCTACAGAATCTGCTGTTGGTTGAATCCTCAGATTTGGAACCACCAATACAGAGGGCCAACTATAAAGTTGTATTCGGATTTTTGAAAGAGAGAAGGGTTGCTGCCCCAACTGCTTGCTGTTCAAGGGTCAACTGTGTGTATGAACACACACACACATGCACAAATACATTACAAACTTGCTTACCCAGTACGACGCTTCCACCATACTGTGAGGAAGACCATGCCACAAGGAGAGGACCTGTGTAGCTGTTCTGTGCAACAGTCCCAGCTAAGTGGCCAGCCAGCATAACTGCCCGATATGTGAGGGAGTAAGCCTTCAGATGACTCAGCAGGTAGCCCTGGGGCTGCTAAATCTGCTAAGTCGCTTCAGTCGTGTCCGACTCTGTGCGACCCCATCCCTGGGATTCTCCAGGCAAGAACACTGGAGTGGGTTGCCATTTCCTTCTCCAATGCATGAAGGTGAAAAGAGAAAGTGAAGTCGCTCAGTCGTGTCCGACTCTTTGCTACCCCATGGACTGTAGCCTACCAGGTTCCTCCATCCATGGGATTTTCCAGGCAAGAGTACTGGAGTGGGTTGCCTTTTCCTTCTCCAGGGGATCTTCCTGACCCAGGGATCGAACCCAGGTCTCCCTCATTGTAGCCAGACACTTTACCGTCTGAGCCACTGGGGAAGTCCGTGGAACAAAAATGCGATATCCCCATCCCGCCCGACTCAAACTGAAGATTCAGGAGTAAAATAAGATAAAGTTTTAAGCTCTAAGGTGAAAGTAGCAATAAGTAAGAACACCTCCATGATAACCTTGCCCTGAAAGTGATCCTGTGCTTGCCTGGAAAATCCCATGGATGGAGGAGTCTGGTAGGCTGCGGTTCATGGGGTCGGTAAGAGTCAGACACGACTGAGCGACTTCACTTTCACTTGTTCACTTTCATGCACTGGAGAAAGAAATGGCAACCCACTCCAGTGTTCTTGCCTGGAGAATCCCAAAGATGGGGGAGCCTGATGGGCTGCCGTCTGTGGGGTCGCACAGAGTCGGACACGACTGAAGCGACTTAGCAGCCTCCTCTGTGCTCCTGATGTTGTTGTTTAGTCGCTAAGTCACGTCGGACTCTTGCAACAGTAAGCCTGCCAGGCTCCTCTGTCCATGGAGTTCTCCAGGCAAGAATACTGGTGTGGGTTGCTATTTCCTTCTCCAGAGGATCTTCCCCACCCAGGAATTGAACCCAGGTCTCCTGCATTGGCAGGCAGATTCTTTACTACTGAGTCGCCAGGGAATGGGAGAAGGAAATGGCAACCCACTCCAGTATTTCTGCCTGGAGAATCCCATGGACAGAGGAGCCTGGAGGGCTGTTGTCCATGGGGTCGCACAGAGTCGGCCATGACTGAAGCGACTTAGCATGCACGTATGCATTGGAAAAGGAAATGGCAACCACTCCAGTGTTCTTGCCTGGAGAATCCCAAGGATGGGGGAGCCTGGTGGGCTGCCGTCCATGGGGTCGCACAGAGTCGGACACGACTGAAGCGACTTGGCGGCAGCAGCAGCAGCAGCACTAGGGAATCCCCTGTGCTCCTGTTACATGGGGCATGTTCTTTCGCCATTGCTAACCTGTGCCACACTTAGAACAATGCTTCACACGGGCAGAGACTCAAATGCGAGGCGCTCAAATGAGCATCAACCGAATGAAAATTTCACAGAACAGCCCAAGAACGCTCTGTTTGAGAAATGAAGTGAGTTGGTTAAGTTGGACCAATCACCAAGATAATCGTGATTATCCTTCAAAACGACTGATCAAATTCCATTTTGGAGAAAAAGAGGACACATCCTGTTTCTGAGCTAGAAGAAAGGCCCCGTAGAACAGGAGTGGACGGTACAGCACCGTACAGGGCCGGGCAGACCTGGGTCTCTTTAAGTGTCTGGTGTGGCTCAGGACCGAGCGACTGCGCACTCACGCGGCTCAGGAAGGGCAAAGGCTCCTTTTTCTTCTTTTTTATAAACTAAACAAGTGCCTTTTCCTACCACGTTATTACTGCCTTTTCACGACCCCAGATTGTTCTTCCTTCCTTCCTTCCTCCCGCTGTCGGACAATAAAAGCTAAATATTGCCCGAGAGGAAGCGGGGTGCGGGCAGGCATCGAGGCAATGGGAAATGGCTGCTCAGGAAACCGCCAGGGACCCTGAGGCCGAGCCGCTACCTGCACTGGCGGGAAGTTACTCACTGTAACGCCACCTCAGCGTCGCTAAAGCACTTCACCTGGGCGCCCCGTCCCTCAGCCTTTCGCTGCTGGGCTCTTCTTTCTGCAAACACAACGTGCCACGTGCTGGTCGTGAGCCCTGCAGATGCCTGCGTGCGCCCCGCGGGCTCCTAGGCGGCGGCGGCCCCCGCGGCCCGGCCTCGCCCCGGGGGCCCGGTCAGCCCCACCGCCGCCCGCCCAGCCCGGCCCGTCGCGCCTCCGCCGCCGTCTCACTCACTTTCCCGCAGGCGGCGCTTGAACGCGGGGTCGCCACGCCGGCTCCGGTCGAAGTAGATGCAGTAGCCAAGGAAGGCGATGGCGCCACAGGCCGCCAGGAGGCCGAGGACCGTGCGGACGCAGGGCATCCGGCCGCGGGCGTCCCACGAACCGAGCGTTGGGCGCGGGCCAGCGAGCGCGGGGAGCCGGCCAGCCGGCAGGGAGCGTCGGCGCGGCGCCCTTGCCGGCCTCGGGGCTTCCTGTGCGCTGGGCCGCGGGCGTGCGGAGCAGCGCGTCGACGAAGGCCATCGCGGGTCTGAGAGGACGCCTGTGGGATTCTCATAGTACCGAGTGGTGGAGCTCTGTTCCAATCCAGGTCGGTCGCACTCCAAATTCTGAACCCTTTACCCAAACGCGCCCCACTGTCTCAGCTCAGACGCCCAGCCGAGGCAAACCACAGTATGCGGGAATCTGGTTATCTGCGGGAACTGACCCTCCTTTGGTCTCTGTTCCCTAAACTGCAAATTTGAGCCATAACTCTGGTCATCTCTTAGTTCAGAGTACTGCCCACCGAACACCTGGACACTCGTCCGTACTCCCCAACCACCTTAGCTCAACAGCAGGAGCAAAGAAGCGTGTTGAGGCAATAGTAATAGTAACAGCAACAACAAGAATAAGTTTAGCCTAGAAAAAGCTTGTGAAAGTTGCTCAGTCATGTCCAACTCTTTGTGACCCCATGGACTGTCGCCTGTCAGGCTCCTCTCTCCATGGGATTCTCCAGGCAAGAATACTGGAGTGGGTAGCCATTCCCTTCTCCAGGGGATCTTCCCCACCCGGGGATCAAACCTGGGTCTCCCACCATTGCAGGCAGATTCTTTACCGTGTGAAACGTTATTAATTTGCTGGTCTGGGCCGGAGCTGACAGCGAAAGGTTCCAGACCAGAATCAACTCAGAGAGACCCATGACACTTAACTAGCCTAGATGCTTTTCTAATACTTGCCTTATTCAGAAGGCATAGCAAAAAGGAGGTTTAAGACTTCATTCCAAATACAAGTTTTGATTTTTATGCTAAACCAGAGAGAAGGCATAATCTAGGTAAAAACCTAGCTTTATCTTTTTTTTTTGTTTGGTTGGTTATTCAACTGCTACTCACGGTTTACTGATGTTGCTCGTGTGTCCACAGCAAGGTGGTCATCTCTGCTGTGACTTCCACTGGAGCTAAGAAGCAGCCCATGCTCTCACTATTTAAAAGTTAGCAGGTGTTAGTCACGTGTAGGTAGTTTTCTTGCACACTGTATGTTGCTTCCTATAACTCCGTCTTCTATTTAGAAGCTTGGGCTGTTGTCAAAACCTGATTTTAAACACAAACAGAAAGTAGCATCAGCGTTCAGTGTTACTGGTGATCTGCTAGTGACTTTTAGTTTAGAATCTTAGTGATGGATTGAATCCATCTCCAATCTCTTTTAGGTGACTGCTCTTGTCTTCTAATAAAATCATTCTCCCCCGTCCTTCTTTTCATCCTTGTGATACATGGAGAGGGCTGGCAGGACAGAAACTGTTGGAGACTAGCTGGGTGTTCCTGCTAAGTCACTTCAGTCATGTCTCTTTGTGACCCCATGGATTGTAGTGCACCAGGCTCCTCTATCCATGGGATTCTCCAATCAAGAATACTGGAATGGGTTGCCATGCCCTCCTCCAGAGGATCTTCTGGATCTGGGGATCAAACGCACGTCTCTTATGTCTCCTGCATTGGCAGGCAGGTTCTTTACCCCTACCACCACCTGGGAAGCCCAGCTGTGTGTTCAGGGATAAGGTAAATAGTGACATGTAAAGGGAGGAGAACTATTAAGGCAAATAGAAATAAACAGCTCACTGAAGTTGAATTGCCACAGAAACCATGCAGTAGAGTAAATTTTTCAAGCAAGTCTCTATGGTAAGGGTAGATTTTTCTTCTCAAACATAGACATCACTCTTGCTGATTTGGTGATAAGAATTCCAGTATAGCTTTTTCCAAATTGAGATAGTGTTAATAATGGTCCCCAAAGTATGGTTCTATAATGGATGATCGATCTTTTTTTAAACAGCTTTTTTGAGGTTATAATTGATGTACAATAAATGCCACATATTTGAAGTGTACAATTTGATGAATTTTGACATATGCATGCATCCACTCAACCATTACCAAAATCAAAATAATAATCATATCCAGCAGCCCCCCAAAATTTCTTGGGTTCCCTTTTTTAAATCTGTTCTTCCACTCATCCTTCCCTGCTTCCTCCATCATCCTCTGCTTTGTCACTATAGTTTGCACTTTCTAGATTATTATATACAGCTGACCCTTAAACAGCATGAGGGTTAGAGGTGCCATTTCTCTGCACAGTCGAACATTGTATAACTTAGAGTTGGCCCTCGGTATCCATAGTTCCACATCCTCAGATTCAACCAATCTCAGATCATGTAGTAGCATTTATTATTTACAAAACTACATGTAAGTGAATGCAGGCAGTTCAAATCCATGTTTTTCCAGCAATAATGCTATATGGAATCATACAGTATGTTCCCCTTGTATATTGTCTGGTTTCTTTCAGTCAGCGTGATTTTGAGATCACCCATGTTGTTTTATCAATGCTTCATTTTTATTGGTAAATAGTATTTGATTTGTGGATATACTAAAGTTTGTTTAACCATTCAACTGTTGATGGATATTTGGATTTTTTTCCAGTCTGGGGCTATTACAAATAAAACTGTCAGAGCTACCTACTAGTCTAGTGGTTAAGAATCAGTGCTTTCACTGCTGTGGCCAGGGCTCAGATGCTGACTGGGGAACTAAGATCCCCATGCGGTATGGCCAAAGTTAAAAAAAAAAAAAAAAAAAGACTAGCACTTCAGTCAGTTCAATTCAGTCACTCACTCGTGTCTGACTCTTTGTGACCCTATGGACTGCAGCACACCAGGCTTCCCTATCCATCACCAACTCCTGGAGCTTGCTCAAACTCGTGTTCATCGAGTTGGTGATGAACATCCAACTATCTCATCCTCTGTCGTCCCCTTCTCCTGCCTTCAATCTTTCCCAGCATCAGGGTCCTTTCAAATGAGTCAGTTCTACACATCAGGTGGCCAAAATATTGGGAATTTCAGCTTCAGCCTCAGGCCTTCCAATGAATATTCAGGACTGATTTCCTTTAAGATGGCCTGGTTAGACCCCCTTGCAGTCCAAGGGACTCTCCAGAGTCTTCTCCAACACCACAGTTCAAAAGCATCGATTCTTCGGCACTCAGCTTTCTTTATAGTTCAACTCTCACATCCATACGTGACTGCTGGAAAAACCATAACTATGACTATATGGACCTTTGTTGGCAAAGTAATGCCTCTGGTTTTTAATATGCTATCTAGGTTTGTTATAGCTTTTCTTCAAAGGAGCATCTTTTAATTATATGGCTGTAGTCACCATCTGCAGTGATTTTAGAGCCTGGGAAAATAAAGTCTGCCACTGTTTCCACTGTTTCCCCATCTATTTGCCATGAAATGATAGGACCGGATGGCAGGATCTTAGTTTTATGAATGGTGAGTTTTAAAGCAGCTTTTTCACTTTCCTCTTTCACCTTCATCAAGAGGCTCTTTAGTTCCTCTTTGCTTTCTGCCATTAGAGTGGTATTATCTGCCTATCTGAGGTTGTTGGTATTTCTCCCGGCAATCTTGATTCCAGCTTGTGCTTCATCCAGCCCAGCATTTTGAGTGATGTACTCTGCATATAAGTTAAATAAGTAGGGTGACAATATACAGCCTTGACGTACTCCTTTTCCTATTTGGAACCAGTCTGTTGTTCCATGTCCAGTTCTAACTGTTGCTTCCTGACCTGCATACAGGTTTCTCAAGAGGCAGGTCAGGCTTTTTTTTGTTGATTCCACTGTGCTGGATGAAACCTGGGCCCTGGCTCGAGCTGCTTATCTCAGTAATCTATCTTTGGATGAAGATCAGATGCCTCATGACCTGCAACCAGGACTGGAAAAAGACGTAATTTAAGGGATGGATAAAAGGACTTTTTTTATCAGGAGAAACTACACTACACCAGGATGAGAAGACGATGACATCAGAGGTAGACAGCTTCCCCAAGATGCTGGACCTGATTCGTATGATCATTTATGTTTTCTTGACTTCTTAGACCTTTGCATATAAGTCAAATGCTTTTCTATCATAGGCCTGATCCTATGCTAGTTTTAAAAATCAATCCAATTGTTGGGTTTGTGGCCAATTACCTGTGTCTAGTTCTGGGCTACTTTGGTAAATTTCTCCACTACCAGACTCTAACTGGTTGGCCCTGAGAAAATTTACTTAAAAAATTAGTCATATTCAGGTCACTGTGATATTACTAGATAGGATCCCCTCACCCGGCCAATTAATAATGCCTGCTCTGACTCTGGCTATAAATTTGAGGTTTTTTCTATTACCCAAGCTCAATCAGAACGAGACAAGTTTCTGCAAAGGAGGGAAAAATCTCCCACAATTATGGGATGGATTTAAATAGATAATACCAGGCTACACTATGTTAAAAGTCTCCACTATGTTAAAAAAAAAAACAAAAAAATTAAATCATACTAAAGATAATCAGTCTAGTAACACTAAAAAACTAGGCTATGGGCCTTAGAGATGGTGCCAACATGTAATTTCCCTGGAAGATAAAGATTCTACAGGGCAGACTAAGTCAGATGACCTAAAGATATACTGGGCTACATCTAATGGAAGTTCTTAACATAAGTCTTACTTGTGACTTTACTAATACTGCTGGCTATGTTATTTGTATTTCCCCTGTTTTACAAAATTGCTGTTTCTTACACTGTCAAATGTGTGTGTGAGGCCTCTAATAAAATAATATATAGTCCCATATGAGATCGATGATGGTAACAGTGTATATCTAGATATGGCAAGAAGCAACAAGAGGGAATATTTTCCTGGACCAAAAAGCTAGTAAGACAGGTGGTCCAGAGAATTTTAGATACTGTTTTATGGCCTAGTCCAGTAACAGCACATTGAGTGGCCTGTCAACAGAATCTTTGCCAAACCTGAGAATGGACATTCTCAGCACCATGAGATAAAATGGTCATGAAGTGCCCCCCCACATAATCATGGTCAAATTTATGAGCAAAAAGGGGCTCTGCCAACTGAAGACTGACACTCGCCATCTGCATCTACAAAGATTAAATCATGGCCGCTGCAACTGCTGACTTTCAACGCCCCTGAAAGGAGTTCAGGGTAAAAATCAGGAATGAGGCACTCTGTGCTCTGGAAAAAAACTGGCAGAACAGGCCTTCAGATAGTTAGATCTTTTCAGGAGAAGATTTTATGAGTCCCAATTCTTGCATCTTCCCGTACCTAGAGAAACACTGACGTCATTAATGGTAAAATCTGCTTTGGCTATTGAGGAAAAGTTTACAATTAAAAGTTAAAATAGAGTAACTATGGTTCAGATATCCTGGGAAATAACTAGGTGATGCTATAGGTGTACTTTCAGATTAGACCTTGTATTGCTAAACACTTGAGTTTTCTGGGTCGTATTAGGCTTGGATGCCACCATTTTCATAACAATGTCTTTGAGCCCCAACCCAGGTGGAAGATGGTAACTTCAGACTGAACACATTCCTGGAGCATAGCTCCGTTGCCTCACCACCAACCAATCAAAAGGGGTCACAAACCCTGCAACCCTCACCCCAAATGTTGCCTTCTGTTCCTGGGGACCAGAGATGACCATCCTGTTAGGTCTCTTGTTTGGCCCTTGACTATTTCATCTCTGAGAGGGACCAACTAAATTGCTGTTATTACAAGGATAGAAGCTGGTTTCAGATGTAAAAATCCCCAACTTAGATCAGGTAGAGAGACTTCTGCTCTGCTAGGCAGGCCTACGCCCATGCACAGCAGGAAGAAGTTACAGAAGAAAGAGACCTCCACCCCAATTCCCAAAAAGTATCTTGAGTATAAAGTCTCTCAGGGGGCCTATGTGCTGTGTTAGGGGAAAAACGTTTTTATGTAAATCACTCAGGGGTAATCAGGAAGTCCCTGGCCAAGATTAAAAAAAGAGGGCTAAATCAAAAAAAAAAAAAAAAAAGAGGCAGGTCAGGTGGTCTGGTATTCCCATCTCTTGAAGAATTTTCCACAGTTTGTTGAGATCTACACAAAGGCTTTGGCATAATCAATAAAGCAGAAATAGATGTTTTTCTGGTATTCTCTTGCTTTTTCAGTGATCCAACAGGTGTTGGCAATTTCATCTCTGGTTCCTGTGCCTTTTCTAAATCCAGCTTGAACATCTGGATGTTCACAGTTCACGTACTCTTGAAGCCTTGCTTGGAGAATTTTGAGCATTACTTTGTAGCGTGTGAGATGAATGCAACTGTGTGGTAGTTTGAACATTCTTTGTGATTGCCTTTCTTAGGGATTGGAATGAAAACTGACCTTTTCCAGTCCTGAGGCCACTGCTGAGTTTTCCAGATTTGCTGGCATATTGAGTGCAGCACTTTAACAGCATCATCTTGTAGGATTTGAAATAGCTTAACTGGAATTCCATCACCTCCACTAGCTTTGTTCATAGTGATGCTTCCTAAGACCCACTTGACTTCGTATTCCAAGATGTTTGGCTCTGGGTGAGTGATCACATCATCATGGTTATCTCGGTCATGAAGATCTTTTTGTGTATAGTTCTGTGTGTTCTTGCCACCTCTTAATATCTTCTGCTTCTGTTAGGTCCATACCATTTCTGTTCTTTATTGTGCCCATCTTTGCATGAAATGTTCCTTTGATATCTCTAATTTTCTTGAAGAGATCTCTAGTCTTTCCTGTTCTATTGTTTTTCTCTATTTATTTGCATTGATCACTGGAAGGCTTTCTTATCTCTCCTTGCTATTCTTTGGAACTCTATATTCAGATGGGTATATCTTTTCTTTTCTCCTTTGCCTTTTGCTTTTCTTCTTTTCTCAACTATTTGTAACACCTCCTCAGACACCCACTTTGCCTTTTTGTATTTCTTTTTCTTGGGGATGGTCTTGATCACTGCCTCCTATACAATGTCAGAAAATTCCATCCATAGTTCTTCAGGTACACTGTCTATCAGATCTAATCCCTTTAATCTGTTTGTCACTTATAATCATAAGGTAATCATGATAATCATAATTATCACACTGTATAATCATAAGGGATTTGATTTAGGTCATACATGAATGGTCTAGTGGTTTTCCCTACTTTCTTCAATTTCAGTCTGAATTTTGCAATAAGGAGTTCATGATCTGAGCCACAGTCAGCTCCTGGTCTTCTTTTTGCTGACTGTATACACCTTCTACATCTTTGGCTGCAAAAGAATATAATCAATCTGATTTCAGTGTTGACCATCTGGTGATGTCCATGTGTAGAGTCATCTCTTGTGTTATTGGAAGAGAGCATTTGCTACGACCAGTGCATTCTCTTGACAAAACTGTATTAGCCTTTGCCCTGCTTCATTTTGTACTCCAAGGCCAAATTGGCCTGTTACTCCATGTTTCTCTTTACTTGCCACTTTTGCATCCCAGTCCCCTATGATGAAAAGGATATGTTTTTTGGGTGGTAGTTCTAGGTCTTGTAGGTCTTCATTGAACTGTTCAACTTCATCTTCTTCATTACTGGTTGGGGCATAGACTTGGATTACCATGATATTGAATGGCTTGCCTTGGCAATGAACAGAGATCATTCTGTCGCTTTTGAGATTGCACCCAAGTACTGCATTTCAGACCCTTGTTGACTATGAGGGCTACTTCCATTTCTTCTAAGGGATTCTTGTTCACAGTAGTAGATACAATGGTCATCTGAGTTAAATTTGCCCATTCCTGTCTATTTTTGTTCCCTGATTCCTAAAATGTTGATGTTCACTCTTGCCATATCCTGTTTGACCACTTCTAATTTACTTTGATTCATGGACCTAACATTCCAGGTTCCTATGCAATACTGTTCTTTACAGCTTTGGACGTTACTTCCATCACCATTTAAAAAAGAGAGAGAGAGACTAGAACTTAAAAAAATAAAATTTAAAGGATTAAAAAATATGCTGCGTAAGTATTTGTATATAAGTACTTTATATGACACATCTTTCCTTCTCTCTTAAGTAAATACCTAAAACTCTCGCACAATTGCACTCATCTCACACGCTAGTAAAGTAATGCTCAAAATTCTCCAAGCCAGGCTTCAGCAATATGTGAACCGTGAACTTCCAGATATTCAAGCTGTTTTTAGAAAAGGCAGAGGAACCAGAGATCAAATTGCCAACATCTGCTGGATCATTGAAAAAGCAAGAGAGTTCCAGAAAAACATCTATTTCTGCTGTATTGACTATGCCAAAGCCTTTGACTGTGTGGATCACAATCAACTGTGGAAAATTCTGAAAGAGATGGGAATACCAGACCACTTTTACCTGCCTCTTGAGAAATCTATATGCAGGTCAGGAAGCAACAGTTAAAACTGGACATGGAACAATAGACTGGTTCCAAATAGGAAAAGGAGTACATCAAGGCTGTATATTGTCACCCTGCTTATTTAATTTATATGCAGAGTACATCATGAGAAACACTGGGCTGGAAGAAGCACAAGCTGGAATCAAGATTGCTGGGAGAAATATCAATAACCTCAGATATGCAGATGACACATCCCTTATGTAGAAAGTGAGAGGAACTAAAAAAAGCCTCTTGATGAAAATGAAAGAGGAGAGTGAAAAAGTTGGCTTAAAGCTCAACATTCAGAAAATGATCTGGTCCCATCACTTCATGGGAAATAGATGGGGAAACAGTGGAAAGAGTGTCAGACTTTATTTTTTGGGGCTCCAAAATCACTACAGGTGGTGATTGCAGCCATGAAATTAAAAGACGCTTACTCCTTGGAAGAAAAGTTATAACCAACCTAGATAGTATATTCAAAAGCAGAGACATCACTTTGCCAACAAAGGTCCGTCTAGTCAAGGCTATAGTTTTTCCAGTGGTCATGTATGGATGTGAGAGTCGGACTGTGAAGAAAGCTGAGCACCAAAGAATTGATGCTTTTGAACTGTGGTGTTGGAGAAGACTCTTGAGAGTCCCTTGGACTGCAAAGAGATCCAACCAGTCCATTCTAAAGGAGACCAGTCCTGGGTGTTCATTGGAAGAACTGATGCTGAGGCTGAAACTCCAGTACTTTGGCCACCTCATGCAAAGAGTTGACTCACTGGAAAAGACAATGATGATGGAAGGGATTGGGGGCAGGAGGAGAATGGGACAATAGAGGATGAGATGGCTGGATGGCATTACCAACTCGATTCACATGAGTTTGGGTGAACTCCGGGAGTTGATGATGACAGGGAAGCCTGGCGTGCTGCGATTCATGCAGTCGCAAAGAGTCGGACGCGACTGAGTGATTGAACTGAACTGAACTGAAAGGTGAAATGGATTAATTTTTTAAGAAACTGCCAAACATTTGTCCAAAATGGCTGTCCCAGAATACGAGAGTTCCAGTTCCTCTATTTTGTGGCCAACACTTGGTATGTTCACTGTTTTTTATTTTTAATCTTCTAAAAGGCAGGTAGTGGATTCTCACTGTGGTTTTTTTCTTGTATTTCCCTAATCACCTATGATACTGATCACTTTTTATAAGTATATTATATTTTTTAGAGAAGTTTGAGATTCACAAGATGATTGTGATTCTATACAAGTACAGAGGGTTCTGATACATCCCCTGAACCCACATAAGCACAAAGTCCTCCCTCCCACATTAGAATAGCACCTTTTAATCAATAAACTTACATACACATCAAAGTCTGTAGTTTACATTACAGTTCACTCTTGGTATTGTACAAATGTATAACATGTATCCATCCTTATAGTGTCATGCAGAATAGTTTCATTGGCCTGAAATCCTCTGCATTCCACCTATTTATCCATCTCCTCAACCCCTGGCAACCACTATTTTTTTTTTACTGTCTCCATAGTTTTGCCTTTTAAAGGAAGTTATATACTTTGAGCTGTACAGTACATAGCCTTTTCAGATTGGCTTCTTATACTGAGTAGTTTGCATTTAAAGTTACGCCATGTCTTTTCATAGTTTGATAGCTCATTTCTTTTAGTGCTGAATGATCCTTCACCATCTGGATGTACCACAGTTCATTTGTTCACCAACTAAAGGACATCTTGGTTGCTTCCAAGTTTTGGCAATTATGCATAAAGCTGCTATTACTTTCTGGGCCAGCTTTAGTGTGGATGTTTTTTCAATCCATTTCAGTATATAAAGGAGTAGGGTTGCTGTATCATATGTAGAAGTATGTTTCATTTTGTTAAGAAACAGTGAAATTGTCTCCTGAGGGGCTGTATCATTTTGCATTTCCACCAGCAATGAATTAGAGTTCCTGTTGTGATCGCCAGTCCAGGTTCGGCGCATGAGACAGGGTGCTCAGGGCTGGTGCACTGGGATGACCCAGAGGGGTGGGATGGGGAAGGAGGTGGGAGGGGGGTTCAGGATGGGGAACACATGTAAACCCATGGCTGATTCATGTCAATGTATGGCAAAAACCACTACAATATTGTAAAGTAATTGGCCTCCAATTAAAATAAATAAATTAAAAAAAAATAGAGTTCCTGTTGTTCCAGATTCTTGTCAACATGGCACAACACAGAGTATTGTCGGTGTTTTGAATTTTTGCATTCTAATTATGTGTGTAGTGACTTATTATCTGCATTTCCAGGATGACATGTCATGTGGAGCATCTTTTCATGTGCATATTGCCATCTGTATATCTTCTTCAGTGATTGTGTCTGTTAAGGGCTTTGGCACATTTTCAAATCTGTTTTCTTATTGTTCAGTTTTAAGAAATCTTTGTATATTTTGGATATGTCTGCTATGATCTGAATATTTTTGTCCACCCAAAATTCTTGTGTTAAAATCCTGATCCCTAATGATGGTATTAGGAGGTGGGGCTTTTGGGAGATGATTAGGTCATGAGAATGGGTGCTCTCATGATTGGACTTAGAGCCCTTATAATAGGCCCACAGAGCAACCGATCCCTTTCTATTCCAGGAGGTTTTCACTGAACCTTGCTGGCAGCTTGATCTTAGAATCCCCAGCCTCTGGAACCATAGGAAATAGTGTTAGTTTATAAGTGACCCAGTTTATTTTGTTATAGCAGTCCAAACAGACTAAGACATAGTCTTTTATCGGGTATCTCTTTTGTATAATATTTCCTCCAGTCTATAGCTTGTCTTCTCATTCTCTTGATGAACACCACTTATATGTGCTTCTTTGATATTCATGTGTGTTCTTTGGAGAAGTGTGTTTTCAAATATTTATTCTTTTTAACTTGCATTATTTGCCTTTTTGACTGTTGAGTTGAACCCTCATCTCGAGCTACGAGGCGGAAACGGGGCTCCTCTTGATGTTGGCGGGACCCTCGGTGTTCCTCTCGAGTGGAGACGGGTATGTCGGGGAACTTCTTGAGTTGCAGCAAGGGTGTGAAGGACCCTTTCGAAGTTCAAGAGGGAAGGTGTGATTTGCCTCGAGACACCTCAGCGGAAAAGGGCCTCCTCTCGCCTGGAGGGGAGAACCTCCTTGATTTTCTCGAGTTGCAGCAGGTCCCTCTCGAGTTACGATGGGGACCTCAGGGAACCGCTCTTGTGGCCTCAGGAAAGGCCAGTCTCCATGCGAGTTGTGAGGGGCCTCTCGGGATTCCTCTCTAGTCGGTGCCAGGGCGTAAGACCTCGTGTGGAGTGGAGGCCGGAACCTGAGGATTCCTCTCCAGTGCTGACATGGATCTTGGGGTTCTTCTGGAGGCTCCACAGGGGAGTCAGTCCTCGTCTCGAGTGGGGACATGCACGTCCGCTTTCCTCCCGAGCTGTAGCAGCAGTGTCAGTCTTCCCGTCGCGTTGATACAGGGATCTGTGGCTTTCATCGAGGCTTTCCCACGAGGCTTTCCCACAGGGCTGTCACACGTGCCACCATTGTGAGTCGATACTCTGCGTGAAAGTCAAGTCCTTTATCTGATAAATGCTTTGCAAATATTTTCTCCCAGTTTGTTTCTTGTCTTTTTATTCTTTTAACAAAAGAATTATTCTTTCAGTCTTTTAAAGAGCCAAGGAGTTTAAGTTTAATGAAGTCCAATTCATCAACATATTCCTTTATGGACTGTGCTTTTGGTGTTGTATTTAAGAAATCTTTACCTAACCCAGATAGGTACAAGGTCACAAAGATTTTCTCCTGATTTCTTTTTAAAAGTGTTAGTTTTAGGTTTTGTAATCCATTCTGAGTTTTTGTATATGTTCATTCTTTCTGCATATGGATATCCTATCATTCAGCACCATTTCTTTACCAAAACTGTACTTAGTCGTTTTATCTCAGCAATTTTGTAGTTTTAAGTCTTTCCCATCTGTTATCAGATTTATTGTAACATGTTTCATGTTTTTATGCTATTGTAAATGATATTTTTACAGTTTCAATTTCTGATTCAGTTCAGTCGCTCAGTCGCGTTTGACAATTTGCAACCCCATGAACCACAGCACACCAGGCCTCCCTGTCCATCACCAACTGCCAGAGTCTACCCATACCCATGTCCACTGAGTCGGTGATGCCATCCAACCATCTCATCCTCTGTCCTCTTTTCCTCCTGCCCTCAATCTTTCCCAGCATCAGGGTCTTTTCCAATGAGTTAGCTCTTTGCATCAAGTGGCCAAAGTACTGGAGTTTCAGCTTCAACATCAGTCCTTCCAATGAACACCCAGGACTGATCTCCTTTAGGATGGACTGGTTGGATCTCCTTGCAGTCCAAGGGACTCTCAAGAGTCTTCTTCAACACCACAGTTCAAAAGCATCAATTCTGTGGTGCTCAGCTTTCTTCACAGTCCAACTCTCATATCCATACATGACCACTGGAAAAACCATAGCCTTGATAGACAGACCTTTGTTGACAAAGTAATGTCTCTGCTTTTTAATATGCTATCTAGGTTGGTCATAACTTTCCTTCCAAGGAGTAAGTGTCTTTTAATTTCATGGCTGCAATCACCATCTGCAGTGATTTTGGAGCCCCCCCAAAATAAAGTCTGACATTGTTTCCCCATCTATTTCCCATGAAGTGATGGGACCAGATGCCATGATCTTAGTCTTCTGAATGTTGAGCTTTAAGCCAACTTTTTCACTCTCCTCTTTCACGTTCATCAAGAGGCTCTTTAGTTCTTCACTTTCTGCTATAAGGGTGGTGTCATCTGCATATCTGAGGTTATTGATATTTCTCCCAGCAATCTTGATTCCACCTTGTGCTTCCTCCAGCCCAGCGTTTCTCATGATGTACTCTGCATATAAGTTAAATAAGAAAGGTGACAATATACAACCTTGACGTACTCCTTTTCCTTTTTGGAACCAGTCTGTTGTGATTATTTATTGCTAATACATATTAATGCAGCTTCCCTGGTGGCTTAGTGGTAAAGAATCTGCCTGCCAATCCAGGAGACCCAGGTTCTATCCCTGGATCAGGAAGATCCCCTGTAGAAGGAAAAGGCAACCCACTCTAGTATTCTTGCCCCGGGGAAATACCATAGACAGAGGAGCCTCGAGGGCTACAGTCCGGGTGGTCACAAAAGAGTCTGTCATGAATTAGCAGCTAAACAACAGTAACAATGTAGAAATACAGTTGATTTTCATCTATTAATCTTGTATCCTGCATTCTTGCTAAACTCACCAATTTGAATGCCTATGACTTCTTTTTCTTTCATCATTAAGTATGTTAAATGTAGACTTTTGATAGATGTTCTTTATCAGGTTGAGGAAGTTGCCCACTATACTGTCTGTCAAGAATGGATGTTGGGTTTTGTCAAATGCCTTTTCTGCATCTGATGGTTTCTTTTTTAATTTGTTACTAAGCTGAATTATATTAATTTTTGACTATCAAACCAACCATACATTCCTGAGATAAACCCTATTTGACTCATGTTGTATTTTCCTTTTAATATGTGTTTGGATTTTATTTGCTTAAAATTTTGCTTAGGATTTTTGCATATATATTCAGAAGGATATTGGTGTTTAGTTTTCCCTTCTTTCATTGTCTAGTTTTGATGTTAAGAGGAGAGCTGGGCTCATAGAGTCAATCGGCAGCATTCTTTCATCCTCAGTTTTTTCAAGAGTTTGATGAATTCATATTATGTCTTCCTTAGTTTTAATATTATGTATTCCTTAAATATTTGGTACAATTCACAGTAAAGCTGGATCTTGAGTTTTACTTTGTGGGAAGGTTTTTAACATTAATTCTATTCGATAATAGTGTTAATCTGGTTATATATTTATTAAGTGAATTTAGGTAATTTATATCTTTCAACTTTTCCATTTCATCTGAGTTGTTAGCATAGAGATATTCATAGTATTCCTCTATTGTCCCTATAATAGTTATAGACAGTCTGCAGCAATGCCACTTTCTCATTCCTGATATTGGTGATTTGTGTCTTCTCTATTTCCTTTCTAATCAGCCTGGCTAGAGGCTTATCAATTTTAAAGATAGTTCTTCATTTTTGAAGTCCATTACTGGCAAATTGAGTCTATTGTGCTAAAACCATACTCCACCAAAGAAAACGTGGTACACAGGAAGCAGTCTATTGATGTTTGTTAAATGAACCAGTGAATGAAAAAAAAAAACAAAACTCTGACTTCTGCATGTTAAGCCCTTTCAATATTATTACTCTCTTTTAGAGATTACCCCTTTCCTTACCTCTTACTTATGTCATTTAGTACTAATAATATGTAACTCAGCAAAACTGCCAGAGGCCAGGTTAAATGCTTGACAGTGTGTTCCAAGATGAGGCTAGAGAGAGGTGAGGCAGGTGACTGGCACTGTAGAGGGAAGAAACCTTGAGACAATGGAGAAAACAGATGGAAGCTGAAGACACAGTGAATAAGAAAGTATAATAAAACTATAAGGCAGGATTCTTTGACTATTAAACTAGCAACTTATACAGGATGAGTATAAACTCTAATAATAAGAAATGAAGATTACATAAAATCTTAATTCAGGAGTGACTACTCAAAGTTGTTAACAGTAAAATTTTCAATTTAATAGGATCAGTATTTCAAAAAGGTATTTGAGAAATGTTCAGATATTAGAGGAAAAGGTTACATAAATTAGCTTGGGTAAATAATGAAAAATAGGATTTCTGTTTATACTCAACGTTGAGAAATGAATATACTGGGCCTATTTTACCTGCATTAACAGGAAGATCTTAAGATTTTTGGTCAGATGAAGGATCCTGAAAAGTGTCATAACATATTTTGATGGGAAAAAGCACAAATCTCCCCTTACTTTCACCAGGCTAAAAAAAAATCACCAACTTGATTAACCTGAATTCTGAACTAGCCAACCACAGACCTTGGGTTTGGGTTTGCATGTTCCTATGCTTTAGAAGATTGTTTTACGTTCAGCCTGCACACATTTAAAGGATACACTTTCATTAATTTTCACGTATGTATACACCCATGAAATCATTTTAACAAGGAAGATAATGAATACAACCATAACCACCAGATGTCCCCTTGGCCCCTTTATAATCTCTTCCTCCCAGCTTACCCACTCCACAGACCCTACAAAGTTTCCAAGAACCCAGTGATTTGCTTTTTTGTCACTATAGATTAACATATGTATTTTCTAGAATCAATCATAAAATATGTATTCTTTGTTGACTGGCTTCTTTCACTCAGCTTAACTGAGTCAACTGTTGCCTGTCTCATCTATTTCATTTTATTGCTGAGCTGTTTTCCATTGTATGGATATGCAATAATTTATTAATCCATTCACAGCTGATAGATATTTGGGTTATTTCAAGTTTTTGTTACTTTGTATGGATATGCTTTCATTTCTCTTGGGTAAGTTTCTAAGAATGGAATGGCTGGGTCATATGTTTAAATTTTTAATAAACTGTTGAAATTTTTCCAAAGTAGTTGTTAACATTTTGTATTCTCAAATAGGGAGTAAGAGTTCGAGTTCTTCTGCATCCACCCCAACACTTGGTATGGTTAAGGAGAACTTATGGGGTCTGAAATTCTCCTTAACAGGATTTATAAGCTGAGGATGGGCAAATCACTTTGCCTTTCTAAGTATCACAACTATTAGAACTGCTAAAAACAAAAACACCTGACAATAGCCAGTACTGGCAAGGATTTAGTGCAACTGAAATTTGTGTGTTGCTGGTGGAAATGCAAAATGGTACAGTCATACAAAACTTACTCTTAGGTGCTTACTCAAGAGAAATGAAAACTTATGCTCAAACAAAAACCTGTATTGGATATTTATAGTGGCTTTATTCATAATTATTCAATGTCCAGTTAGATTTAGTTTTTTATTTGAGTGCAGGTTTGGATAAGGATCAAAGAGAATTTCTAAGAGCAGTTAACTATTGATGGTAAAGGTGTCCCATCAAAGGAATACTACAGTTAAGTCTGTGTTCGTAACTGCCTTCAGCTAGCTCTATTATAGGGCTAAATGTGGAGATAATGACTGCATCACCAAAACTGTTCAACTGAATTTCAGATAAATAAACATAATTTTTACGTGTGCTGTGTATAGTCACTAAGTCTTTGCAGCCCCATGGACTGCAGCTCGCCAGGCTCCTCTGTCCATAGGGATTCTCCAGGTAAGAATACTGGAGTGGGTTGCCATGCCCCTCTCCAGAGGATCTTCCCAACCCAGGGATCGAACCCAGATCTCCTACATTGCAGGCTAATTGTTTACTGACTGAGCCACTAGGGAAGCCCATGAGATGTACTAAAAAATGATTTGAATCAGATTGTCTTATTTCATGTAACTTAGCCCTGAGAAGAAATCCAGTTACTTATTATGTAGAGTACTCATTTATTGTATCTACATGGAAGCTTCCTAAGTTTTTCAAAAGTAGAACTTTCAAGGTGAATTTTGTGTGGTACAAATTACAGAATAACGATGACTTCATAATTATGTTAATTACAAATTCCAAAATTAGAAACACTGCTCTTCTTATTCTGTTTAAAATCTTTCAGTATTCACTAATGATGAATGCTATGACATACTGTAGTTTTCCTGTAATGGGATAAAAATCTGTAACTATATGAGAGTAATGGAAAAGGAAAGACGAAACAAGAAGAGGAAAAAGAACTCATCAGCTTAAGGATTTTTTTGGAAGATTAGACTGCTGAACAAGTTTTACACTTCTCAAATATTATTTTTAAATGACTTTATGAAAGGAACACCAAAGACAACTTTTAAATGTCTGATTTTGTGCATAAGCATCATTAGTAAAAATACAATGGCAATTCAAATCTTAATTTAAGTAAACATAGTTTTGATCATCTTACTACATATTAGGTGCTGGACCAGGCACTTTGTGGGCTACCCCTGTGACTGAGGAATCCTTAGGGAGCTACACATCTAGTAAGGTAGAAAGACACATGCATAAACAAATGTAATATACAAGATAAGCTGTCCACAAAATATGAAAGATTGAATATGTTATACGAGCATAAAGGAGAGTGATACTCTGGGGGTGGTTAAGAAGTCAGCAAAGGCTTCCTAGAAAAGTGGCTCTTAAAAGAGTTCTGAATATGTAGGGATGAGAGTGGTGGGGGAGACCAGAAGCAGCAGGAGGCAGGGATGGGCAAGTATGTAAGACCTGGGCAGTGCCTAAATGCCTCTGCTTGACCGGCTCCTGCCTCTTCTGTTTCAGCTGTTCTTAGCACCAGCTTCTCCTCAATGTGCCTGAGCATTTTACTTTCTTTATTTCTCCTCCTATTTGTCTAACCAATTTATAATCCTCACTGGGGCTCAGTTTGCTTTCTCTGCAAAGCCTCCCCAGACCACGTTTGCCTGCACACTAGTTGGACTCTGTATCATTTTTCTGATAGGACGCCATTAACTTCATATAATAATCAGGCCAATAGATAAGAATTACATAGCGTAACTGTTCAACATAGAGCTCATTAGACTATGCAGTCCACAAATACAGGGGCCTTTTTCTGTCATGTTCACTGTTTTGTTTCCTGGGCCTTAGCACAATGCCTGGGACATCAAAGATACCCAATAAATTGTTGATGAATGAATTCAAATAATTGTTTTTATGTGTGGTTGAATTCAGAACTTCAAAATGCTTATACAATGCTGATAGCTATGTTATACTACAGGGCTTATAAGAAAGGTATATAAAGAAATTAATAGCACAATGCATAAAGATTTCCAATTTAAAGTAATTCTGTAGAAGACAGAACATGTAATGTGCTAAGTACAAACATCTGAAGAACAGGAAAACCAGAAATTCTACAGTAAAAGCACACCTGGAATATTAAAACAGAAATCTCCATAATCTTCAAAAAAGTTGATTTTATCGATAGCACCTTTCACTTTACATATTAAAGAGTACCTTTATTTTATTTTTTTTAGTCATATAGAAGAGCTATCTACTCAAAGGTTAGCTAATTTCAAAATATGGTGAATGTATGAATTTAATACTTCATCAATACTCTTTCAAAATTCAATTACTTTCATAGTTCTTTCTGGCCACTGGCCCCAATAAAAGGATTTTAACAGTGTTCATGTACCCATTCAGTGAATATATAATTTTGCTCTCTATAGCAAGGTCTCAATACTTCATTACCAGATTTATATTGATTAGAAAGGACAATATTGAAGCTGATAAATCATTAAAATATCTAATGTATGAATATAAGGTTGCCTCTTGGTTCCAACTGTATTAGAGTGACAGTTTTAAGATTTTTATAATTAAGTACTACAGATATTTAATTGTAGAGACTGAAGAATATATAGAATATATTGAATATGCTTTGTTTTGTGAAGTCTGATTTTCCAACTGTGAGTTACTGGCACTTGGAGGAAAAAAAAACAATCACTTAAATGAAAACTGAAAATATAAAGCCTATGTTTAAAACATGGCCTTTATTAATACTGCCCACTGAGCTCCATTTTTATTTTACATTGAAATACTTCTGCTTTGCAAAGAAAAGACAGAAAAGTGCATTTTACAAGAGTACTTTTTTGTTTTTAATTCTCTGCGAAAATGGAAGGAATCTGAATCACAAGTTCACAATGTGGTAAAATGAAATTAAGAAACAATGATTTCAGTAATGCTATGCCATCACTAGTGTTTGGCTCTGACTTTGTTCTTGTAAATCAGATCCTGATATACAGTCTAGAGCATCTAGGTTATTACTCTACAGCATATTAAACACAGAAAAGGAGGTTTAAAAAAAACCCCTTTCAATGTACAAACATGAATTTAAAAACTGATTTTAAAAAATCACCTTTTTACATAATGTATATGGCAAAAATGCTTTAAATACATGATTTTGGAAGAATTATTTACAAAATGTATCAGTCTGTGAAACAATTCACAAACAAAGCATACATAGTTGCTTTACTTAGTTGTCGCATCTCAACTTTGGGAGATATAAATTTATTCGGCAGTATAGCAAACATAAAAACGGTGACAAAATATTTTAAGGGCAACCAAAAATTTGATCCTCAAAATGGTTTAAATACTAGGACTGCCAAAGTTTCTAACCAAGGACATACTTTAATGACCCAGATGCCCATTCATATAGTTCTACACTGTTTGAAGGACTGAGACAGATTCCCTTCAATGCAGGCAAAGCTGCTGGATGCAACCTCCTGTAAAAGGGACAGCTGAGAGCTACTGTCATTTGAAGAGTGAATTAACCTAGAATTTTCTTTTTTTCAATTTTATTAATATTTTAAAAAATACATAAAAATACAACATCCAATGTCTGAATAAATATATTTAACAAGTTGCAAGATAATACCTTATTTTACACAAAATTTTCAGCTTTAGAAATCTTGTTAAATAAGTTCATTGTTGTTATATATTTCATTTTTGTTTTTTTTTGTAACAAAATAAAAACTCTGAAATTACATAGAAAAAAGACAAAATATTTTTGTCAAGGGATAAGATAGTCCACTGAAAACTTATTCACAATTCCACTGTAAACATTAATAAACATTAAAATATTTGCATAATTGTGTGCTCAAAAATCCTATAAAAAGTGGAAGACTTATTACAACTGTAGTTTTCAGTCAACTACACTTCCTTTCACAATTTATTTTGTCCCATTTACACATTAAACCTGGGCACACTGCTGAACATATACTTTGGCAGTTCTAAATAGCAAGTGCTTCCACAAAAAGAATAAAACCAACAACAACAATTAAAAAGAACACAACATAAACCCCCTACTCACCAAGTGTTCAAATACATCTCAGTGAAAGTGCAGCAGTAACTATTTAGCTGGATAATATTTGATGTTTATCATGTGCACTTGCTTGTCTATGATTTCTGTAACACCTGAAAGCTTTATTATACAGTTTCAAATTTGCTAAGTGCCCTTTTTCTATCTTCACAAGAAAAAATGAAAAAAATTATAAAGGAAAAATTATGACAAATATGGCAGGCTGCCTAAACTTCAGTTACTAATCAGCGTATTTTTTGCAACAGAAAAAAAGAAAAGAGAAGGGAGTAGATACAATCCAGCCTTGAAAAGTGTACAGGATATACTTAGCAATGTCAAACCAGTTGAGTGCTTTCTGTGGTTGTATTTCAGGGTTTGGGGATTTATGTCCATGGCAGCAAACTGCTGGGAAGGCAGAGAAAACGTTTATCACCTGCATTCTACAGCAAGCACGTTTTGTGGGGGAGACGATGAAGAGGGACTCATTCCAGTGTCTGATGAAGCAGATGACATGGAGGCTCCGGCATGAGACACTGTGGAATCAAACAAGCTGCATTAGACTGGAAAACTATCACACACAGATACCCAACCACTGGCAAATTAGAAATAAATTTCTTAAACATTATTCACTTCCATTACAGTCCTCTCAAATGGTGCATGAAGGAATTAACAGCAGCAAAAACTTTGTTTGGCTTAACTGAGTGGAATCAGTCTCTAATCACTTAAGTAACTGAGTTCAAAAAAGGCACCATAAAATATAAAGACTAGGTATAAACTCTTAAATTCCTACTTGAAAGATCCCTGAAAGAAAATCACCTTGTCCCCAAATCAGAAACAAGATCAACCTGAGATAAGTTCTCACTGTAGCAAATTCCTGCCTTTCTCTGGGTTATAGGGCCCTAAAAGAATTCCCCATCCTAGAAAATATCTTGTAACCAGCTAACCATTGGCTTCCTATCTTTATCCTGTCCCAAAATATCTGATGGACACAAGACTCCCATAAGCAAAGAGCAGTAATCTAGATCAGATATCAGAATCATGGGATCAGGATGGAACTGTGGCTGAGTGACTAGAAAAAGTGCCCAAATGACTTTAACATAATGCTCCAGAAGCATGGATTAAAGATCACTATTCTATGCATCAGCTGCTTTGCCATTTTTTAGTTTACACTTCTTTGCAGAGCTCTATCTTTTGCCAATCTTTGCTCAATTATTCCTATTTTACTTGAAGTTTTAATTTTTATTTAGGTATACCTCCGTCAGTGTGTGTACTGTCAATATATTTAACTCAATACTACAAATTCCAATATGTATGCTAGAAGTCACTCAATGTCTCACTTTAATAACTCACTTCACACACACACAAATTTTAAAAATCAAAAAAGGGAAAAAGACCGTAAGAAAATTATATTCTTGGTTGTCTGAAACTTGTATGACCTTTAGGAAGCTCAAAGCAACTGAAAGTTCTCTGAAGAAAGTTCCGTTTGTTGATTTGTTCTTCTTGTGTTTAAAAATTCTGTAAAGACTTCTTGCTATTTAGTTTTTCAAGAAAAGGACAAACATGGAAAGTCAGTCTCTTTCCTTTTGCTCCACTGTATTTCCAGGAATTGAGAACTGCTGGACTTGGAGTCGAATGCTTCAAGACCATATATGATACAGGCCATTCTATCAGTAATTCATCTCTTAAGTGCCATAGATAGAAAACTTCTCTCGAGATGGGCAAGCCTATCAGGTAATTTACTTTTTTTTTTCCTTAAAGGGACATCTCTCCTAGAGCCCTTCCCTACTGTTCTATCCTATTTCTGAAATAGCCGCTTTGTAGGCTTGCTATGCAGTAGTCATTCTAGGGCTTCCCTTCACCATCATTTTGAGATGTTCCTTATTGTTTTCCTATATGGGATTCCTTCTTTGCTGGATCTCATGTTATCTTCATAACTTGGCTTCTAGTTTTAATGTCACCATTGAGAAATCTGACATGAGAAATCTGACGCTGTTCTGAGGCTCATCTTTTTGTATGTATCTTTATATGGTACAGGGCTTTCCAGGTGGTGCTAGTGATAAAGAACCCACCTGCCAATGCAGGAGATGTACGAGACATGGGTTCAATCCCTGGGTCGGGAAGATCCCCTGGAGAAGGAAATGGCTACCCTCTCCAGTATTCTTGCCTGGAAAATCCCATGGGCAGAGAAGCCTGGTGGGCTACGGTTCCATAGGGTTGCAAAGAGTCAGACATGACTGAGAGAATAACACATATATGGTAAACTTTTAGAATCTTACCTTTATCCAAAGGGTTCTGAAGTTTCATAATTTGCTTTGGTGTGATTCCTGCCCACCCTCCCACCATCCCCACTCCCATTCTTTATAGAGGTCACAGCAAGTCCTTTCAATCTTCTAATCCATCTCCTTCAGTTCTGGAAATTTTTCTTAGGTCTTTGATGACAACTTCCTATGGTTTATTCAGTGCTCTCTAGAAAGCCTATGATTCAGAAGTTGGATCTCCTAGCCAGATCTCCTATACTTCTCTTATTCTCTATTATCTTTTTTACTTTTTACTGGTATCTCTCTAGCCTTGTTATCTAATCCTTTTTATTTTTTATTCCTACTACCATATTTTTAAGAGATCCTTCATGTTCTCTGAATTTCATTAACAGTCTCATATTCTGGCTTCCTGGGGAAGGAAATGGCAACCCACTCCAGTATTCTTGCCTAGAGAATCCCATGGACAGAGGAGCCTAGCAGGCTACAGTCCATGGGATCACAAGAGTCAGATACAACTTAGCAACTAAACCACCACCACCTTCTTGTTTCAAGGATACTGCAGTATCCTTCCTGTAACTCTGGATATTAATTATAGTTGTTTTTATATGGCATGTTTTCCAAGTTCTTTTCTGTTCCCATTTTCTATTTTGGTTTCTGTATTTATGTAGGGGTTTTCCTCAAACATCTGGTCTTCACTTCCACGTTTAAGAGAAGGAGCATTAAGCTAATCGGAAGCTGTGCATGAGGATATCAGGCTTATAAATGTTGGGCACTGCACACGTAGTGACTGGCAAGGAACTCGCTTTTTGGTTCAGGAACCTCCAAATGCTGGTATCTCTGTTAGATCATTTCTTTTGGACTGACCAGTTTCTTTAGAGGAATATTTCAGTCTCCTTCCAGGGATAATCATAAGCTTAGTTACCAGCTTTCAGAGAGCTAAGAAGATGAGATCTTTGTTTGGAAAAGGAATGAGTCTCGTCATTCATTACTGGCAACTTTCACTTAAGCTCCCTCTTTTTGGTTTACCACTTAATACCATTTAACCCTCACCTTCAGCTATGGTTGGTTTCCTGAGTCTTTCTATAAGCTTGTGATCCCTTCCAATAATTTAACCTCCTGGGTGTTTTGTTTTTTTTTTGGCTAAAGCTAGGGGAAAAGGTAGTTTGCTTCACAGAGTGGGATGAAAGGATCCAATATCTCTTTCCATTTCAACCAGTCTCCATTTTTCAGCCTCACACTTTACACTGCCTTCAGAGCTTTTCTGGGGGGTGATGTAGTATGAATTAGGGTCTCCTTGTTTTGTCCCACTACAAGGATAAACAAGCGTAGGTTTTTAGCATTCTCTCATGTGCTGACATACCGCTGGCATTTCCTGTTGGCCAGTTAATCTGCTGTCCCATTCTCTTGTCCTTGGGCATATAGGGCTTCTAGTTTTCTTTATGTTATTTTAGTGAGGCCTGGGCTTGGGGCTTGGGGTAGACATGAGCATGACAATGTTTAACTAAAGCCAATCCTATACATTTTTAAGGTTTAGCTTAGATGCTACTGTCTTTATGATTATATCAAAGTCATCTCTCCTTCCACCTATACTTGTGTATCACTCTTAGGACTCTCAACACAGTTTCACTGGACAATAAGACTTTGAGATCGAGGTCTGTGTCTCATTCATCTCTGTACTTTCACCACCTGAAAGAAGGCCTGGCATATGGTATATGTGCATTAATGTTGTAGAGCTGAAGTATCTTATGCAGTAGTTGCTTAGGAAATGACTTATGATCCCAACGAGACAATCTCCTAGAGAAGCAGCCATATGCCTCTTCATTTTGATGAACCCCATAATATATAATGCCTGTTAATAGGCAGTCAATAAAGTCTGTTGAATAGTGAGAGATATTCAGAGGGAGCAGGCTCTTCTTGAGAACCCAGCACATTTAGTAAAATCACACGTTTTGTAAAACAGCTCGTAGTCCCTTTCTAAAGTCTCATTCTGGACTTCCCCGGTGGAGCAGTGGCCTGGAGGCCACTGCCAATGAAGGGGACACAGGGTGGGTTCAACCCTGGTCTGTGGAGATTGCACACGCCACGGAGCAGCGAAGCCCACGCACCACAAGTACGGAGCCTGCGAGCTACAAGGACGGAAGCGCACATGCCCTAGAGCCTGTGCTCCGCGACAGGAAACGCCACCCGACCAAGAAGCCTGCGCATCGCAATGAAGAGCAGTCCCTACTCGGGAAAACAGAGAAGGCACACACAGAGCAGGCCCAGCACAGCCAAAACATAAAAACAAATAATTTCAAAAACATTTAAAACCCAAACGCAAAAGTCTCATTCTGACTAATTCAGTTGTTGACTCATTTCAACAGCAACAAAGAAGAAAACCTAGGAATCTAAAAATAATTTATATACTATATTCAAAAAGTGACAAACCTATATCTTCTAAAGGGATACGATATATATTTGAAAAATAGAGGGAAAAAATTATAATCAAATTACCTTCTCTGTCTTTCTTTTTTAATCTTTTTCTCCTCCTGTCTATGGTTGCAACTTCGGACTTCAAAGACATGTAATATTTTCTGATTTCCTGTAGTTTTTCTTGGAGAAAAGAGATTCTCTCTGTACTGTTCATATTATCTAATTCATCTAAAAGGCAAAAAACCAGTTACTTTGGATATAAAAATCTGTAAGAAAAAATAGATGGCAGTTCTTTCAAAACTCTGACTCATAAATCAACAAAAGCTTTCGTTTATTAAAACCTAATAGTACACTAAATAAGGTTCTATAAAAAGAGAAGACATTCAATTCATGAATAAGATTTCTATATACATCCCAAATTTTCCTAACTAAACATGTATTACTTAATGATATATCACGGAAATGATCAGAGAAGCACATGAAAACATCCAACATACAGCATCTCTGATCTATAAATGCACCTGTTCACCCATATAGTGTCTTTGTATTGATGTTTTAGTTATTTCCAATTGTCAATACAAGAAAGGATATTTAAGTTTCATCAATCTGTATAAATCATTCATGTCTCATTTCGTAACTGGAGAGCTTTCTCCAGTCAGTATTTATTAAGTTAACATATAAGACACAGATTCTTTCATTTATGATAATAAGTAATGGTTATTGATAAGGCAATATTTAGGATACCTAAATAAATGAAGTTGCTAATTATTATTCCTTGCTTTGACATTTTAACATATCACTTTTGACATTTGACATATCACTTTGTGATATACATTCAAGTTTTCTATAAGCATCTTACTGAGTTGAAAGCTCCACTTATATGTCCGAGGGGATGAATTCGGATGTTTTTCTTTCTGTTTATCTTTTTCTCCATCTTTGATGTGGGGGGATATTCTTGCAGGGGACCGTGCAAGCTTCTGTGGCTTAGATACACTCAGATGCTTTACTGGGGTACATTTACTTGAATTGTCTAGGACAGGAAGATCTTCACTATCACTGCTTTGTCCTATAAGAAGAAAAAATTGACTCAGATTATAAATTATAAAAACTTTAAAAATGCAACAGACCCAGCAATTACTTTTTGGTATCCTAAAGAAACAAACGCACAAAAGTGCTAAGTTTTATAACAATAAAAAGATGGAAATAACCTAAATACCCACCAAAAGGGAAATGGCTAAGAATTATATATCATTATTGTTTTTCAGTCGCTGAGTCGTGTCTGACTATTTGCAACTCCATGAACTGCAGCATGCCAGACTTTCCTGTCCTTCACCATCTCCTGGAGCTTGTTCAAACTCATGCCCATTGAGTCGGTGATACCATCCAACCATTGCTTCCTCTGTCACCCCCTTCTCTTTTTGCCTTCAATCTTCCCCTGATGCTGGGGAAGGGTCTGGCATTAGGGTCTTTTCCAGTGAGTCAGCTCTTCACATCAGGTGGCTAAAAGTATTGGAACTTTAGCTTCAGCAGCAGTCTTTTCAATGAATAATTCAGGGCTGATTTCCTTTAAGACTGACTGGTTTTATCTCCCTGCTGTCCAGGGGACTCTCAACAATCTTCTCCACACCACAGTTCAAAAGCATCAATTCTTCCACACTCTGCCTTCTTTATGGTTCAACTCTCACATTCATACATGACTACTGGAAAAACCATAGCTTTGACTAGACGGATGGCTCTTGATGGCTCTGATTTTTAATATGCTTTCTAGGTTGGTCATAGCTTTTCTTCCAAGGGCAAGTGTCTTTTAATTTCACAGGTGCAGTCACCATCTGCAGTGATTTTAGAGCCTGGGAAAATAAAATCTGCCACTGCTTCCACATTTTCCCCATCTCTTTGCCATGAAATGACAGGACCGGATGGCAGGATCTTAGCTTTATGAATGGTGAGTTTTAAAGCAGCTTTTTCACTTTCCTCTTTCACCTTCATCAAGAGGCTCTTTAGTTCCTCTTTGCTTTCTGCCATTAGAGTGGTATTATCTGCATATCTGAGGTTGTTGGTACTTCTCCCAGCAATCTTGATTCCAGCTTGTGCTTCATCCAGCCCGGCATTTCACATGATGTACTCTGCTTATAAGTTAAATAAGCAGGGTGACAGTATACAGCCTTGACGTACTCCTTTTCCAATTTGGAACCAGTCTGTTGTTCCATGTCCAGTTCTAACTGCTGCTTCTTGATCTGCATACAGGTTTCTCAGGAGGCAGGCCAGGTGGTCTGGTATTCCCATCTCTTTTTAGAACAAAAATGACCAAATATCCAAAATAGATTATGAAATGATAAAGTTAAAAAAAACAACAGGCATAGTACTGCCCTATATATGTTTAAAACAAAACACAAAAACAACCCAAAAGGGGGACCAACCCAAACTATATATATGAAGAAGCACAAAATAAACACCCAGCTGTTAACATGCATATAATAAAATGGGAGCAGATATTTGGTTGCAAGTCTGCATCCCTCCTCACCAAATCTGCACTGAGAAAGATGCTTTTGGTGTTCATTTAATAACAAATTAAAATTTTCTCTCAACTTTTCTGCTTTATTTCAAAGTCTACACCCTACTTCCACCATATTTACTCTCAAAATCCAACTTTGCCTTCTACTAAAAAGGCAAAGTTGTGGGTTACACACCAAACTTCCCAGCCCCTTCCCAACTGTATCTGTCCCTTTGGCACTTTTTCAGCCTCAAAAAGAGGAGACTGTTAATTCTGGGCAAACTACTATAATATCTTCAGCTATACTCTTGAAGCCATTTATTCTCAGCTCCTCTGAAACAACCCAATGTCATTTTATCTTTTCTTCTTTTTTCAGAGTCTACAAACATACTTTAAGCTTTCCCACCCCTTTGAGAGAGAAGGAGGGAAGGAGAGGAAAACCTCCCCCTTTGGCTGGTACCTCTTTCCTTCTCTTTAGGGTCAAATTTCATGAAAGAGAAATTCTTTGTTATCCTGATTTCCATACCTTCTAATTCATCTCCTTCCCATGCTCTTATTAGGGCCCCTAACATTATTCACCAACTTCAATGAATACATTTTAATCCCACATGAATATTCTATTGCATTTGAACCATCTTTCCCATTCAAACCAACAACTGTTTATTGATTTTCATTTATCTCTAATCTGCTTCTATTCTCCTCTTCCTGGCCCACTTAAAGGGATATGCCACATAATTCCACTCCTGGTCCTTTTTTCGTCTCATTTTACAACTCTCACATAGCAGCTTTATCATCTTGTAATCCTTCAACAACTATCTTCTAAAACCAGACTCTTTTCAAAGCTAAAGAGCCTTATTTCCCTAATACTTGGTACCTCTAATAAGGGCTTCCCTGGTGGTGCAGAGGTTAAAGCGTCTGCCTGCAATGTGGGAGACCTGGGTTTGATCCCTAGGTCAGGAAGATCCCCTGGAGAAGGAAATGGCAACCCACTCCAGTATTCTTGCCTGGAGAATCCCATGGACGGGAGGAGCCTGGTAGGCTGCAGTCCATGGGGTCGTGCAGAGTCGGGCACGACTGAGCAAGTTCACTTGGTACCTCTAATACAACATTCCCTAAATTACTCTTCCATTATCTGCTGCTACTCCTGTATGCCGTATGTTAGTTAACCAGTTCCTCATATCTTACTACTAACTGAGTCCTAGTGATAAAATCACTGGTCCATAAAATGGACTTCCCTGGTGGCTTAAATGGTAAATTTAAGCCCGCTATGGAGACCCAGGTTTGATCTTGCATCAGGAAGATCCCCTGGAGAAAGAAACGGCTACACATTCCAGTATTCTTGGGTTTCCCAGGTGGCACTGGTGGTAAAGAACCTGCCTTCCAATGTGAGACATAACAGACACAGGTTCGATCCCTGTGTTGGGAAGATGCCCTGAGGAAGAAATGGCAACCCGCTCCAGTATTCTTGCCTGGAGAATCCCCTGGACAGAGGAGCTTGGCAGGCTACAGTCCATGGGGTCACAAAGAGCTGGACAAGACTAAAGTGACTTAGCGCACACACACAGTGATTTTATGTCCTAATTCTCTTCATTCATTCCTTCTTTCACTGCCTCAGTTAAGCCAAAGATTCTTTCCAAAAAGAAAAACTGATCATCTCCTTTCTTTTTTCCTTTTCTAACTTTTTACTTTGAGACCATATGCGAACTTACAGAAAAGATGAAGAATGGTTACTAAAAAATGTTTTTCTGCCATTTGAGGATAACTTGCCCTGCCATATTTGAGTACCTTATAGTGTTTATGTCTTACAAATGAGAACATTCTCCTTGTTTTAGTTATCTACAAATTAGCCAAATATTAGCAGTTTAAACTACAAATGTTTAGTATCTCACATGGTTTCTGAGGGTCAGAATCTGGGAGCATCTCAGCTCTGTGGCCTGGCTCAGGGAATCTTGTGGGGTTGCAGCCAAGCATTTCGCCCAGGCTCTGGTCTCTGAAGACCTGACTGGAGCTGAATGATATGCTCCAGGATGGCTCACTCACATGGCTGATAGTGAGCATCAGGAAGCCTCAGTTCTTGTTGGCTGTAGGAAGGATATGCTTGGTTCCTCACCACGCGGGCCTCTCCATACACTGCTTGACTGTCCTCCCAACATGGCAGCTAACTTTCCCCAGAGCAACTGATCCAGAGGACAGCAGAGAGGAATCTGTTATGCCTTTTATGAGCTTCAAGTCATACTGCATCACGTCCACTCTATTTTACTAGTTAAAAGAAAGTGACTAAATACAGCCCATACTCGAGAGGAAGGAACTGGGCTTTGCCTCTTGAAGAGAAGCATATCAACACATTTGTGGATGTGTTTTTAAATCCACCATACTCCTAAACAACTGTCATCTAATCCTCAGACTCCACACAACTATCTCTAGTTTGACTTAACAATGTTCGTTATACCAATAGCATCCAGGTGAGAATTATATACCACACTTAGTTGTCACATAAATCTTCAATCTGGAATGGTTCCTCCTTGACTTTCATGACCTTAACAATTTTTAAAATTATAGGCCAATCATTCTACAGAGTATCTTTCAGTCTGAACTTGTTGCTGGGTCCTCATGATCACAGTCAGGTTACACATCTTTGACAGGAATGTTACAGACGTGCACGCCACTCGTCAGGGTGCATCCTCTCAGGTGGCACATGATTTCACTTGATCCCATTACTGGTGGCGTTCATTTTGACCAAGGTAATGTCTGTCCATGCATCCACTGTAAACTTATTCATTTTCCCTTTGTAATTCCTGCTATCTTTCTAGTCTCATCTCCTACACTCTTTCTCTATACTCTATATCTGTCTTGTTCAGCCATTAGCCACATCTGGTTACTGAGTACTTGAAATATGGTTCAAAGGAGTTTTTTTGAAATGCCCTTTGTCTTAAATAAATTATATGCTCCTTCCTTGGAATATGTGTCTACTGTAATCTAGTATTTCCATTTCAGACTTGTATGAAGGCATGTTTTGGATGTGAAATTATAATTTGTCAAAATCAACCATGTTTTTTCTACTATATCCCATAACTTAACTTTATTCTTTATTGTACATCTGTTTTTCAGATGTATTTGAAAAACATTCTCATGTTTTCCAAATTCTATTTGTTTTATTCTATTCTTATTTTCTTCAAGATTTCCAAATGTATTCCTCTAATATTAAACTATATTACATAAGAAATGCAATAAGCATAAAAAAAACCCACAGCTATCTCAGCTCTAAGTAAAATTGACAAGCAAATTTTCAGATGAAAATCTAATGGAAAAATTGCTACTTTTCAGAAAAGAACAAACCAAATTTAGTTTTAAGCTGACACAGATGATCAGGCCAAAAAACTGCTGAAAGTACTAACACTATACTAAAGCCAGTGTTGCAAAGCACCAACCTGCTCCATTCTTTTCATTTTTGGCTACAGCACTTGTTCGCTTTGGGGTTCGCTTCTGCTTTTTTGCCAATAATCCACTAGTTCCATCACTTGGCCTTTTCTGACCTGAAATAAGTGGAAAGAGAAAATTAGAAAAAAAAAATCAAGAGCAAGTATGTTCATTCACCTGCCTACATGAATTTCCATGTATATGTTTTTTAAGAAGGGCAGGGTAGAGAGGGAGAGGGGGGAAGAAGGAAGGAAAAAGAGAAGAAACACAGGAAGGGAGGAAGGGAAAAAGAGAAGGAAGGAAGGAGGAGGGACAGAAGGAAGGGAAGAAGGGTACTTAACAGATCAAAGCTCCTAAAACTCTTAGTATACTAATTTTGAATTTTAACATAAAGACTGATTTTCTCCCTAGGAGTCCTTACCCTTCTCTCTGCTCTCTCTTTCTTGAACAATTATACTACAGGTACCAGAGGCAACACTGGCTTCAAAGCCATTTGCTGATTCCCTCTCACAGAGACCTTCTTGAGATTCTTCAGCAATACTGTCAACTTCAATAGTTATGTCACTCTCACTTTTTATACTTCGAGACTCATCCTGGCTGAGAGTAACTGGTGACACTGCTGAAAAGTTATGCTGTACTACAGGAGGTAGGGCAGGTGGAATAGAAACAAGAGAGTTAGATTCAGAGCTTTCAACTACTGAGTCCTCAATGCTGGTTTTATCCTTTTCATCCAAATCATCCAAATCTACTTCATGGCAAACCAAGGTTTCTGGTCCAATCAGAGGCATTGCATCCTCTTCTTCCTTTAGCGGAGTATTTACAGTTTCTTCTGCTGGACCATCAAATTTTTCATTAGTCAATTCTTGAACGCATTGGTTCGGCTCTGCTATTAATGATGGCATTCCTTCATTTTCTATTTCAAAGTGTTGTTCAAAATTTAAGTTTTTCATCCCCTCAGATGCAGTGCAATCACTGGTCCTTTCTGGAGATATGCTAGATATGCTATTTGTCATTTCCATTCCATTCTCAATTCTTATTCTTTTCTCTGGTGATAACTGTCCCAGTATCTTTCGTTTCAACTTTTTTTCTTTTGCACATTGGTCAATTTCATCTTCAGTAGCAGAAGAAAAGTTTTTACTGTCTAATGAAGAAAATTCTGGACTCTGAGCATCTGTATGAGGTTCAGTTCCTGCTTCATCCTGGCTAAATGATGACATTTTTATAATTTCTAAAGAAAGATCTTTTGTCTTGCTTCGTCTTCCCTTTCCTTTAGGAGATTTTTCTGCTTCTTTCTTAACTTCTTCTTGCTCCACTTTATTTCCTGAAATCTGTACTATTTGTTCATTCTCTCCAACTTCTAACTTTAAGGTTTCTAAAGGCTGCATTTGAGTCCTATCATTTTCTTTTAATATATGTGGAGCAGTCTTTGGATTTTCTTCATCTAGCTTATCATCATTTAAATTTTCATTTTTTTCTAATTCTTCTTTAATATCAGGAGAAAGTTCTTCATTCATCAAATTCTTTTCTAAAAGGTCTTCTGTCTCACTATCAGATGAACAGGAGTCTGCAAGAGAAAACATTATATTACACAAGTTTCTACTTAATTACCAATGTAATTTATAATAAAAATTCTGCCAAAGACAAAACTCTTCATCATGTACCTCTGAATACCTCCTTATAGAAATTTCTCATATAAAATAAACCATAAATTTGTGCCAAAAATGGGGGAGGGGAGATCTCAAATAAAACTCCATGTGAAAATATATTACATAGAAAAATATTACTGTCTCAATTCTGTAAAAGAGCTCTTTTCCAGTTTTCACTAGTATCATATTTAGGCTACAGTAACCCTTAGAAAAATCAAAGGACTAGTACTGAAATATGAAGTTAACATATGAAGTTAACATATGAAGTGGTTTGATTTGAGAGGGTACTGATTAAAATCTGGAATGCCCATTTTATGTCTTTAGAAAGGAGTATGACATTCTACTCATTTCTGAAAAGATGTATAAAAATGAGAAGCTTGAATTCTCAAAAATGTAAATATTCCTCTGATTAAGAGAAAGGAAAGTATAGGCCAGTTACTTTTCTACAAAGAAAACCATTCTCCTAAGTCAGAGCATTTTTTAAATAATAAATAATGTTTTAAGATGATATAGAAGTTGTAAAATACAAGAATTCTGCCCACATGGTGCTCATATTTTAAAGTGCAAAAAGGAAAGCTTAAATGTACTTTTTAAGTGAAAAGGTATGTAGTTTTATTTTATGGTTTTATCATATACAGAATTTAGAATTTTGTCTCATGTTTTTTAAAAAGGTAGTTTTTTACTTTTACTTTTATGAAGCAGTTTAGCAAGAAACTGTATACTTTTGTAGGCTGTACATGTGCACGCTTCTAAGAGCATTGAGCATTTGCAACTTTGTGGAACTCTTGCATTTGTGTATTATGTCAGCATTCCAGCAGATGGCAGTAGAAGAGGAGGAAAGATGCCCTTTCTAACTTGCACAAAAGCTCGACATGGTGGATTCATGGCAATCCTGTGGTTCAGAAAAGTTTTCAAGGGAGGAAAATTCTTATGTGAACATCTTCTATATTTAACATTTCTTAAATTACGTAGAAAAATGTACAAAAGTAGAAAAGTTGGAAAAAACGTAAAAGCAGAATAAAATATGTTCACTTATATTCATCACAAAACATTTGTCTACCACTTTAGTTTGTGCTCTCTTTGAAAAACAGTCTCAGCTTTATTGAAAGATCCTAGGTGAACAGCAATGGTGAAGATCCTAGGTGAAGGGGATGGCAACCCACTCCAGTACTCTTGCCTGGAAAATGCCATGGACAGAGGAGCCTGATGAGCTGCAGTCCATGGGGTCGCTAAGAGTCAGGCACGACTGAACGACTTCACTTTCACTTTTCACTTTTATGCACTGAAGAAAGAAATGGCAACCCACTCCAGGGTTCTTGCCTGGAGAATCCCAGGGACAGAGGAGCCTGGTGGGCTGCCGTCTATGGGGTCGCACAGAGTCGGACATGACTGAAGCGACTTAGCAGCAGCAGCAGGTGAACAGCAGTGGATTACAGGAGACACCAGTGCATGCTTCGTAGGACAGGGCGGCATACTGGCTTGTCAACCCATGCTCTATTAAAATAGAATATTCTCTGATATTGTCAAGAAAAGGTACTCCTAATTAAAGTAAAATATCACTGAATTTTAAATAAATAGGGTACAGCAAAATAAACATTTTGTTCAAATCAAATTTTGTAATTTAAATCATGTATTAAAAACCCAGATGACCTCCTATGACTCTCTCACACAACTGGTTTTATTCTTTATATGATTGATTTTTTTTTTTTAATCAATGATCCTCAAAATTGAGCACCTTCCATTCCATTTGACAGAGGTGAGCTGTCTGGCATATTGCTTCGAGCACTTCTGGTACCTGATTTTCCGTCACTGTTTGCAGTCTTAGATAAACCATACGGCATATTAGACGAAAGAGTAGATTTTAAAGGAGGTCGTCCCCGTTTTGACTTCTGCCTCTCCTCATCCCTCTTTTCATCCTTTTCACTGTCTTCTTTGTTCTAGGTTACAACAATAAAATGTATGAGAAGTAGTACCTTTATGAAAAAGAAATACTCTACTTTGCCAAGGAAAACTGTAACTCAAAAAGATTAGTTGTTACATCAACTCCTAATCTGTAGTTATGGAAAAATTAAAATTAAATAGTTTTCTAATGTTTTGTACTTAAATGTGTATGATATTCTATAACTTCAACATGGTAACACTGTAATTATATTGTGAAGGTCAGAGGCAGCACATAAGAGAGCTATATACTACTCAGCTGTCCCCTTGTCTCGCACTATTTCCTGAGAAAAAGAAAGATATGTCATCATCACTACAGCAAAGGCTGAAAATTGAGGGTGTGGATGAGGATAGAACATATAGCCGATGTATGCTTTAAAACTTAGTATTAGCTTCCAGCATTTAAAAATCAGATTTTACTTTTTAAAAAATATAGTTGTCTTGAGAGAAAAAAAAAAATTCTAAAATCTGGCAAGCCTGAGTCTACATCCCACAGCAGAGTGGTTAGTTCCATCCGCTCTAGATGAGGGACATAACCTCTTCTTTGTCACTCTCAGTCCTACATCACCACTTTTCTGGAGAGCCTCGTAAGCCTTTGCATTTGAAGCCTGTGCCCCAAGGGAAGCTGGTTTTTACCTTTCCTGAAATAGTGTGGAAATGTGTTCACATTTTTTACTTTTTAGCTTCTGGGACATAAGGGGAAAAGTCACAATTACTTTGAAAGACTCAACATGATTATATGAGAAAACAAGTTTTATAAAAAACGCAGTATTAATACAATATGAACAACTCCTGTTATCTAAAGGATATGGCACCTGTATACATACTTTAGCTTTTTTCTTCTGTTTTTTCTTTGGTCCACCTTTGTCCAATGGCCAGATTATCCTGTCAGCCTTTACCCATTCATCATACCTTAAAATAAAGAATATATTTTAAAATTCACAAGAACACCTTATTTGAAATGTAGTCACCAAGTACAACAACAGTGAGACAGACTGCAGAGGGCTGAGTTCTATGTCGACAGAAGGTGATGGGCACAGGGGCTAACTTGCTGGTAGTGTGTGCCAGGTGCTGCAGCAGGTGTTTTGGGTACCCGCCACCAACAGGGCACAGCAAGAGAATTTCTCAGGGCAGACAGGTTTAAGGGGGAGTATAGGGTAGGCAAACTAAAGAGATTCACAGGTGTTTGAACTGCCTTTTTCCCCACAACTCCCACTTATCTGAGCTTAATTAAATAAGCTGATTCTGCACTGGAATTCATTGTAGTAACCAAATAATGCAAAACAAGTGAGATAAATTCAAACTAGTAGTATGATGAGTTCTGGATTATTTTATGAAGTCCTTTTCAACACTTTTCCTCCCAGAACTCTCTCTAGCCTCCAGTATTTCTAATAAAATTTTATTCTGAACTGTACACCTCTAAAACTGAAATTTCTTTTAGAGGTATTTTAAGTTTATTCTGAAAACTCATTTTCCCCTTTCCCATAATACTGACATAACTTCTAGATTTTAATATAGCCAGTCCAAGTTACTAATCAGGGGCAAATAAGAAATTAAACCTCCCACAACTAAACAACAGCTTTTACATTATATAAGTATATATTTATAGAGCTATCTATGATTTATATGTTTAATGTGTATTTACAGGTATTTATAGAGATGAACCAAAATCTAAAATCTGAACATTTTAGCTAAAAAAAAAAAAAGAAAGAAAAAAACTACAGGCTGTCCTTGCTTTGAACTGCACCCTGGTGATGCAAACCACACCTTCACTTTGTAACCCAATCACCGTTAACCCATGCAAAAGAAGGACCCTGTTCCAACAGGCACAAGTTCCATGACTCTACACTATGGTTTAAACATGATCTTCTCATGCATTATCCCAGTATCTAGCAAGGTGGAAGGCCAATGAAAAACTATTAACCATGTGAATTCCAGCTAGGTAGGACGATAACCAGTTAGAACAAACATGACCATATAATAAAATGACTGTTAAGAGCCATACAGTAAAAAATTAAAGAGATAAAAAGAGAAAGATGCTAGGAGGGGGATAGTCTAGAAAACAGAACAGACACACTGATGGCAAGTAAAAGCGGATGGTTGTGAACTAAGTAGACTCTGAGGAAAAAAGGCCATGTCAGGCTGCACGTGCAAAGCAGGGAGGTTTGTTAAGGTTCTTAAGTGTAGTCTTTAGCCCTGAATTCAACACATACAAAACTACTGAGAGACGGACAAGAAAGTCTGTTTTTAGTGTTGGCAGAAATGTGAAGGGTACAAGGAGCTGATTTGAGAAAAAAGAAAAGAAATTTTAAAGTTCTTTTTTTTTAATTTTTACTTTTAAAATTATTTATTTTTAATTGGAGACTAATTGCTTTACAATATTGTGGAGGTTTTTGCCATACAGCAACATGAATCAGTCACAGGCGTACATGTGTCCCCCCATCCTGAACCCCCCTGCCACCTCCCTTCCCATCCCATCCCTCTGGGTCATCTCAGTGCACCAGCTCTGAGTGCCCTGTTTCATGCATCGAACTTGGACTGGTCATCTATTTCACATATGGTAATATACATGTTTCAATGCTATTCTCTCAAATCATCCCATCCTCACCTTCTCCCAGAGTCCAAAAGTCTGTTCTTTACATCTGTGTCTTTTTTGCTGTCCTGAACATAGGGTCGTTGTTACCATCTTTCTAATTTCCATATATATGTGTTAATATGCTGTATTGGTGTTTTTCTTTCTGACTTACTTCACTCTGTGTAATAGGCTCCAGTTTCATCCATCTCATTAGTACTTGCTCAAATGCGTTCTTTTTCATGGCTGAGTAATATTTCATTGTGTGTATGTACCACAGCTTCCTTATCCATTTGTCTGCCGATGAACATCTAGGTTGCTTCCATGTCCTAGCTATTGTAAACAGTGCTGCGATGAACACTGGGGTACATGTGTCTCTTTCAATTCTGGTTTCCTTGGTGTGTATGCCCAGCAGTGGGATTGCTGGATCATATGGCAGTTCCATTTCCAGTTTTTAAAGGAATCTCCATACTGTTCTCCATAGTGGCTGTACTAGTTTGCATTCCCACCAACAGTGTAAGAGGGTTCCCTTTTCTCCACACCCTCTCCAGCATTTATTGTTTGTAGACTGTTTGATAGCAGTCATTCTGACCGAAGTGAGATGGTACCTCATTGTGGTTTTGATTTGCAAGAAATTTTAAAGTTTTATATGCTATTCATTCAATCCATACTCTTTTTAAAATGATGTGAGAGGACAGAAGCCAAACACGGCCTCCCTAAAGAAAACAGTTAACATTTGCTGAGCACTTTCATGTTAATATAATTAGCACTACTTCTCACAAAATCCCTGTAAAATAAGATTCTCTGTTATTTCCCAGCTCAGAGATGAGGAAACTGAGTATGTAGGGAAATTCTGGAACATCTGGGCTCCAAGCAACTACAGGGCCCACAGATACAGTTAACACAAAAGACTTCCTAAAGAACAGAGAGAAAATAGTCCCTGACATCCAGCAACTGGCCTGGTACTATTAGCTGGGCCTTGCTGTTGCTACAGAGCCGTCCTGGCCCTCACAGCTAGGGCATGTTGTTCTCCTGTTGCACATAAACAATTTCACAGAACATCAACATCAGACAGGTCTGTTCCATGACCATGATGGATCAAAACAAAGAAAAGACCACTTCCTAGTTGTATCTCAACACAAAAAATAACAGGAACCCTGTCCAAGCCACAAAAATGACCAAACATCCTTTATACTCCGAGTGACTGCTACTGCTTTACCAATGACAGCATTGTGGTGGTGGTGGTAGTGGGGGGGGGGGGGGTTTAGTTGCTAAATTGTGTCCAAGTCTTGCAACCCCCATGGAGTATAGCCTGCCAGGTTCCTCTGTCCATAATTTTCCAAGCAAGAATACTGGAGTGGGTTGCCATTTCCTTCTCCAGGGGATCTTCCTGGCCCTGAAATCAAACCTGCATCTCCTGTGTCTCCTGCACTGCAGACGGATTCTTTACCCACTGAGCCAAAGGGGAGAAGTCCAAAGATAGCATTAACTTTGGTCTAGTCTTCCCTTCTTACAGGTAAGATTAAGATAACCAATCAGAATTATCCCCTGCTTCTTGACAGCATCCAGTCTAGAGCAATGCCCTATTTCCTAAACCCTCCCAAAATCACCTAACAGAAGCTCAGATTTAAGTCTTATCTAACATTCTTATTTATTAATTTTCCAATTCAGACCTATTACAGTGCTTGATACAGGCTTGATTTCTGATAAATTTAATAAACAAGTAAACAAGCAAAACCACTTGTGATGTTGGGAGCCATGGGTCTAGCTCCCTAAAGGATGTTTCCACAGCATCCTGAGCTGTTGCTACTCCCAAAGGTGGCACCCTGAGCTTTCATGACCCACCCTCTAACTGACATGCCACATGGTTCCCTAAGTTAGGTGTCCTCCCTTACTGCAAATGAGGAGCAAACCCAGCTTGTTCAGGTACAGATGTGATCCTGGTGATCTCTGGCTGGAAGTATTGACATGGGAAGTAAAATAGTAGGAATGTTCAAAGTCCTGGAAAAATCAAATGCAAGGTGTGCTGGGTAAGTGCATATATACTATTTGCTTTAGTTCTTCAAAACATTAAAAATGATCTTTCTGAACCAAAAACAAATTTCAAAATAAGGAAATACATTTCTTGTTTACCTGACATTCCATCCATAGTAATGTACCAAGTATAAAACTTCTCCATCATCAATTTCAGTGCTTTTAATACTGGCTTCATAGATCTTCTGCGTCTTCCCTCGTCCATATTTTACTTTCACTTTGGTGCCTGTTAGGCAGGGTTCTGTGTCTTCCTCATCTTCCTCCCCTTCAGAGTCACATTTGCTTTCAGTTTCTTCCCTGCAGTAAGTTATAACACTGATAATGCTACTGATAACTTAATGGAAAACAAAATAATATATGCTAAAAGAATCCAACATGTAGAAGAGTCACAACCTAATTATTACCTTCATAACATGTCAGTGGAGGAGGAGGAGGAGAAGAAGGAGGAGAAGGAGAAGATTTTCATAGACTACTTAGTAAGGAACTGATTTATTATGAAAAGGTGCACTGTACCAAAAGTAAATCCATACTTCTTAAAGGCAAGTCAGTCATCACAGTTAATGGTGATGTGGAATCAAATAAATCACTTTTGATAAAGCAAAATTAGAACAACATGCTTTGAAGAAGTCTTTAGGATTCAAGTGCCACCTTATATGTGAAAATGATCTAAAGATAGTGTTTAACTTTCTGCAACTGAAGTGTCTTAAGTCTACCTGACTACTACTTTTTGCTCAATTCAGAGTGGTTCTTAACCCAGACATTTTTGGTGGGAAAAATAATGAACGAGGGCTAACTACCTTAGTAACTCTTTTAAACTAGTTTATATTTTAAAGGTTTCCCCACCCTCATGAAGAAACAATAAACATCTGGTTATTAGGTCTCTTTTTATCACTGTGGGATAGCACCGGAAGAACAAAGGTTTTGCATATCTTACACTGGTTCCTATTTGTTTTTACACATCTCCCATCAGCTTTTGTTTTGATAATCATATATAAAGGAGATTCACATAGGGAGATCCAAGTATTTTTAATATTTTTAAACAAACATTCTTTATTAGCCCAGCAAAAATTCAGAACAGATTTGCATCAAAGATCATTCTAGTGTCACAAGAGTTTTAAAAACCTTAAGACGAGGTACTATCTTCTGTCATAAACATAGGGCATTATTTTAGGGATCACTGGGGGACCCAACATGAAGAAACTTTGACAACTCATTAGCAGTGGGAATGTTTTCTTTACAAGGGCACCTTCCAATTATACTCTGATAAGGTAATTTCAAAACACCATGGAAAACTACTTAAAACAGAAGTCTCTATAGATTAAAAAAAAAAAGTCTATTTCCAGGATTCCTGCTATTAAATGAGAATACAGACTGTATATTCAGTTTTTGTAATAAAAGGAAATATCGTCCTTCATATTCAAGTCTGTGAAACTTTATGTCTCTAAAATAAATGTTCTATTTACATATCAATTATAAAGGCTTTTTAAAGCACATGGTGTGTATGTATGTATGTGTGTGTGTATATATATATATATATACAGTGTGTATTACATAAATACTATAAAACATACACATTTTGATGGTTATTTTTAACGAATCTTCAAACTATAGTTAGGCTTTACTTTTTAAATAGTCTACCTTACCCTATTAATTTACTGTCCAAATATTTGAATTAATACACTCATATCATTATACTCAACTCCAATTATTTCCTCCTACTTTCCCTAATCCTAATCGTATTTCACTACAGAACTTTCCTTATTCACTATTCTAATTCACATGTGACTGTGAATACTCCTGTACCTATTTATGCTGAATCATAAAATTACCTCTCCCACTCACCAATCATTACTATTTTTGCAGTTATTTTTTCAACGGTTAATTTTCAGATGGGTGTCAGCCACTAGTTGGAAACAGCAGGCCACTTTTCTCAATTTTGCCTAATCACTCAAATTTCTAGAAAATTTAGCACTGAAAAATAACTGTGGAGGAGAGCTTCTACACAAATAAGTGTGTTATGCTGTTGCTGAGTTAAAATTCATTTTTTTAGTAGTGTCTAAAAATTAGTAAATCCATTTGACAATAAAGAAATGGCCTCAAAACATAGTTGGACATTACCATGATCTAGCTGGACTGCCTAATCTCTGGTTATTTTTAAGTCAATTCAGTCCATACGTGTATAATGCATGAAAAAAAAAAAAAACAGTTTTCACTCAACAACAAACAGGATGAACATTAAGAAGCCGAAATTTAATGTGATGTGGGGCAAGAATGAATTTTCCAAACTAGAATCAGGGGTGCATGCCACTTATTCTAATACAATAACTTGGAAAAGAAAACTGTCTTAGATAAAGCTAACACACAGAAACATCTGCTAGTACTGTGCACCCATGTGTTTGTTAGCTTTCCCACATTGTACCTTTTTTAAAATGGCATTTTTGCTGTCGCTGTTTCCTCTTGTCCACTTCCTCCATTTTTCTCCAGCTCCCTTCCCTGCTGTCAACTGCAGGGCCTTTCTTTTGACTGGGTGGCGCAGCCTTCTTTGAGGCCACTGTTTAGGGCACAAGCGCTATTAAAATGGTGCGACCAGTATATTCTCCAATTCCGAAAGGCGACACACATCATCTTCACAATGTGTCTCACCTTCATCAGACAAGAGGAATGGAAGTCCCAATAAGAAAGCATTCCCTCAAACCTGAACCTCTAAGCAGGAGCAGAGCACTGCTGTACCCCAGACAGGTGTTTCTGGAGAATAAACATAAGATAATGTACCTCTCTTGGCTTTTCTCTTCCTCTTCCTCTGAGTCTTTGTCAGAATCCTCCTGCTTTCTAATTTTCTTCTCCTTTTGCTTTGGTGTATTTTTTCTCCCCAGTAGTAGTTCGTTTTCCTTCTTCTCTGCAGTTTCATAGTCATCATCGACATCCTTATTTTCTGTATCATTATCTCTTAATTTGTCTTCTGTTTTTTCTTCTTCAATTTCCTTTTTAATAGAATTTGCATCTCGAGCAATTCTCCTTCGTCCCTAGTAAAAAGGATGAAAACTTTAAAGTAACTATCACTACAAAGGGGAAAAAAACATAGAAAAATGTTATCTTTTTCTTAAACCATTACGGCAATGATTAGTCTTCTTTCTAGGTTGGGATGTGATACTGATAACCTGTCAACTCCTGTGTACTTTTTTGCTTCCTCTCAAAGTAAAAAAAAATCAACCCATGTAAATTACTTATGTCCAAATCTATTATGTTGCCTGGCTACATACTACATGAAAAATAAAATTTTTTTCCTGTGTTCACTATATTATTTTATCTCATTTTAATATTTCTTAACTACAATAAAAGTTTTTAAAGAATTATCTAAGTGTCAATGATATAAGTTAATAATAAGGAAAATAATCAGTCCCTTAATTTTCTGGAAGTTCTTTCATCTCTAACTCTATTGTTTACTAAGATAAAAATCACATTATCACTGTATTTCAATGTAATTACATTTTATTATATTTTAAAATAACTGAATTGTACTAATGGCCAAAAAGTGAGCTGATTTCTTTGAATCTGGAGAGCTCACTAGGCCAGTAGTAACTTGTTACAACCTCAGCAGCTGTTATCCAGTCTCTTGTTGCATGCTCAACTGACCAGGAAACTGTTGAGCCATTTCATTATCTCCTAAATTCTCCTTCCAGTCAACTTCTGCACACTGGCAGAATTCCCCCCTACTTGAAATAAAGTGAGGATTAAAGGAAGAAAAAGAGCCAACAACTCCGGGAGCACTAGAATACTTTACAATTATTATCTCAGTATAATAAATGTTTTGCCTAGTTCCTGACTATGTACTATTTAAACATCAACAGCAGGGGGAAAAAAAAGAACTTAAATTTAAGTTCCATGAGGGCAGGGTCTTTGTCATACTCACGTCTATAACCTCAGATCTAAACAGTGCCTGGCACATGGGCAGGTACTCTTTAAGAATTTGTAGGTAAATGAATGAAAGCATCTGTTATCCATAAAATTTTAAATTTGTATAACTTGTACCTTTGTCCCAGAAATCTCATTTTTAGAAGTCTGTATTCAGATGAATAAGGAGGACATTTTTACAAGTCTCTATATTTAGATAAATTTGGAGGACATTTTTATAAGTATATTTACTGCAGTACTTTCTTTCTTTTTTTTTTTTTTAAATATTTATTCATTTTTATTGGCTGCACCAGGTCTTAGTTGCTGCATGTGGGATCTAGTTCCCTGACCAGGGATCGAACTTGGGCCCCCTGCATTGGGAGCTGAGAGTCTTAACCACTGGACCAGCAGGGAAGTCCCAGTACTTTCTGTAATGATAAAAAATTGGAGAAAATCTTGAGGAAGGTAAATTTACGGTACATCCATACCATGCAATACTCTGCAGATGTTTTACATAAGATGAGGAAGCTCTTTATGTAATGACAAGCAAGTATGTCCACAATACATACAATGGGGTATTATTCAGTCTTAAAAAGGAAGGAAATTCTAATCCATACATGGATGAACCTTGAAGACCTTCTGCTGAACGAAATAAACCAGTCACAAAAGGACAAATACTATCTAATTCCACTTATATGAGATATCCAGAGTAGTCAAATTCATAGCAACATAAAGTAGACTGGTGGTTGCCAGAGGATGGGCAAGAGAAGAATGAGGAGTTACTGTTCAACAGGCAGAGTTTCAGTTTTCCAAGATGAAAAAAGTTCTGGAGATAGATGATGGTGATGGTCATAAAACAATATGAATGTAGTTAATGCCACTGAACTGTGCATGTAAAAATGGTTAAGATTACAAATGTCATGTTTCTTTACCATAATCTTTAAAAATTAAGAAAAGAAACAAAGCACTCTGGAGGTTTCATGAAATTCACTAGAAAGTGCCACTAACTAAGTAAAATGAACAGTTTTAAAAAATGGTTTCTGAGCAAATAAAAAGAGATGACTTCACCTTGTCTTTTATTAAATACAATTTCACTGAAAAATAAGATGTATTATTACAATAACTGAACTCCTTTCACAATGTGGTAAATTTTTTTTCTACTTCTAAAATTTGATAAAACCTACTGTGCAGACATCATCAGACAATGATCAAAACAGTGGGTGACAACTCCTGACTTGAATTATATATTAGTGGAGAGGAAGAGCAGAATTAGAAGATAAAACCAGGATGCATGTGACTAGGAAAGAAGGCAGGGCATGAAAAACTGCCCCAAGAGCTGTACACTGTGTTGTGGAGTAAGTAAAGAGAAAGCAAAGATCCCACCTGGCTGAGGACACAGGTATTATAAACAGGAGGTTCATTTACTCAGCCATCTAGAAAGTCCTTAGTATGTGCAAGGCACTATTCTAGATGCCTGGGATCTCTGAATGAATGGAATAACACTAATCTCTGCGTTGTGGAGTGTGATTCTAGCCCAGAGTGTGGTAAAAGAACAATAAATAATAAACAGAATAAGTAAGTAAATAAGACAGAGCAACATTAGAGGGACTGAACAGGACAGGGGCTTCCCAGGTGGCTCAGTGGTAAAAGAATACACCTGTCGAAGGAGGAGATGCTGGTTTGATCCCTGGGTTGGGAAGATACCCTGGAGGAGGAACTGGCAACCTGCTCCAGTATTCTTGCCTGGAGAATCCCATGGACGGAGGAGCCTAGCAGATCTACAGTCCATGAGATCACGAAGAGTTGGACACGACTTAGTGACTGAGCAGACATGCTTGACCAGGATTTGCTTCACATTAGCTGACACGTTAGCAAAAGACTCGAAGGAAGTGAATATTTGAGACTGACCTCACTTGAGAATCGCTTGAACAGATATAAATAGAGAACAAGAAATAATATGTGATAAATTTAGACAAAGGGAGTGAAGCTAGCTTGGCTGAAGCATAACTAAATACTACAAAATAAACTACGTTCATAGGAGTATTTTTGTATATATCTGAAACTGCCCATATTAAAAATACTAAAATAACGCTTAAAAAAACTGGATAAAATTAGTATTAAGTACTCACCCTTGGAGATTTTAATTCTACTTCTTCTCTTTCACTTTCGCTGTTTGAATCAATATTTTCCTCAGGTTCACTCTTCACTTCTACTAAAGGCATTTCTTGATCTACTTTTGGAGCCTCCTCTTCCATGGATTCTTCTAAGTCTTTTTTTTCCTCTTTTACTTTTGGTTCATGGTGGTGAATAGTTCTGAACTGAATATTTGCAGAACGGCAGTACTCCTCAAAACCATAGAGATACCTAAACAAATGACATTTCATTTTAAGAAATCTTAGTCATTATATTTAATTCGATTACTATACATTAAACAAATATTTTTTGAAAAGTAAAACACAAGCCTTTTAATACAAAGTACTTTTCCTGTTACTGGTTTCTTGGTGTTTTATATAGGACAGTAGAAATACTGACCAGAAAATAAAATTTCTTTCCTGAAAAATCTGAGCTTGTGATAATGGAACATAGCTATCATAGTTTTAATATGAAGGCTGTTCACTATAAAAGATACAATTCTATAACATGTAATTTCAGACAATTAGAGATACTGCCTGTATCTCTAATTTTGAAAACAAAATCCAAACATGAAAAATGGAGTAAAGCAGACTTGTTGCACTGAAGTAACTTTCAATCACAGTATCCACTAACCTAAACCTTTTTATGTACTTTCTCTAACTTTAATGTTCTTTGACTGATGTGTTCTTACTTAACTGTTAACAAATTAAATGGAAAATATTCCTTGTAATTATGTATTCTTTGATGAATAAACTATACTACTTACTTTCTATAAGCAGTTTTTACATTGTAGGAAGCAGCTGAATTCAAAATAGGAATGCCAAGGTCCATATAAATTTGCTTCCATACAGCACCACTATCAATCTGGAAAATTAAGTTTTTATTTGTTAACGTTTGCAAAGGGAAATGATCTTTATACTAATATTCTATGTTCATTAAGAAAATGTGTTTATTACCTAAAGTACATATAACAGTGCAATGCTAGACAATTTTGATTTTCATTACAGTCTTACTTACATTGTCACATCCACCTTGATGATAAACCAGTCTGAAGAGCTTGAAGAGGTTGAGATCTTTATAGCCCAAAACAGGTGGTTTGTTGATTGGAGTACCTTTTTAATATTCAAGAGCCAAAATACAATGTTAACTTCAATGGAAAATACTAAGTTGAAAACAAAGCTTATCAATTTCTAATTTCCCAGATATCATTAATCAGAGGCATTTATTTTAAAGATGCTCAAATTACGTAAGACAACACAAAATATTCTCTATATTCTTTATACAGCATTGTGGTGATCTTTAGATTTATTATACTTCCAGAACTAGTAAAATCACCTCTCTAACTGCCACTGAATTTGGATAAAACTGAATCAAACCTTGGGCCTGCAAGGTGTAGCCAATAATGCTGCTGCTTCAAGAAGCCTGGGCAAAAACACACACAATGAAAAGGGCACATTTTAGGCCATGGTTTCATTTTACTGCTTTAACACAAATGTTAAGACTGTTGGTAGTAATCTGAAGGATCATTTCTGAAGGCCACAAAATGTCTAGGACCAACATATCTGAGGATTTCCAAGGACTGATGTAATGTCACCAACTATGATTTATAAAGGCTCTATTTCTTCTAACTTTATTAGAAATCCTACTCTATTTAGACAGGAGCTAATCCATTATGTTTAATTTGTTGAGACCAAGGGTCAGACTAGATTACTTGCCAGAAAAACAGCATTAGTAAATAATGGGTATGTAGATTTACATTATGATTGTTCACTTTCTGTTACTCAATTATTACTATAATATTTTCTGGTTTTATAAGTCTCAAGGAGATAAAATTTAACTATATCACAACTACTTTTCCTCTACATTTGTACTCAAAATAGATACTAGTAGTTATGGTATCTATTTGTAGTCAAAATAGATACTAGTAGTACTAACAGTAGCAGTAGTAATAAAGTAGATGTCTTTGTTCCCAAAACTTAGTTATTATTATCAGCTATAACTGATTCTTAGGCTTGAAATACAAATCCATATACCCATGCTTTAAGCAAAAATGATATATAAACATAGAACATAAAACAGTAAAAAAAAACCCATCTACCTTTTGGGTTGTGGGGAGACACAATGCTGCACTAGTTCCCAGATCAGGGATTGAACTTGGGCCCATGACAGCAAAAGCACCATGTCCTAAACACTGGACTGTCAGGGAATTCCTAGAAATGTCTATTTTAAAATAATAAGCATGAAATACCTCTGTCTTCCATAAACTTATAAAGCTGTTGGAGGAAGTTGTCCCTCTCTTCAGGATCAGGTTCTTCCTCAGGCTGCAAAGGTAAAACATAATAAATATATAGAACAACGAATAGAAGGAGGATATACTGTGCTCTTTTTTTTTTGTTTTGTAAACCCCCAATTTTACTGAACCCAGAAAATATGAATTTTTTTCAAAATCCTATGTCAGATTTTAATTCATACTTTGATACAGCTAGTTTGATACAACCGTCAAGCAACACAGTCTCTACTTTTTATTCAATCTATCACTTGAAACTTCCCTTCAATTCTCACCATGGGGACTAAGGTTAGCCATGCGGAAAAGGTTCTGGAATGGAGTGAGAGTGTTTTTACCTCATTTGTTGTTTTTTAAAAAAATCCTCAAAATACCATGTGTTCTGAGTGAATATATGGATAGATGAGCATAATAATTACAAACATGTTACTTTCAAGTAATCCACATACATTAAACTTTTGTTACTGTTGAATGAATATAAACTAGAGGCAGAAAAGTCACATGGCAAAGGTTATTTGTTTGGATAGCACAATGTTTTAGAGAAACTTAAATGAGCCACATAAATTTTATTTTGTCTCAGACTCCACCAGTCCCTCTTGCTTCACAGTAGCCTGCTTTTCTCATTTGTCTTTCATGCACGGCCTCTGTAGTTGACTTTGCAACCCTTTAAAATGAACATTATTTCTTAGGGACAGAAAATAAATACACACTAAAATTTAGCTCTATGGAAAAAAAACAAAAACTAATGGAAACATTCATGCAGAAACAACTATTCCTACAAATACCTATTTGTTTGTTATGTTTTACTAATTATAGAAACCTAATCATTTCTTCTTATACAGACAAATGGGTTATGGGTTTTAATAAAATATTTCCCTTTCTGGTAGACTACTTAAAAACTGATATTTGGGAAAATTCTTAAGTTTAACAATACTATGGAGAAACAAAGAAAACATGGATATGTATATTTCTTCCATATAAATAATCATAATTTAATTTCAGAGTACCACTATTTTGTGTTCCAAAAGAATTCAAAAAGCCATACTCAAAGCAAAGGCAGTGTCAAGCAACAAACATTGAGAGCTCACAAGTTCAGAGAGCAATAAGCTCATTAAAGTCATGTATTTTCAAAAAAATTTGAATAGCTAATAATATAGCCAAGATCAATAAATATGTAGTTGATTAAAATATATTTTTAAAAATCATGCCATCTAGGTCAATTAAATATATAATTTTTAAAAAGCATCAGGCAATCAAGGGAAAGGGAGTAAGATGTTTTAGTACAATTTTGTTTTTTCTTTTATTACATTAAGAATGATTTCTAACATTGGAGTAGTTTCACTTTAATAAAATATAAGAAACTTAAGTCAAAGTTCTAGTAAGCCTCAAATTTTAGCAATATACAGACTTTATAATTACTACAGAGTTAACAGAGGTGTTTACTATACTAAATGCTCAAACCAACAGGTGGCAATTTTCCCCCAAGTCAATTAAAAAATTTTGCTTTTGCACTTTTTTTTTTCAATTTGTTTATTTCTGGCTGTACTGTTTTTGTTGCTACACAGGCTTTTCTCTAGGTGCAGTGCACGAGCTTCTCATTGCAGTGACTTCTTCTGTTGCACAGCACGGGTTCTAGGGCACGTGGGCTCAGTAGTTGGGGCTCCCAAGCTCTAGAGCATGAAACACTCAGTACTTGTGGGGTATGGGCTTAGTTGCTCCACAGTATGTGGGATCTTCCTGGATCAGGGACTGAACCCATGTCTCCTGCATTGGCAGATGGACTCTTCACCACTAAGCACCAGGGAAGGCCCCTTTGCAAGGTTATTAAAACAACTGCCAATGAGTTAACTCAACTGAGTAATCTGGCAGCCTATGAATTATTTCAGATGTGAATTTTAAGGAATTCTGGTAGGGGGAAAAACAAAACAACTTATACCAGACTGGCTCTATGCTTTGCCTGTCCCTCATAATCATAATAGTCTCTCCTCAGACTAATACGTCATTTTTTTAGTATTTATCATCTTACAGAATTTAAAGACTGTTGGATCCAGTACATGTAAAAAGCAAATCTTTTTTTTTTTTAAAAAGACACTGATTTGAAAACAAAGTTTCTTCTAAAAGCAAGTAAATAAAATGAACCCATCAAATGCAAATTTGACATTTATTAAGTTTTACCAAACATCTGATAAATTTTTAATGCTGAAGAATATAGCTTTATAGATAAAAAGTCAATAATTTAAATTTATTGGAATTAAAAGTTAGTGACTATCAAGAGTGCTTTATGTCCATGAGAAACCATGGCCCTAAAACTGCTAAGTTCAGAATGCAGTCATTAGGTGTAAAAACAAGATATAAATGAGTAAAGAATTTAAGTTAAAAGTAACTGCCTGAGAGAAAATTTATTTCAAGTAAAAAATATAAGATGAGGCTATATATACAAAGTTTTAAGTTTATCTGCTGGGTCTTTGCAAAAATCAAAATTGCTTAATCTGATAAGTAATTCTTACACAATCACTTTTTAAAAATTAGCTATCCTGTTAGTCACCTTAGAGTAAAATTGCATACGGTAGAAAAACAATGTCTCCAACTAGAAGACTCTGCCTTTAGGACTAGAATATTAGGGCTTGTGTTTGCTATCACAGAGTGCTTTCTCTGCTCACAGTATTCTCACACCTACAGGGTCTATCTCCTGGTCAGGAGCCAGAGGGTGCTGCCTCCCTCAAGGGTTTTGGAGTTGGAGTCGTAATAATGGGAGGTAGAGTACACTAGACTGCTGATGAGCCTTCTTCCCTTCATTTAATCAAACGTGAAGCTAACTATGCTTCCAGTAAAATGTCAGCAAAAGAGAGTTAAGGATAGAGAAGAGGCATGAATATGATCATAATTTCCAGGAACTTACAATTTTAGTTAGTAGCAATAGACACTACCTGGTATTACAGGTAGCTGTGTATCTATCTGTGCGTTCACTCAGTTGTGTCCAACTCTTTGTGACCTTCTGGACTGCAGTGCGCCAGGCTACTCTGTCCATGGGATTTTTCAGGCAAGAATACTGGAGCAAGTTGCCATTTCCTCCTCCAGGTATCTTCCCAACCCAGGGATCAGACCATCATCTCTCACACTGCAGGTGGATTCTTTACTACCAAGCCATCAGGGAAACCCTAGCTACTATTATTTTATGAAATTTCTAACTTTGGATAGTATGTCTTCAAATACAGCTCAAACATTTTTGATCATGATGAATCACAGACTTCTACCACAATTAAAATGAGAAGGCATTTTTGGCCTTCCACTTTGGGGCCTCAAGTCTAGCAGGAGGTGGAGAAATATAAAACCAGTCAATTCAACAAAATGTGACATATCATGATATGGTTTGTTAGATGATATACTAGAGAATCAGAATTGGACACTGTGCATATATACGAGGTTTGAGAGAGCTAAATAAGAATTAGGTCAGAGTTATATTTTTAAAAGTTCTCTGCCAAGAATAAGTTTGATGGATTGGAAGGGAAATGGGAGTTACTGTCACAGTCCGCAATGAGGAGAATCAATGCCTGAATGAGTCTTGCCACCTGATGATGGAAAGATGAACCCTCCCCCTGAAAGAAAGAGTAAGAGCACGCAGTAGAGTGAGAGAGAAGTGTTAATGCTGAGTTTGTTTGTACTCCTCAAAGTTTCAATGTGTTAAAATACTCAGTAAGTTCCATGAGGTTAAAGACAAGATGATTTTAGTCACAATTTTATTATCAATGACTGGCATTTAGTTTTATTTATTATTTTGTGCCCTAAGATTAATTTAGTCCAAGAGGAATCACATTTTTATATACTTAGTTTTAAAAAACCCACTTCAATGCAGTACAGAGAATAGACTGGAGTAGGGAAAGCACGGACAGATGTGGGAAGAACAAGTTGCTATTGTAGCAGTCTAGCTAGGTGAAAGAGAAGAGTGGCTTGGACTAGGGTGACAGACTAGAAAGAGGCAAGAGTGAGAAGATTAAGGTGACTTTCATTTATCTAGCTTGAGTAATTAGGTGAATGGTGCTTCCATTCAAATGAATTAGGAACAAACAGGGAAAGGACAGATTTTGGGGATGAGTGTAGTCTTGCACATATTGAGTCTGAGGACTTACAAAATATGAAGAAATCCTCATTGAAAGTTTAAAAGAAATGTCTGGAGCTAAAAAGAGATATAAAAGGCAGAAACTAATATAACATTGTAAAGCAACTATACTCCAATAAAAATTACTTTTAAAAAGGACACGAGACATCCTGTGCATTGATGCACATATAGATTTGGAGTCAATACATCATTTAGTTAGGAAGTAAACCAGAAATGAAAGAATCTGAGCAAACTCCATGAGATAGTGAAGGACAGAGGAGCCTGGCGTGCTGCAGTCCATGGGGTCATAGAGTTGAACATGACTTAGCAACTGAACAACAATGAACAGCAAAACAAGAAAAAAATGTAATATCATGTATGTCAGCTGATTTTAGAAGGCAGGCAAGTCAAATGCTGAATACTATTAAGGAGTCAAATGAAATCATGACAAAATTTTGTTGGACTTAGCACAAAAATTTGTTGAACTTGGCACAAAAATTTGTTGGAGGTCACTAGTGACCTCAGTAAAGCTGTTTTAGGTGTGGTAAAGTACAAGAGGCACTACAGGAAAACAGAACAGTGTATATAACTCTGAGCAATCTGGCCATAAGGTGGAGGGGTTGGTGGAAGGAGTCTGTGCAGTTCCCAGAAGGTTGGAAGAGATGTAAGCATGTTCTAAAAGGCTAGTAAGAAGAATACAACAGAAAGGAATAGATAAAAGATTCTGGGAAGAAAAGGGATACATCACAGTCTAAGACAAGGAGGAAGGGAATGAGATCCAGAGCATAAAAAGAGGGACTCATCTTACAGAAGAGGGCAACATATTATGAATTGTACATTAAGCAAAAAAGAGCCAGGCAGGTACGGTTTAGAGCTGGCTCCCAGTGTGAAGTTCCTAATCTATTTCCTAAGTGAGCAGAGTAGGGGAAGGGTTGTCGGCATAAAGGAGATAATGATTATAGAAACTGAGAACTGACTAATGGTGTTGAAGACCCAAGGAAATTTGTTAATAATAAAATTTACATTCGTATCATTCTTCTCTGTAGGGTTCACTTGAATAGAAAATTTCAAAAACCACATATCATGCATGATACATTCATTGTATAGTAAGACACTGTTTCATAATTTCAGAAAACAGTTTAACAACCACTTGCCTATAACAAATTAGTAATTTCTCCCACCCCATTTGAAAAGTTTCACTCATCTTACTTTCAGTCATCAAGCAGTAGCTCGGATGCTATTAAATCTAAGGCTTTAAACTCAGTTATACTACCGTAACTGTAAGACACATTTTTCTGTAAATGCATAAAAATGTAACAGTATCTGTGTGTACAAATGTGCAATCCTCATTAATCTGATTAGGTGATTCTAACTTGGTTAGAGTTTTACACTAGCACTGTGGAAAAAAGGTTGTGCTAAAAACATTAGGTCACTTTTGCTTGCTTGTTTAATAGGCTAAACTTTAGCAAATAAGTTATATTTGAATGCAAGCTAAATTTTCACTTATTTATTGAAAATTGGCTTTATAAGACTTGCTTAGAAATATTTAGTTGACAGCTGAAGTTATTAGATATACCTAAAATAGTAACATTACCTTTAAATTTTTCTATCAATTTTATTGATTTAACAGTATTTTTCTGAGTTATCAAGCATTTACTATAGGTTTATACCTAAAGTGATCTTGAATGATCACTAACAAATGCCTTTATGGTTTATCTAAAAAAGGCATAAACACACACAAATAACACTTGATTTAAGTATTCAAATTTCCATGAATTAAAAAAATCAGGCACTTATGATGATTTTTATAATAATGGAAAATAATCCTAGGAATTCAAAGTAACAGTGATTTTTAGAAATTCAACAATTGGAAAAATGTGAACCAATACTTCTAAACAAAAAAGAGCATTTTTATAAAAATTCACTAAAATCAAATTTTTATTACTAAGTATGAAAGCAGAGAAGATTTTGGGGAGGTTCCAACATATAAGCCTACCTATAGCAAGTCAAAAGGATAAAAGAGCTAAGAGTAGTCAAATTCAGTCTTCTAAACAATCACCTATTTATTTTATTCTTAGACAACTGTCCTACATTGATCCAAAGTGAATGTAAGTCAGGAGTATATGAATAGTTGATATCACTGTTTGTGTTTACACTGACTTTTCAGTTTCAAAATTCAAAAGGAAATTCAGTAATATCTTTTCTAATATGAAAATGTCTTGACAAAAGACATTTTAGTAATACCCACAAAAATATTCTCCAGAATCTTTTTCAATGTAATTATTAATAAGTTAAAGTCATCAATATAGATAGGAACTAACTTCCTATCAGACTCTCAAGCCTCTTCCTACTCAGTAACAGTATGAAATACGTATATTGTACTCAAATCCTAAACCACTAATGCTCAGAAATTCAAAATAATATTAAGTAAAAAAGATGCTCCTCCATGGTAAATCTCAAATTTCCTTATTAAGACTATGTTAGGGTACTCAAAGTATCAAATATAAAAACAATGTCCACTGCCCATTAGCACTGCAGAAGTGTCTAACACTTGTTTGATTCTACTGCATAAAATTTACAAACACCAAATGGCAGGCTAAAGTACTGTTTATAGTGCTTATAAAAGCTCTTTTATAAAAATCATTGTAAAGCAATATTAAATCTTCATGAAAAGCATAGTATAACTAAATTTTGGAAGAATGAAATATAATGTAACATAACAGCCTAGCCTCACTCATGTAGTAAAGGCCTATAATGACTAAGCCAGGTAGGCCCTGGCTTATCAGATTTTAATTCCCTTTTATACCATACCCATTTTTTTCCTTTGCTAAATACAGATTAAAATGCTTTTCAGTTTTACAATACATCAAATTTTAAAAATTACTGTTCAAGACAGGTTAGAATGATTCAGCATCCAAATCTTAAATCCAAGAGCATGAAATGCAGCTGATTTTCTTTCCCAAAGCAACCAAAATCTCAGAAGAAAATCTACTTGTATAGCCACAGAAAATGAAGAAATTAGTTTCATTAGGCAATAAAGCATATGCTAAGAAAATTAAGATATGAAAAATAGTTTTAAATTATCATATAATCAGTGACCACATTTTGTGATTTTGCTTTTTCTTTTTCAGTAGATGAAAAGCATCTTGGTTCACTTAATTTTAACAGGTTCATAATTAAAGTAATAGATTTTAAGAAGACATTCTCCTTACAAAGATCCTTACCTTTTAAAATTTCTTTACTTACTACCTGCAAACAATAGGTAGCCTGCCTCTGCTCTTCAGTCTTTTTTACTAACATTTACTCACAGCTTAAATAAAACATTATGACCTTTATGAAATTAATAGCTATAATAAGAGCACTATTTATTACTTACTATTTTATGGCCATCATTTTTAACCTTACTACAAAGCCTTTTTAAACCTCTTTGTTTAAAATTTCAGGTTTTTTTGGGGGAGGGCAGAGAGGGAGTAGGAAAATTGCCTTTTGAAAGGGATACCAATTCAAAGTATTAACAAAAATAAAGAGACTAATGTATTTCAGTATTTTGTAATATAAGATCCTAACTTCAATGTTAAAAAAAAAAAGGCAAACCCAGACTGCAACAGTTCACACCCTGAAAATGTGGCCTATTTACCCTGAAAACATATAATCTATAAATAAATACAGATAAAAATACAAAAATCACATTTAATATTTAGACTTTAAATCCTGAATTTTGCCAAACTGTCCTTATCATTTTCATTTCAAAATCTATCTTATGTTTCAGAAAAATAGTCTTCATCCTCTAATATTCTAAAAATAGACTCCTACTGTCTCTTTTACATGAAACAATTAAGCTTAGTTACGAGTCCTACCATATCAGCCACATCATCAATATCTAAAATTCTTATTTAACCTCATTTTTGGCAATCAAAATGGTAACATATATATAAAAAAAATCTTACCTATATGCTGCATTTTCTTTCACATGCAAAATGGTTAGATTCCCCTTCTACTTAATCAGTACAGTGTCTAAACATCTTTCAGTCTGACTTGCAAATATTTGCTTTCCCTCTTAGGGCACAGCATCCGCAGGGTTATACAGCACTACTTACATTCTCTTCCACATAAAAATCAGACATTACATGAAAGGAAAAGAAAGACAGCCCATTTCAAAGCATCTGGCAAACCTCCATTGGCAACCTGCCAAGCCTCTGCAAAACCTTCCTGTCTTTCCGAGCATGCTCACTTAAAACCAACAGCATGTTACTATGGCAACTCTGTAGGCAGCCTGTAAGTATGAACCGCCATTCTGATTTCAGAGTGCAAAAAACCAAATACTGCAGGGGAAGTAAAAGGAAAGAAACACTGTATACCCTATATCACACACAAGTATACTCATTTTGCTTTATAAATTCATATTTGTGTATCCAAAAAGAAACAAGCACTCCATGTTTTTTCCAAGCAAATATTTTTGATGCTCAAATAGGTCTTCTTTTTCAGTAAACTCATTCTCTTTGTCTGCCACCAAGCCCCTTTACCTCAAAACAGCCAAAAATATACTGAATAGTTTATACCACTTAGCAAAACATTGCTAAACAAACAGACAACAATATTCATGTAAGTAATTATATGGAGCTTCATGAATGATTTCCTACAATTACATATATATTCTCAAGAACAGTGATATTACAAAGAAAACCATTAACATTTATAAAACAGAATCTGAATCTTCTCTATGATTTATCCAACTGCCAAACAAAATATTCTTTCAGTTTAGATAAGATTTTTTAAATCCCCATTATCCTTGAGGTACTGTGAAATGTCTAAAAGAGTTGAGATTTCAAAGTTCAGACAGACCAGACCTGGGTTCAAATCTCTGTTCTCCACATTTGAGCTCTGCCATCTTGGGAAAGTTACTTAACCTTTCTGACTCTCACTTTTCTCTTTAAAGTAGAATAGTAACAGTTACTCCATCTAGCAGTAAGTTAAATGAGTTAACTAACACATGGAATATACCTAAAAGTTACATTGTCTTCCTCCTTGGTTATTTAGAAAAGATGTTAATAAATGCACTTGTTGCTCATTTAACCTGAAAAGTTCTTCTATGTAATCTCTTGTGTGTGTGTTAAGTCGCTTCAGTTGTGTCCAACTCTATGTGACCCTATGGACTGGACTAGCCTGCCAGGCTCCTCTGTCCATGGGATTCTCTAGGCAAAAATACTGGAGTGGGTTGCCGTGCCCTTCCCCAGGGCATCTTCCTGACCCAGGGATTGAACCCATGTCTCTTGTCTCCTGCATTGGCAGGCAGGTTCTTTACCACTAGCACCACCTGGGAAGCTCCTGTAATCTCTTACCCACTAAAAATCAGTTCTGATTTGCCTACTAAGCTGAAAGCCATAAAGATCCTCCTCCTCCAAATAAAGCTGAGCTAGAAAAAGACAGCAACAAATAATCTAAACACAGGGAAAATATAGAAAGGTATTATTTTTATAGAGTATTAAACTATTTCTATATGGTACAAACATGAAATTTCACCTACCATCTCTTCTTCTTCCTTTTTGGCCTCCTTTTCCTTCTCTTCATCATTTTCTTCAGCTGGGCCATCTTCATCATCACTACTGGATGATTCAAGGATTTCACTTATATCCATTTTCCAATTATCAGGAACAACTCTGGTTTTTAAGAAGATGCTTGCTTTCTGCAGCCCTAAAAGTAAAAATGTATTTCAGCCTTTGTTATGCAATTAGCAGCATAGAATAGAAAGCCATGACATTCAGAGTCAGAAGATTTGGATTCAAATTCAGCTATTACTTCTAAAATGATACCGTAAATCTAAATATATTTCATAAGTTACAGTATTATATTAAAGTTTATTTTTTTCTAGAGAATACTGTCAGAAATGTTCACGGTAAAACATGAAAAGTATTACAGGTCAAATGCTTTATCTAGAAACTAAAAAAGGCATCAAAGAAGAACAGATAACAACTCAAAACAGCTCAAATGGTGCCAGAAAATATTGTCTTGTTTTAGTCAGTAAATTTGCCATTTACAGTGTCACACCATGAAATAATAGATTGAGTCATCCTTATTTTACCTGGTTTAGCAGAGAGCTCAGATTCAGGCAGATTGAGAATGTCTACTTCCTTGATATCCTTTCTTGCTATAGAATAACTAATTATAGAGAAGAATAAATGGGAGTGAAACCATTATTAAATAAGAATTATCACTTAAATGTCATGTTAACACCTAGAAATATAAATCTCAAAATCAAAATTACCTATGAATTATTTTAAAAAGACCATGTATATCCTAATTCTTAAAAAAAAGGGCAAGAGGTAATATAGGCAAAGCTAATATCTTAATTCTAAAGATGCACATACTCAAAGTACACTAATTTGAGAGCCTCGCATTTGTAATATTTCTATTTATGCAACCTTCTTGCACACAGAATGGGGTAGTTCAATCAGCATGGTACTTTCCTTATACTATTTTGATCTTTCATATTTCTCAAATTTACTATGACATTTAATAAGAAAAATTCAACAGAAGGTAATATTAAAATATTTTATCATTGTAAGATACATTATGGTATCAAATTTTTCACAGAGAATCACAACTCAATAAACACATAATTCTACAGTTTTTTAGAAAAAAAGCAAAGTTGAGGTTAAGGAAGGCTTCTAAAAAATCTGACGTTTTTAAAAATTAAACTTTACTGAAGTTCAAAATATGACTTTTAATCAGAAGAAACTCAAAATAATTATTCTAGTAATATAAATCCCATTAAAAGTAAATTTCATATTTCATAATATGAAATGGTACACACGATAAAAATATACAATTCTTACAATTAGGGAGAAAATCAATACTATATATACTTCATTTAAAAACTTTAAAAATATTATTCTCATATATTATTCAGTTTTATATAAAAATTTCAAGTAAAAAATAATCTACATTATAAAAAATTATAAGATTTTAGGTAATAACTTCTCAAGTTCATAAAATGATTAAACCTTTAAAAATAAAGTCCTGATTTCCATTTTTTTCCTCCCAATGTAACACTATTAAGTGATTCATTACTCACAATTTAGAATCGATAAATGACCGAATTAAACACTGGTCTTTTTTCACTGTGATATCATCATTACAACTGGGAGATATTACCTGAAATATAAAATAAGAGCATATTCATCATTATTTTCTCTCTTCAAAGAAAGAATGTATTTTCTAAAATAATAATCCTGGAAGCCCTAACTTCTTAAAAGGATCGTATTTGATAAGAAATAGGCACACTGTCAATAATAAATTACTTACAAACTATCAATTTATAAGTTTCTTTAGCATTTGGCTTTCTATATATTTAATTTATACTAATTAATTAATTAATTGCCAGTCCATCCTAAATGAAATCAGTCCTGAGTATTCAATGGAAGGACTGATGTTGAAGCTGAAACTCCAATACTTTGGCCACCTGCTGCGAAGAACTGACTCATTTGAAAAGACCCTGATGCTGGGAAAAATTGAAGATGGGAGAAGGGAACGACAGAGGATGAGATGGTTGGATGGCATCACTGACTCCATGGACGTGAGTTTGAGTAAACTCCGGAAGATGGTGATGGACAGGGAGGCCTGGCGTGTCGCAGTCCATGGGGTTGCAGAGAGTTGGACACTACTGAGCGACTGAACTGAACTGATATATTTAATTTACCCAGCCATTATATTATAAAATGAATAATTAATGAAATATAAATAATAATGTGACCACTTTAAAAATATTAGGATTTTTTTCTAAGCCAAATAACAATTCATTTATTAAGACACAAAATGTATGGGCTATAATAAAAATAAGGCATATTATAATTTTTTAATATATACTTGGATCAGGATCTATTTTGAAATCTGCCTGTTTAAGCACCTAAGTTCCCATTCTTAACAAGGCATGCACAATTTTTAGTAATTAAACAGATCAGAGAAAATCTGAATAATGAACTTTCAAAGTTTTTAACATTTAAAAATAACAAATGTCTTAACATTAGTAACTAACCAATCTATTTTTCTACAGTTTAGTATTAAAAAAAATTAAAGTCTAATAAATTGCTGAAATGTACCTGCTCAACAGTAGCCCCTCTGTGATAATCTAGCACCAACCACAGAACCTTATGCAAGATGGAAATGTTCTCTGTCTGCACTGACCAATACAGAACAATGAGCACCTTAAATGTGGCCAGGACAACTGAGAGGCTGCAGTTTTTATTCTATTTAATATTAATTTAGTTAACAGTTTAAACTGAAATAGCCACATAGAACTCATGGCTATCATTAAACATTGTATCTCCCGACAATTAAAAAGTCCTGGAAAGTGTACCAGCTGTCTCAATATCAGATAGTATTAAAACCTTTTTGTTTGGTGTTGGAAATTATTGGATTAATATAGTCCGCCCTCAAGGAGCTAAGACTGAAATGGAGGGGTAAATACAAAAAGATACACAAGAAGAATATAACCGAGGAGAGGGACAGTGATACCACTAGGCACAAGATAAAATAAAAATAACTAGGAGGAAGATCCAAATTATCTTCTGCCCTCAAACCAAATTATCTTCCCAGTCTTATTTCCTATTATGTCCCTATTCACATATAATATTTAGCCAAAATGGATTCCCAAAGCACAGTTTCGTGAAGAAACCCCTTCTTTCCTGTTATTTCTTATTCTTTCTTCTAAGAAAATCCTCTAGTGAAGTTTTCTGCTGACTAACTTTAAGTCCTTCAAGTCTCAGCCCAAAAGCACCAGCTTCATGAAGACTTTTTTTCTTTCTTTCTTTCAAATAAATGCAAGGTATCGGGACAAGAAGTCCTAATATTGAATGCAAACTATCTTATATTACAATTACTTGGATTATCCCTGCTGCCTGGTAAGTCACTTCAGTCATGTCCGACTCTGTGCAACCCCACAGATGGCAGCCCACCAGGCTCTGCCATCCTTGGGATTCTCCAGGAAAGAACACTGGAGTGGGTTGCCATTTCCTTCTCCAATGCATGAAAGGGAAAAGTGAAACTGAAGTCACTCAGTTGTGTCTGACTCTACACTAAAATCATCAAATGTAAGATTGACTCTTACTCATCTTTTTTCACCTCAGAAATGATAAGCCTGTTCAGTAAAGGCATTTACTATTATTTTTAAATCTCTTGGCAAATTATGATCTGAGTATTCTGAATCCAAGCCCAGTTTACTTGTCAGCCTGTACAACTGAAAGGTTCAAAGGACTTTCAGACTTTTCCTATATAAAGTAAATGTACTACAGAGGAAGTAAGTCATGTATTTACATGCACATAGAAACCTAAAAAAAAAAAAAAAAAATGCCCTCAGTTTCTTAAAGGAGTCTAATCTAATCTGGGACATATTTTATGTAAACATTATTATTACAGATGTAAGTGATATCAAAACACGAAGAAGCAGCATACTTATGTTGAAGTGGTTAGGAGAGAATCTGCAGAAAAGGTAGGACTTGAGCTGACCCTTGAGACATATTTAAGAGGAGAGAAGAAGGAAGAGGAAAAACAGGAGATAGGTATTACCAAGTTCACTGATTCTTCTCGTGAAATAATTCTCTTGCCCATACCTTCTCATTCCTTTCCCAAGTAATCAAAGATTAGTTTTCTCTACCAACCTACCCAAGATTTGCCATTTCTAAAGTCAAGGTGTAGCCTTCCTTTCCCTAATACTCTTTGTCCTGTTCTCTTGTCTACATCAAGTTTTAAAAATTACAATATTTAACTACAACATTACCATTTAGATGTTTATAGTAAATTCCATGAGGGCAATGGAACAAGTCTCATACATTTTTATTTTCTAAGGTGCTTAAAGAAAAGCTGAACTCACTGCAAATCCTCAGTAAATACCAATCAATTTAAGGGGTAAAGGACTGGAGGAGTGAAGGGTCTTATACAGGGAGCAGTTAACAAAGAGCCTTAAGTAGACAGCTTACCGTGAAAATGGGAAACAAACTAAGAACTAGGGATGACCTCAGATGTCCATCTAAAGAATACAAAATTGATCCTAATGGAACTCAGTGCAGGGTTCTTTTTTTTTGAGAATGGGACTATCGTGATTAAACCAGTATTGTAAAATTTCTCTATAAAAAGTTACTTCTAGAAAATTAGTTTGTATTTAGTGAAGAAGGCATTCAGGCATCAAGTTAAGCAATGCTGGAGGTAAGCTGTATATATCAGGTAAAAAAAGATAATGAGAACAGAGTAAAAAAGAGACCACTAGACACATTTTGAAGGAAAAACTGAAAGACCCCAATAAATATTTGGTTACAGAGAATTAAAGAAAGGAAATAACAAAAGAAGACAGTGAAGTATGTGGGACTGGGGAAGGAATGCTTAATTTTGTAAGGAAGTCCAAACTAAATATATGTAACACTCTCAAAATATTTTTAAGTTTCTAAAAATCCATATTAAACAAATATTTTAAAAGGCTAATTAACTTGCAAAAAAACTATACTTACCAAAGCAGGATACCATTCACTCTTCTCAGATGTAGATACCACACTTACAACTTTTCCTAATAATTCGTCATTGAGACGTCGCTTATCTTCATCTTCCTCTTCACTACTTTCTTCTTCTTTTTCATCTTCATTACTAAAAGTTAGAATAACTTTATCATGATCTTAACATAAACCATTTTGATACAGTTATTATCCCAGGGTAATAGCTCCTTCATCCACACTGGAATGGAATAGATATTTCCCTGGTCCCACAGAAGCAGTTCTGAGCTATCCACTAGATCAATGAGAATTAGGACTTACACTCTCATGCTAACCACTGGCTGGGACAGAAAAGCTCTATCATCATGAAGTACTTACTGTGCCAAATACATTTTAAGAGACTGCCCTTCGACTTTTTATGCATGCCAGATGCCTGATAATCACTCCAATTTTCTAAAAGGTTACGAAAAGATCTCATCAAACACATCAGTTAAGCTATCTGGATAACTAAATTAGACAAACTCACAATGAGGGAAAGTCTACAAAACAATTGGCCTGTACTATTCAAAAATGTCAACATCATGAAAAGAAAAAAAGGCTGAGAAACTCTTCTAGGTTAAAGGAGACTTAAGAACCACAAAAACTAAATGCAATGCATGATCTTGGACTGAATCCTGGAAACGGAAGATAGTATAAAGACTATTACTGGGACAGGTGGCAACTTTAGATAATAGCATTCTATCAGTGCTACCTGTTCTGAATTTGATAATCATACTTTGGTTATATAAGAGAATGTCTGTATATTTCTACACAAATGAGGGGTAAGTGATGATGATTGCAACTTCCTTTCAAATGGTTCAGCCAATTAAAATTATTATTATTAAAAAATAATAATATGTTATAAAGTGAGGAAATATAAAGCAAATATGCCAAAAAGTTTTAATAATTCAGTGAATCTAAGATGATGAGTATATGAAAGTTTATTGTATCATGATTACAATTCTTCAATTTGAAATGTTTTTGAAATAGAAAGGTTAAAAACATTATTCTCACTTAAAATAGGAAAATCATCATATCAACTAAAGCATTTGGCATGCACACACAAGCACGCATGTGGTGGTATGTGTGTGTGCATGCACGCATGCACAAATGTGTGCACACACTCAGTTGCATCCAACACTTTGCAACCTCATGGACTGTAGCCCGCCAGGTTCTACTATCCATCAAGTTTTCCAGGCAGAAATACTGGAGTGGGTTGCCATTTCCTACTCCAGGGTTTCTTCCCAACCTGGACTGAACCCGTGTCTCTTGAGTCTCCTGAATTGGCAGGTGGATTCTATAGCACTGCGCCACCAGAGTTGCCAAGGAATTTGGCAAAATAACTCAAAACAAAAATAGCCTGTTTTAAAAAGGGGTTGTGATCATTATTTCTATTACTTTGTCCAAGAATCAAGAAAAAGGTCTGCTCAAGGTAAAATGTCTAAAACAAGGATACAAGATGTTATGGAAAGGTCACCCAAACAAATCTGGCCACTGTAGAAAAACCACTTGTTATGTTGTGATAACTGTAATGTACGTGAAAACACTCACACAGGCAGAGAGGACCTCCTTCCTCTGTTCATCTTCTTTGCAATTACTGGAGTTCCAAAATGCTCTGGATTTGTTAATGGAAGCTGGTCAAGTGTCTGGATAAGAAACAGACAAATTAAATCACTTCTTGCCTCTATATTAGTAGCTGCTGTTCAATTCAAAATGTTCATCCATGGCACTCTACCTCACTCTCAGCAAAATGTCTCTCTCCTTTTAGGCAAAGAGAGGTACGTCTCAGTGTTCTCTCATCACCATCATCAAACACTGCAATAAACAAGACATCAGAGAATTTATTCACACTAATTAAAATTAGAACTGCACAGAATGCTACTGTTGCTATTTACCTGGGGCTTTTTACCTGTTGCTATTTACCTTAGTTACGCTTCAAAATCTTTTAAAATTATACATACCATATTTTGCATTCTATAGATACCAAACAAATACAAGTTAATGGCTGTCCCCAATTGCTTAAGTGTGTTCATTTACTTCTTCAATTTCTATCAATACAGAACCACCTTCTTAAACCATTAACAACCTAGTCAAAGCACAGATATTAAATTACCTTTAATCCTAGAAGAATTAGCAAAAACCTTGTTTGAAAAAAAGGATTATGGGGTTTTCTGGCAACAGTTATCAATAGAGTATCTCTAACGTTCAGAAACTGTTTAATTTCTGGTAATGCTGTTGGATTACTCTACCGCTTCTACTTCTTTATATGATAACCCACTATAACAGAAATACTTGCTGCCAAATTCTAAAGTCACAAGATTCAACTTGTTTCTTTTGCTAGAAGAGGGTGAAAGATGTTTAGAAGTAAAAGCAGAATCAAGGAAACATTAGAAAGATGAAAAACTTTTTAATTCTAAAAAATAAGTCATAATGGCACAGCAACTTTCCCAAGTTTTTACTTCTACTACATTAAAAAGAAACCATATTACTTGTAGAGTATGTGTAAATATTTCAAGGATATGAGGGTAAGGAATGTAACAGCTCCCAGGTGGTGGTAGTGATAAAGAACCTGTCTGCCAACGCAGGAGACACAAAAGACTCAGGTCCAATCCCAGAGTCAGAAGATCCCTTGGAAGAGGGTGTGGCAACCCATCCAGTATTCTTGCCTGGAGAATCCCATTGATAGGGGATCCTGGCAGGCTACTGTCTATAGGGTCACAGAGAGTCGGACACAACTGAAGCAACTTAGCAAGCATGCATGCTCTCCATATATCTAGCTATATATATTTTGATAATTTTATAAGTTTAATTTTTCAGAGATACACTAATTTTAATATCTGATATTCACAAAGAAAATATTCTCAGAAGACACCTGGTACCCAGCATTATGAAAAGACAAAATACAAGAAGACAGAATCCTTACCTCTGATATTTAAAATGCCATGTACACATCAACAAATGTTTATATATGTTACAGAAAAAGCACATACACAGAAAAGCAAACATACACAAAAAATGATCATTAATTTCAAGATTTAATATTAATTTTTAAAATTCTATATGTTTTTCTATTTTGACACAATAGATTAATGTTAAGAAAATTCTACATCATCTTAATTTAATAACATTTTAGAATCTTTACCATGCTATCTATGTAACTGAAATCCTGAATTTTTCTTGAAGGGTTGTTTTATTAGTAAACACTCTGCCTTCAAATCATAAACTTTTTTCATGCTAGAAACATAATTATATAAGAGTGCTCAACTCCTTTAATATTTATCTACCTCAGTCAGCTCTTCCTCTTAGACTAAAGATACCTAGTTTTAGATTCTCTTACATGCAGGAGAAAATAAGAAAATTAAAAACTCCTGATACACGTATTTAAAGAACCATAATGATTACAAGGGCTTCCCTTGTAGCTTAACTGGTAAAGAATCTGTCTGCAATGTGGGAGACCTGGGTTTGATCCCTGGGTTGGGAAGATCCCCTGGAGAAGGGAAAGGCTACCCACCGCAGTAGTCTGGTCTGGAGAATTCCATGGACTGCATAGTCCATGGGGTCGCAGAGTTGGACACAACTGAGTGACTTTCACTTTCACTTTCAATGATTACATAAAATCATCTGTGTTATATACTGTCAATGATGCATAAATTAATGACTACCTGCAGATACAATGACAAAACACAATATTCTCCAACAATTATATCACTAATCTACACTTGATGAACAGTGCTCTAAACATTTACATCACAATTATGATTCATATGGTATCATCAAGTCTGATAAATAAACCACTGTACTTTTAAAAATTCAAAATCATGAAATTATCATATCAAACTTAAATAATTCATGTTTTTATTAATGTAAGGATGCTAAAGAATAAAGCCAAAAAGTTCCAATTTTCCTTAATGCCAGCCATATAATACAGTAGCAAAAATGATGACAATGGACGCACACGTATACACTAATACATACCACATTTAAGACACAGAGGTGTGAGGAAGGAAAATGCGGGTTTAAGACCAATCACTAATATCAAATTTATGCAACAAAATCTTTTTCACAATTTTTATTATTAATCAACAGCAGCCCCAAATCAAATGCCCTGATGACAAATTTCAACAATTTAATATTATGAGTTCTTTTTTTTTAATAGTCACTTTGAAATGTATCTAATTTTTTAAGGAAAAAAAATTACTTTCACTTCAGCATACTTTATCATGGTTAGAAATGACATAAAAATCAAAGACAACAGTGATACAAACAACCATTGTGTAGTTTTACCTAGGAATCCTTCCAACTTCAAGTGAAAAAGAGAAGCAGTTTAAGAACTCTAATTCATAAAACTATACAAAGATATGTGTGTGAGTATTTTATACAAGTCTGTTGAGCCATGTAATTTCTTAAGATGTTCTAAAAGACAAACAGAAACCCCAACAATATAGTGCACCTATTTAATCAGGACATCCTTGATTATAAAAATCATGAAGAAGTTCCATCTATATGAAGTTTTCTCTTGTAACTTCCACATTACCAGTATCATCTAAAAGAACACATAATTTAAAGCACTAAAGAGTGACTCTGGTACTTTGATAAGAGTGAAAGAATTAACTGGTGCATATAGTAAATTTAGTTTATTTTTGGTTCGAGATGGATATTACAGAATGCCAAGAGAAAAAAAAGAGTATAAGATTTAGTAATCATAAGGCACAAAATGTCTTATACTTGCCAAAAATGGCATGCAAATATATTACTGACTGAGTGCAAGAGAACAGTACAAAAATTATATCTGTCAGTATATTTTATATAAATACTAAAACCTAAGTTGATGACAGTAACAAAGCTAAGACGTGATAACCTTCATCACAGTAGACAAAATAAAGCTAATGCAAAAGCATACAAAGCCTAACCCTAAATTGTTAGAATTCAAAGAAACAAAAGCAACAGGGATCCAATCTAACTACTAAATATAAAAGACCTACCTGTTATCACAGCACTGTTAGATGATGGAGAATAACTGATAACAACAGCAGTAAATTAACTTTATCTATTCAAAGATACAATTGGCTATTACTTATTAATCTCCCACTATGTCCTAATCCTCACAGCAACCTCAGCAGAGTAGGCATCACTATCCTCCTTTTATAGATAAAGAAGTCAAGAATTAGAAGGTTAATCTATGAGCTACAATTTAGTTAAGGAGGGGATCAAAATGATAATAAACAGGTACGAAGCAGAGGCATAAAATGAACACTGGGAAGGAAGTTAAGAATTCTGACTCTGATAAACAACAAAGTCCTAGTGTATAGCACTGGGTACGATGTTCAATATCCTGTGATAAACCACAGTGCAAAAGAATATAAAAAGAATATGTACATATGTATGTGTACGGGCTTCCCAGGTAGCACAGTGCTGAAGAACCCACCTGCCAATGCAGGAGATGCAAGCAACGCAGGTTTGATCCCTGGGTCAGGAAAATCCCCTGGAGTAGGGCACAGCAACCCACTCCGGTATTCTTGCCTGGAGAATCTCCTGACAGAGGAACTGGGCAGCCTCCAGTCCACAGAGTTGGACACAACTGAAGAGACTTAGCAGTTACAATTAACAAAACATTTCACATAATAAATACTTTAAAATTATGGATATCCTTGGTAAAAACAATAGATCTATTACTCATAAAATCATTTGTGATAACTACACGTCACTCAGCAGCTAATATAAAAAAATTAATGAATCTGGAAACCCAAGATATTAATGTTCAAATGTATAACTATATTAATAAAATATCATAGAAATGCTAAGTCTCAGAAAAGGCTATTTAAACAATGGGTTAAAGCCAATCACAGGACTGAAGAGATGTGTTACTTAGTAGTTTTTTTGTTAGTGCAACTTTTCTAGTCAGTGGAATAACCACTTGGCTTTGAAAACATTTTGTTGTTGACTTTGGTTATAACAAATTTGTCATAAGTGAAGTGAAAGTCACTCCCTTGTGTCTGACTCTTTGCGACCCCATGGACTATGCAGTCCATGGAATTCTCCATGGCAGAATACTGGAGTAGCCTTTCCCTGCTCCAGTGGCTCTTCCTAACCCAGGGATTGAACCCAGGTCTCCCGCATTGCAGGCTCCAGCTGAGCCACCAGGGAAGCCTTGTCATAAGAGGTTCTAATCAAATTAAAAGCCTCTTAAGCCTAGAGAACATTCTACAAAAGTCAGTTCATTCACCAGTTTAATCTTAACCCTCTTCTACTCCTTTAACTTAGAATTTCCATGGGATATGATAAAACTGATATGCAGAACAATAAGTACAAGGTACGAAAAAATCCCAAATCTTAAAAAACATTTGTTACAAAAATATATGATTAAAAAAGATTTTAGTGTTAAACTTGATATAAGACCTACGTACATTTATATATAAATTAAAGCAAACAGCAACTAATTCCTTTACATTTTCCTTATTTTTCACTGTTTCCCTCACATTTTCCTTATTTTTCAAATATAGTGTGTTATTTTTATATTCTAAAAAAGCAAAGGAACAGTTAAAGAATGTCTCGCTGACAGTTGAATTTGGCAGGATTTTTGATGACTGGACAGATTAACAGTACAATTACATACATTCCTCATCTTTAATGCAAGGATAAGAACTGCCAAATGAATGAACTATACTACAAAGGCAGTGTTTTAGTATAGGAAGAGGAGCTATTTCCAAGTCTCAAACCGTCCCCCCAACCCTGTCCAAAATCCATGAACTGGTGTTATTCATCATTCAAAACTTAGAGGGCAAGGTAATATTACATTTTTTTAATTGAGTTATGGTAGATCCATAATCTCTTTAAAAATTTATTGTTATAATAGGAAAAATTAGTACCTGTATTATATAAAGAGTTAATATTACCTTCTCAGATAACTTTTTGGTAACTAATGATTATAACTCCTATTTTATCCAAACTAGTAGTGTGGTATCCCCTTTTGTTTCGTTTTTTAATAGTTTGACATAATTTCAAGTTCTTTTAAAACCAAAAATACCATTGAGAACATTAATAACACTTTTGTATAACTTTCTGATTCTACCTATGTTGACACTTTGCTAGGAATCAGAAATCAAGAAAAATTACAAAAGGAGAATTTAAATCCAACAGATAAGTAGGCACCCAATTATAAATACAGGAAGTCTGTGATCCATGAGAGATCACACATTTTATTTTGTCATCTTCTAATTCTGATCCTTCTTTATGTGGTCTGCATCCTTCAATATCTAAACACTCTATATAGCAGAGTGCTACACTGAGTCTCCTTAAAAGAACAGTACTTCTTACTGTCTTCAAATTTTTTGATCACTGTGTCTCACTACACAGATGCAAAAATCTTATTTTGCATTTTTCTCCCAAATTAGTTTCTGTTTTGACAAACGTGGCCTGTTTTCGTAACTGTGTACTACCTGCATTAGATTCACCCAATGCACTTATAAAAGAAATTCTTGGGTTGCCATCCTAGACCTGCTAAACTGGAGAGACCTGGGGTCCTCAAATTCTCATTTTTTTAAAACTAGCACCATGTGAGTCTTATGTACACCATTTAATACATGAATCATATGCAATTAAGATTCTAAGCTCTTGGAGGAAAAAAATTATACAATTTCTTCTGTAATTACCTGTCATAGAAAATCACCACAGAGAATGCTCAGTATCAACTAGCTTTTTAAAGTATTAATACTAAAATGCCATTCATGTAAAGGATAGAAATAGCTATTCATAATTGAAGTATTATTCTGGGGCGCAGAAGTCCAAAATGTGAAAACCTGAAAAAAAGTACTGCTTCTGTAAAAGCCGAGCATTATGTCATTAAAACTTCACAAGCACTGTGAATGTAACCTTGATATTAAGTACCAAATAGGATGTATATTAGTATCTGAACATGCATCATATAATGTCCCATGCTTCTGCACATATCAACTCCTTTAATTTTTACCACTGCTTTATTTAATACAGCAAAATTGCATCTACCTAATCTATAAAAGTTAACTTTAAGCTTAGTTTTAAATCTCTTAACAACTATCAATGGCCACAATTAACCCTCCTAAAAATATATAGTTCAGAATAATAGCACCATTGTGAACCAACATCAACTTCTAGGAGGTCTAAGAATAAAAATGGTTAGAAAATAATAGATACATAGTGCAGATTGCTACTATTAATAGAAGCCACAGCATAAGACAAATTTTCTTTGTCTTATGTACAAAGTACAAGTTTCACCTAAAGACTGTTCTTCACATCTCTGAGCATCAACTAGAGATGAATGATTTTTATCCAAAGCAACAAATCAAGTAAACTAAAAATAAATCTAAAGGGTCATTTCTTTTCCTTCTGCAGGGAAACCACAATATTATAATTACATCTTTTACACCAAGACAATACATGTATAAACCAAACAATGCCACAGATGTCCAGTGTGGAGCCAAGGATAGGATGATATCTGCAGGGCTGTGTAGTTTCAAAGTACTGAAAGGAGACTTGTAAATATTAATTGTTGTTATTCTCATCAGCACAATGACAGCAACTATGTAGGTACTATATTCAGGTTCGCATTTATATGTATTGCGACACTTGTTGCTACTCACTGAAGTTTTTTAAAGTCAGCATAAGCGTATGCATGAAATGTTAAGAGTGTATTTACATTAGCAGCATATATTGTTGTTGTTTAGTTGCTAAGTTGTGTCCAACTCTTTTATGACCCCAAGGACTGTAGCCCACCAGGCTCCTCTCTCCATGGGATCTTCCAGCCAATACCAGAGTGGGTTGCCATTTCCTACTTCGAGGGATCTTCCCGACCCAAGGACCAAACCTGTGTCTCCCATACTGGCAGGCAGATTCTTTATTGGCAGGGAATGACCCAGTAGCATATATATCTTTCTTGAAAGGTGTTAAGAGTCCTGACTACATTGAAAATCAAAAATTAAGCTATGATCATCTAGGCTTGAATCTACTCTGGCCAGGACTTTTTCAGTCTGTGAATTCTATGGTAACATCTGTATTACCCTTATATAAAGCAAGCAGCAATACAATAAAAGACTGCAACTATGCAATTTTAATTCCAGAAAAAGTTTAAAAAGTCTGATGACTAAGTTGTACTGACTTTTCTAAAGGAAGAAAAATAACCATAGAATTTAACTTTCTTGAAGGGAAATATCAAGATAACCTAAAAAAGGAGTACACTCTTGGATGAAATAACCCTAAGTGGCCAAGTTACTGTAAAGAGATAATTGATAATTACCATCAAGGTGTCATTAAAATTTTACCCATCTATATCAAGTAAATTGACAAGAAAAAGTACATATTTCTCCGCCAATATAATGTTTCAAGGTACTTACAAAACAGAGGTATATATATATATGAAACCCCCGAAATTAAATCCTTTCTATTAAATTACTTAACTACTTACCCACAGTATACCAACTAGCATCTGTCAACTTGCTGATAACAGCTTCCTGAAAGGATCCATCAGATGTCCTTGTTTCAACAATAGCTCCAACCTAAAAACATAAAATCAAAATTTCATCATCAAATTTAAATAAATAAACTAAATCACTCCTACCAACCATATGACCTGGGTAAAAAAATATATCTATTTATCTTACATTCCCAGAGATCTTTATCATTTATAGGGCTCTAACATTTATCATGCAGTTCCAGCCCCAAAACACTGAGGCTTATGAAAGATAGTTATTACCATCCCATTTTATACGTTGGAAATTGTGGCTCAGGAAGAGAAAATAATCTGCAAAGAATCCAGGATGAGAATCCAGTCTTTTAAGTCTTATTTCAGAGCTTTTTTACTATATCATATTGCCTATAAGAAAACTGTAGAGTATAAGAACCAAAAACCATAAAGATAACAAAAATAACTTCAATTTTCTTTCATAGAAATGTTGACTATTGGATTCAGCATTTATATTTAAGGGACCTTTTAAATAAAGTTTCACCTGGATACAGAGAGATGGACCAGTTGAACTTCTTTCAGCTTCCAGACCTTTTTATCAGATATTAACTGAAGTGGTACTTTGACATAACAAAGATTTATAACATAAACAAATGGCCAGACATGGATGGAAAACATAATGTAGGCATTCATTAAACTGAATTATTAAGTCAACATAGTTTCCTTGGTAAGTCTGAACAACAGAACATTCAGACTTATATTAGTATAGCACACTTAACAAGTTAAACCTCTGTGGTAACAATATGAAAAACAAAATATTCAATCCAAGAAATCAAAACAAAAAGCAGTAAAACTCATATTGGTATGTTTTAAAATACTCTTCTTAAAGACACTCAACATTCTTAAACTAAGGATACACTGTTAATGTCATAATTTATATTAACTATACAACACCTCATTTGTATTGCTGTTTTCTACTTAACATTTAAAAGTGTATTTATACATGTAAAATTCAATAAATCACTGTACGGATTTATGACTAATCATTTTAGATTTTAAACTGTACAAAATACGTACTCTTAAAGGACCCTTTACTTGGTCATCTTGCACCAACTGTGTAGTATTATCCTGTTTCAGGAGTACCTAAAAAACATTTTTGCACAACAGTTCATATGTTACTTTTAAAATAATCTATGGTAACACTGTAACAAAAATGTCTTTAATCTATGCTTTCTTAGCATCCTGTGGTTACCTCTGGTATGATACTTATTACATTGTCTTATGTTTGTGTTTATTGTCTCTCCCATTAACTGTGAGCTCCCTGAGGGCTAGAATCCTCTTTCATCACTGTATCTGCAGCAGTTAGCAAGTATCAATGCATATCATAAGCACTTAATAAATATTTGCAGAATTAACTATACAAGATTTATAATCTGTAGTGATGACAGTAAAACTTTAAAACTGCCTTCGTTTCTTTTTATCAATGAGTCATAAAAGTTCATATCGTCACCAAGGTTATTACCCAAAAATATAAAAACAGTATCAAACTTTATCCCCTATATGCAAGGTGAACAAATTAAAAACAGACATTTTCTGGTTCTTTATAAAATAAACCTAAATAGTAATATGATAAGCAATTTAGTCACAAATAAGTGTTCCTTTCTATTACAGATCATCCTACATATATAACTTGTTCTATTAAGAGAGGGACTTCCCTGGTGGCTCTGACAGTAAGGAATCCGCCTGCAATACGAGAGACATGCAGGAGATCTGGGTTCGATCCCTTGGTTGGAAGATCCCCTGAAGGAGGGCATGGTCACCCGCTCCAGTATTCTTGCCTGGAGAATCTCCTGGACAGAGGAGCCTGGCAGGCTACAAGTCCATGGGGTCACAGAGAGTTGGACACAACTGAGCCCCTAAGCATAGCACATTAACAGAGAGGGTTGATGGGAGAGGGAAACTGAAACGGAACAAGTACCCAGTAAGGAGAAACTTCAGATTCTAGGTAATTTATGTATGATAAGACCTCCTGGAACAAGCATGGTATTGATTTTAAATTCAGTAAGTTAATCTACAAAGAGCTATGATGCTAACAAAAAGTTAAAATTCTCAAACGAATTCCAAGCAAATATTTGGTAAGCAGATCGTGTATAGCTGATACTGTAAAAAAAGGATATAATGAAACAAGAAATTAATGAATGTCAAATGATATCCTAACAATACTTGAGAAAAGTTTCAACATCAGATAAGAATTTAAACAGAAAGTTTATAATAATCATAGATAAGTCTATTTGCCCACCACACAAATCTCATTCCTCTAGTTCAATAGTTCTCAAACTTTAACATGCATCAAAACCACCTAGGAGCTTGTTATGACACAATCATTGGACCCCACGCTCAGAGTTTCTGATTCAGTATGTCAGGGGTAGGGACCTAAGAATTTGCATTTTAAACAAGTTCTTAGGCGAGGCTAATGACGCTGGTCCTGGACCCACTTTCATTCATTTATTCAACACATTTTAAGCACCCACTATGTAGAAGACACTAATCTAGGTATTCAAACAGAATAAGACAAACAATTTCTCCTTTCACAGTGCTTAATTTTTGTAGGAAAGCAAACTGCAAAACTGAAAGTAGAGCATGATCCAATGAATAATAGTAAAAACAACACTCGTTATTGAAAGGCACAGCCCCAAATCTAGAACACATCAAATCTCTTTGGCATACTATCAAAAAGGACTTTTATGAATTTTATTATACAGCTCTAGAATGTTAAAGATGTTTATAATAAGCATGGATTACTTTTGTAGTCTAAATAACTAAGATTATTAAAAACATTTATAAAGAAAAATTACTTGGGGGAAACATAAAAATGATACTAGTGTTTCTGAAGTAAACTATTGGTTTTACTCCTTCAGTACTTTTCTATGTTTCCAAATACTGTACAGGAATAAGAAACTGTTTTTCTGGCCATAAAAACATCTTAAAAATAGAATTCTTAAATCATTTTTAATGCTGTCTTGAAATTATACTTCCCACGGGTTTGTTTTTAGTCATCTATTGCTTTTTCTAACTACTTGACATTGCCTCTACCTAAATAATAAGAAAGGAAAGATAACAGATTATAGCCCACCACAAATAGGAAAGATCCAAATAATGGGAAGTACCATGAGGACAGTATTTTCACAGCAGCAGTTTGGAATAATTTCTCATTTCGAGTTATTTCCCAGTTCCTAATGTGCCTTTCCTACAGTTTTGTATATAACGGTTTTTCACATATTAATGATTCAGTAAGTGAAGTAATGATTCAATAAATAAAGTGTTGATTTGCAGTCTCCTCGCCCCTAATTCTCTTCAATTGAGTTAATAAAGCTGTTGCATTAAAAAGAAAAATTACCTTAACCTTCACCAGCCTTTTCACAGTCTTAATTTTTGCCTCACAGAAGGCACCTCGGTACTTGGCGCTGACGTCAGTCCCCACTGTCAGGTAGGCAGGCTCATCCGCCGCCTGATGAAACAAACATGATATATTAAAGTCACTACTCTTTTCCCCAACGCCAACCCCAAGTCTCACTGAAAGGTTCTATATTTCAAGTAGTGTTTGCTTATTAATATCATTAATAATTTGGAAAATATTCCTAAAGCACTTTATTAGCAATCCTTTACTTAATAAACTATATCTTGATAACATGAAACATTTTAAATTGTAACTATAAAGTATCAGTAGGGAAATATCATGTTTTCTCATTCAGGTACAAAATGATTCAACAATTTTACAATACATTTAAGAAATGAAAAAATTTAGAAATTCAAAAAAGTCTATTTATATTGTCTCATAGAATTTTAAGTTATTCACTTACGGCCTCCTGAAAATTTTATTTTCAAATTAGAAGAAATATGCTATTAAAATTAATACTAACTAGTACATAATTAAATGTTTAATATAGTTACATAAAGGCAACATTCTGGATACACTATAACAGTACAGATAACTAATGAAGCCAATATTTTTGACAAAGAGAGCATTATTTAGAAAAACCATTGGCTAAATGCTGCATTTTAGAGCTTCAAGTCTAAATTATCTGATTAATGCAGAGATGTGAATTAACGGTAGTAGTACCAAGTTTATTATACTAATCTTGGTATATATTTTTTTAAGTTTCAGAAAGAAATACCTGCTTTCAGCAAATGGTCATGATCAGAATGATACACTGAAAGATGTGAGAAATATCATTTCTCCATTCATTTTAATCTTGATAGTAACAGAATAATTGCTATCTCAATCTGTCACTTTACCAACTTTTTTCAAAAGTTAAGTATATGTATACAAATTCAATTCAACATTGCTAAGTGCAACGGTGACAGTGTACAGTTTAGAGAAATACTTTCAAGTAGAAAATGATTTTTCATTCTATTTTCCCAACTAACATTAAAGAAGGTACACTGTCACTTCAAAACTTCAAGGAGATAGGAAAGCAAGAGGAAGTTTGGGAAAATACTGTATTTCAGAGTTAAATACACTGAAACAGTAAATGAGTAAGAAATCAAATTTAAAGTTAGTGCATTTATGAATAATGCAAATTGATGAGAAATACTCTTTGCAAATAACTATCTGACCTGAAACATTCAACGCCTCAGAACTACAGGTTGATATACCTTCCTTTCCCTTTAAACATCACAGGATGTCTGCAATATCAGCTGTCTTCAGAAGAATTTTTTTAGGTTGGGTATGTTTAAAATATTTACTATAAGTACTGAACTGAAATTAAGTGCTAATAGTTATGATAACAATATACAAAATTTAGTTTTCCTTCACCTTCAAGTATATTCTAGCCACAAAATTTCACTTTATCCCGAGAAGAAATGATATGTCCCTAACACAATACACACATTCCTTCTTTAGAAAATCTCACTGGCAATGGGGAAGAAAAAAAATTCAAAAAATCCCCCAAAGAACCAAAGCAGGACAAAAGCTTTACTTCTGCAAAGGGTGCTGCCAACACAGGAAGTGTTTAAAAATACTAGCCCACTGGACAACAATGGGAAGGCTGCAGCAGCCTGTCCAAAGTGCTAACTGCTCCGGAGAGGGGCCAAACTGACCGCATTTAGACACAATGATCATCTCTTACCCACTCAACACGTCCTCATTTTCAGAAAGCTCTGCTTAGTAGAGGAATCAATTTTGAGTAGCCAAAAAAATGACATTCCACAGCACCAACCTCACGACAGGCAGTGTTCAGGGCACGAGGTTCCGAGCAGCGTCGACTCCACTTACCTTCATTTTCACTGGCGATCTGTGGGGTTCCAGCTCAACGAGCTATCTTCTCCGTCGCTATAACCAAGGAGAGGAGAAAGACAGGCACAGAATCAGTCAACGGAGGGGAGCGACCCGGGGAAAGAAAGTAAACAAACGCCAGCGGGGAGGGGCAGAATCCTTACCAGGGAAAGGATAAGATCCCCTCCGAGGGCAGCCAGGACGCAGCAGCCTAGGAGAGCGGCGAGAACCCCACCGGCGCCGAAGGGCAGCGGGTTCCACCGCGGAGTTCGCCAGCGGCCCACCGCGCCCCCGCCTCGCTAGCCACTTTGACCCAGAATGCTCAACTCAGTGCCCCCGGACGGGTTGCTCCGGAGAAGGGCAGAGCGCCGTCTGGGCTTCTCCGGGCTCCTCGCAGGCACGGCCGCCCAGCCTTCTCTCGGCCGCCCCCCGGATACCCCGACTTCGGCCCGCGCCCCGCCTCCGCCGCTCGGCCCCCTCGGCCCGCCCCGGGCCCGCGGTGGCGGCAGCGGAGTGTCACGGCGCCATTGCTCTCCTTCCTCCGCTCTGCACCATGTCAGGAAGGAGAAGCGCTTCTTCACCCAATGGGGCAGGGGCCGTGGCCTTCAGCCTGGAGGCGCGCGAGGGAGGGCAGACCCGCGAGGGAGAGAGGGCTGGGGGGGGGGGGCGGAGAGGAGGAGGGGAGGTGGCCCCGGACAGGGTGTGGGAGGGGAGGGGAGCTGCACAGCGGCAGCCGCCGCCTCCTCCCAGCGCCCGCCTCAACTTTTTGTACAGCCCAGAGCGGTACCAGCCACCAGCCCCTCGGGTCCTGCCACGGATTCCACCCGGGAGGACGCACCGCGGAGTTGGGGGCCGGCTTCCCTAATCAGTCCGCTTCTCGCCTCGCGGAAGCAAACTTAGCGGCGCGACCAGCCCCACAGCCATTTTCCCGGGGAACCTGGGGAAGCGGCCGAGGAGCTTGCTGCGGAGGCTGTTCTTGCAGTTGCTGCCGCTGCTCCAAGACTGGCCCCTTCCCCGGTGCTCATCGCCCCGCTTGCCAAGCATCCCCCTCCCCACCTCCTAAGCTTCCAACTGCACCGGGACCCCGGGCAGCAGCGCCAGCTGCTAGTGCCGCTTCGTCCACTCAGTACCCTCGCTTCCCTTCTCCTCACCTACCAACTGTGGGTGAAGTGCTCGCTGTCAGCTCCCGAGTCCTCCGCCCCGCTGACCCCCGTGGGCCCCCGTCCGGGCAGCACCACTCCCGGCCGCGGCGGCAGTTCCTGCGCCGGGTTCCCCACTCGCCCGATTTACTGCCACAATCCACCAAATAACAAGCTGTTGAGCAGACTCGCTTCTACACGAACTCCTATTGGCTGCTCATGACGCCGAAGAGTTTCGGATTGGAGTTCGCTACCTGCCGTCCTCATTGGATGTAGCTCTGAAACTTCACGGATTGGTGCGAAAAACAGCAGGTAGGACATTTTCCACTTATGATTGGCTGTCTCCGAAGACTAACGTTACTGGAGAATCAGGTATTGAGTAAGCAAATCCTGAAAAATGATTGGTAACTACGACTACGGATGTGCTCGACTGAGCACTGATTGGTCAATTGAGGGGTCAGGAAGAGCAGTGCGGCACGAGGATTGGCGGTGGAGTGTCCCATGGAAACCGAACCCGGAGCTGCGGCCAGGACTTACACGGGGGCGGGGCAGGGTCTTTCCAAGGCGCCTGCGCTGAACCAGCTTCTCGGCGCCATTTTGTCTGGGCAGAGGTGGCCGCAGCTGTATCGCATTTTATGTTTCTGGCGAGAGGTGAGCGGAATCTATATCCCGTGAATTCATTTAACTGCGGCAACCATCCGCTGGTTCCTCCAGGACAGCACCTAGTGAAGGTCGGAAGAGTCCGGATCTCTCAGAAAGGTCGGTTGAAAGCGGTGGTTGTCCGGTAGACTGGGGGATGGCGCAGCTCTAGCGGCACCGGCACCGGAAGTGAGGGGGCCGCGCGGCGGCCATAGCAGAGATCTCTCTGCGCCGGGCTGGGGAGCTGGTCGCGGGCGGGGGCGGGGGACTGGCTGAGAGGGGGCGAGGCTTCGTCTCCCGTGGCCTCAGAGAAAGAGGCAGAGGGGACGTGCACGTCTCCTTCGCCGGGCTGACCGTTTGGGGTCCTCTCGGGAGGGTGAGGGATTTTCGGGATTCTGCTCATCTCAGAGCAGTGCGTCCTCCGTTTGGAAGTGGTTTCGGCAGCTTGTCATGTTCTGCGACCAAAGCCACCGACTGAAGAAGGTTCCTCACCAGTTAAGATGGGGAGAGGAGGGTTCTTAGTCCCATCCTCCGTGGGAAGGTGTTTCCGCGTGCTCCTCACGCAGTTAAGCAATGAGGAGACAGAAGGAAACGCTGAGTTTGGGTGCTGAGGAATTCGAATTCCCTTGTTAGCACGACTCTGCTGCTCTAACCATAGACAAATGGCAGTGCCATAGTGCACGGGGCTCACGCTGCTTTTCGAAAGGAAAGAGCAGTGGATTTGCGGGGACTGAAAACATTAAATGAAAGAACCTCCCCGATAGGACTTTGTTAGAGCAGCTATTGATTTTGCTCCATGAGCAAGATCTTGTACTCTGTTTCAGAAAACTCTCATTTGAAATGGTAGGAATAAAGTATTATTGGGCAAGTTATTTTAAAGATTGAAATAATCAAGGAAATGTAAAATATAGACAGTAATCCACGTTGACTAAATGTACTCGAGGACATCTTTACTAAAGCTGAATCATTTTTTCACTCGTAACAGTTTTTTAAGAATTATTTGTTAAGAAAATGTAATGCTTATTAATAGTATTTTTATTGAGTCAACTAATTACACTGATTTGAATAGCTGCTTAAAATGATCCTCATAATACTTGTTTTGAACCCTATTGTTGTATTGGTGGGGCTCCAGACTAGAAAATGATCGAGTGATTTAATGATTTATTTGGGCTTTTTTAGCAGTTGGTCTGAAGAAAACACAACAGCTCAGTGACAGACATCTGCAAGTATTCCTGAGGTGAGTTCTAATGTCTGTAAAAATGTTTGGAATTGGGGAGAGTGCCTGGAAAGTTTTTTATGGATCAATAAGTAGAGCCATAAATAACAAAATCAAAGAGTGGTAGTTTAAAAAGTCTTTGGTCAAGGGTTCAAATGAATCTGTAATTCCCTTCCTGACAGTGATACTTTAGAAGGCAGTCTTAAAGTTAGGACACACATGAATTTGTTTACCCACTCATGCTGTTCCCATTTCTAGAATATTAGGTACTTAATACGTTTATCAAGGAATAATATGTAAATTTTTATGATTTTTTTCCTCCATATTAAAAAATGTGGCATATAGAAAAGATGTTTCAGTAAGAATTTGGAAGTTAACCTTTTTTTTTTTTTTTTAAGGAAATTATAGAATATGTAGTACTATTCAGCTTCCCCAGGGGGTAATCACCTGTAATGCCACTGCCTGACTTAAAACTTATTATCTGATCCAAATAATGCCTGTCAGTGGGTGTTTGCAAATTACCAAAAAAACAAAAGAGAAAAAAGTGAAGTGTCTTGTATCACCACTACCAAAAGGTGATTGCAGTTTATACCATACTTATATATTATTCAGAGAGATTTCTCTTTTTCTCTGGTTTTGTTTTACAAAATAAAGGTCATTCTAGTCGTGCTCATTTTGTCATTCAAGTTTTTTTCTTTGTGGGAAATACTGGGAACATATGTGTTCATGGTTGCATAGTGTTCTGTAGGATAAATGTGCCATATTTTATGTAACCAGATCTCTTAATTTTTGTAAGAGCAGTAATATGTCTAAATATCTTTGTGCGTGTTTTGCAAAAGATATTCTCTGAGAACTGGTGTCTATGACTAAAATTTCTATGCATCTAGGTATTTCCTGACTTGCCCGATTATTTCTTCAGAATAAATTTCTAGAAGTGGAAATAAAAGGGCAAAGAAATCATACCACTGTCCATCAAACCGTTTGCTCTTTTTTTCTTGTACTTTTTCCTTTTATTACTCTCTTTCCTCTCCTGCCCTCCTTTTCTTTATATAATTTAGCTCTATTTTTGAGCTTTATCTGCTCAGTCGGTCTCTGTTTAGTCAGGTAAAATTATCAGTCTTTTGTGTCACCCATTTAATAAAATAAATGAGAATTTTTTGGACCTTTTAGGCGTATATTCTTGAAATTTATTTTTTTGCTCCAGTACAGTTGGGTGTTTGTACAGTGAAACATTTTGTTATGCAAAAGGGACATTTCAAATTACTAAAAACAAATTATTTTTATGGTAGAGTTAGTTGAGATTAACTATGTTTTCATGTAACCTTCCTGAAAGTGAAGTGAAAGTCGTAGTTGTGTCCCACTCTTTGCAACCCCATGGACTGTACAGTCCATGGCATGGAATTCTCCAGGCCAGAATACTGGAGTGGGTAGCCATTCCCTTCTCCAGAGGGTCTTCCCAACCCAGGGATTGAACCCTGGTCTCTTCCTCATTGCAGGCAGATTCTTTACCAGCTGAGCCACCAGGGAAGCCCAAGAATAAAGCCTATCCCTTCTCCAGCAGATCTTCACGATCCAGGAATTGAACTAGGGTCATTCCCAGGTGCTTTTGTACTCGTAAGACCCTCTGTGTGCCTCTCTCATCACGTTTAATCACTGTTACGTTACCCTACCTAATATATGTATGCTGTCACTATTTCTTATGAATCTTTATGTACTTTTATATAGAAAACATGGAATAAGCAGACCTACATTTTCTTTAACAGTAATTCTCTTCTGAAAATTTGTATTTTACCAGTGCCAGCTTAACTTTCAATTTTTTTTAATGTTTCAAATACTTTTAGTACTTGAGTTGACTTGTAATTGCTCATGTAATAAAGATTTAGAAAACCATTAACAATAGTTTAATAGACAAATTCATGACATTTGTCTCTTTTTTTTTAAGATTTTATGATACTTTAGTGGAAGGAAACTAGAGGTGAATATTAACTGAACATTTATAAATCATCTCTTAGGAATAAATGAAAGAAAATTAATTTTGATAGAATTGGTTTTTGTAATCTATTTCAGTGAGCCCAAATTGTTAGAATAATGTTTCTACAGAATCAAAATTGTCAAGTTTTTAATATAATGTTTTTATGAAGAAAAACTATTTTGAAAGCAGAATATTTTATTTATTTGGTCAAGGATTCAAACGAGCGTGTAAAATCAGCTTCATGGACATGATACCTTAGGGGCTTCCCCAGTGCCTCAGTGGTAAAGAATCCATCTGCAGCACGGGAGTTGCAGGTTTGATATCCCTGGGTCGGAAATAATCCCCTGGAGGAAGGCATGGCAACCCACTGCAGTATTCTTCCCTGGCGAATCCCATGGACAGAGGAGTCTGGTGGGCTACAGTCCATAGGGTTGCAAAGAGTCAGACACGACTGGAGTGACTGAGCATGCACATGTGGTATTTTAGACTGAAATCTCAAAATTAGAACATCTCTATGAATTTTTTTTACCCATTGATGGTGTTCCCATTTCTGAATTTTTAATGACAGAGCACAGTGAATATTTTCGTGACTTTTTTTTTTAACGTATGGTAAAACACTTGACATACAAAGGTCTCATCAGGAAAAGTGTTTAGAAATGAAGCAAAACAGTTTATTTTGTGTTGGGGGGGGTTGCCATATAGCATACTCAAAAAAGTCTTTTGTCTTCTAGAGGGAGCCTCACTCTGAAGAAATGGAAAGGGGTTCCAGTTTTTAAAAGACCTGGATCTGCTATCTGTTGAAATTATATTTCTGGTATGCAATTTTACTTAAATATTCTTTAGTAATCAAGATGGGCCTTGTTACTATTATGTCTGTCTCTTTAAATATTATAGAATTTGTCCCACTGTACAGTTCTTTCTGAATGTCTATATATTGAAAAGTAGAGCAAATTGCTGTGCTGAGTGTAGCTGCTTTCCTAATGGTTTCATTTTTTGAAAAGTTACTAAATTTGCTTATTTGCAGCCAAAGCAGCCTTTGTAAAACTATATGGTCTTTTGCCCTAGTAGATGTCTTCTTATTTTGATTTAAATCTTGTTATGAGAAAAATAGATTTGTCAAAGTTCAGTATATTGTTAAATCTAATTGTTTTTTGCAACAAATTGGTTTTATAATACAGAACAGAAAGAAATATTTTTAGCCATCATTGAAGACTTTTCAAGGTTAATGATACGTAGAATTAGAAGAAAGGAAGTCTTTCTAAGCGGATGAAGGTTGTGAACAAGGATGAAGTACTTAAGAAAAGCTGTGTTTGGGACAACGAGAAAACCAGTTTGGAAAGGATGGCTTGTTAAAGTTTACCTTGGGAATATTGTGTGAAACCAGCTTGTCAAGGTTTCTAGAATTAGTTGCACATCAGAATTTTATATAGTGCTTGTTTTATATAGGTTTGGACACTTCTAGAGGGCCTTGAGAGCTGGGACGTGAGCAGAAAGTGATTATTTTTTTGTTTTATTTTCAGATTTTACAAATCAAGATGGAATTTAAAAATTACTTCTAATCCCACCCTAACATTAGATTTTTTAATTTGCTTCTTCCAGTCTGTGCACATGTAGTTTTTTTTAGACTTAGAGAAATTTTTGTTTTTCTTCATTACTTAATATTGTAATAGGTATTCAATATGACTGCACGACCTCCACAGTAATTTTAATGTCTGAAAGTTTTCCATCAAACTGTTTCCATCTAACTTTATTTTTCTGTTGTTTACCCATAGAAAAATTGTGCTATAATTATCTATGCACATAGAGTATTTTTTCTTTTGCACTGTTCTTTTAGGATTGATTTAAAAGGTTTAAATCAAGGCATAAAAATGTGTGAACATTTTTATGACTCTGAAACGTTGCCACGTTGTTTTCCGAAAAGAGTTATAATTTACATTGTCACCTTTCCTGTGAGTTTAACTACCAGCCTTGGGTAGCCTTTAATTATAATCATTTTTGCTGATTCAATAATATGTTGAACTCTTTCTCTGTAATATTTTTGTTGTTAGCTAATGAAATGGGACCTTTATCCATAATTTCACTTACTGATTCTTAGCAATGGACAAGTTGTCTATTCAAGGCTTTTGTCCATTTATATATATGAGAGTTTTGATATTTTGTTCCCTAATTCTTTTGATTTCATTATATATTTAGTAGTAAGTTGCTGCAGATACTTTTGCATAGAGACTTCCCTTTTGGTTTTCATTATTTTTGTTGAGGGTTTTGAGTAGATACAAAATGTATTATTGGAAAATTATTTGTTGAGGGTTTTGAGTAGATACAAAATGTATTATTGGAAAATTATTTGGAAACAGTATCCAGTATGACTGGAGAAGTGACACAGGAATTGAAGGTAGGGAAACCATTAAGATACTCTTGCTGGGGTGTAGCATGAGGTGAAACCAGCGTGAGTAGGGCCTGGAGAGAAGAATAGGTGAGCACGAGATTGTGAGAAAAAGAGCATTTGATTTCCAGTTGATGACATGTGATTCCCAGTTGATCAGTTGATGACAGAAGTAAAGAAGAAGGAAAACAACCTCAGGATTCTAAAAAGTGGGAAATAGATGGTGCCGTTAATAAACTTGGAAAGGCAGAAGAGACTGCTGGTTGGTAAGGAAGGTGAAATCAGTTTTAACCTGCTAGTTAGAGCCTGAACAGTAAGTGTGTGTTCTTCCTTTTGTGAAAGTGCCTGTGAGATCCCTAGGGGATAAGGCATATGCTAGGCCTTGTATTGTTTTCTGTATTCTGCCTTTCTGGCCGTGTGGTGTAGCTTGTGGGATCTTAAACTTCCCCAACCAGTGAAAGCGAGGAGTCCTAACCACTGGACCTCCAGGGAGTTCCCTGTATTCTGACTTTTAATTCCATTATTCCATTAGATATTTTGGTGCTTTTATTAGGGCTTTCTTAGTTCTGAGTTTTAATCTCAGTACTCATAACTGGCAGTTTGTCCCTTTTGACTACCCTTATCTAATTCCCCCTCCTCATATTCCCCACCTCTGATGACCACAAATCTGATGTCTTTGTTTTTGAAGTATAATTGACAAACTACTGTGTGTTGGTTTCTGGTACACAACATAGTGATTCGATATTTCTATACATTTCAAAATGAGTACATTGAAAATTGGTAATTCTAGTTATCATAGTTTTCATTTTTGAAAAAATTTAAAATATTTATCTTGTATATTTCAAAGACTAAGTCACACTTAGAAGATTTAGGTCTCCCCAGTATCCCCACTAGAATTACAATTTTAAAAATTATTCAGGAATAGCAAAGAAGATACTTGAGCTTTAGAATGTATATATGTGGCCAGGCTTTTTGTGGGGATGGGTGGTTTAGGGTAGATTTCTTAACCTCTGCCTCAGCTATAAAATAGGGATAGTAATAGAGCTGACTTGGTTAGGATTAGTATTAAATGAGTTAATAGATGTAAAGTACTTATAATGATGCTAGATATTAGGTGATTGTGTTAGTGTGCGTGTCCTGTTACATAATGTTTGTCATTCCAAGAGAATTTTATATTTATATACAGAAATAAAGCATCTAGACTCTTTCGTCTCCCCTTCCTGAAGGTCATATCAACCTCTCTCAGAACTTCATACTTCCTCCCTTCAGGTATTATTTGCTATAGTCACACTAAAACTATCGTGGCTGTCCTGCATAAAGTCTGTATTTTCCCAGTTCTTTGTTTTTATTCATACTTTTCTCACCATCTAGAATATTGCCCTATTGTCAAATATTCAAAAGCTGCTTTTTTAAGTGATGCTTTCTTGATATTTCTGCAGCTATAGGTAATGTGTCTGTATGAATTTCATGTATTTCATTTTGCATAATTTATACCACTTTCTATATTGCTTTATTACCGTTTTGTCTACTTAAATGTCCTTCACTAAGTTATGATATCTTAGAATTGTACCTTATTCACTTTTGTAGGTTTAGAACCTGTCACCAGCCTTGGCACTTAGAAGGCACTCATTTGTGGAGTAACAGTTTATAAAAAAATATAGCAAGCTAAAAGGTGATAGTTAATGGAGAATGCATGCCAGTAAAAATGTGCTTTGTCAGTTTTTGTACACTAGGAACAACCTGCCTGATGAGTTACTTAAAATGAGATCACTTGAGGTTTAGGAAATGGGTCAGATTCCAGAATGTATAGTGGGCTAGATGACTCCGGGGACTATCCACAGGTCAAGGATTTTCGTTAGAATGATTTCCTATTGCTTTATAAAGGCTAGTGTGTCTAATTAACCACCAGAGGGATTGTTTTTCTGACAACCGAATTTTCACAGGTCTGCCTGCCCACCAATCTTCCTCATTTTCAGTGGTCCAAATTTGTGAAAAGTTTGGCCAGGATTAAGGGTACATCTGCTGCCAGTAACAATATACAAATGACCTGACTCAGTTATTGAACCCATAATCTCTCTCTCCAAGTCCATTTTTCTTAGCATAATACCATAATGCCTCTAGACATGAGAGGAGGAGTAGGCTGAAAATCGGAACTGGGTGAGATAGTGTTTATATACCTGATACTTAACCCCTGAAAATCAGAAGTATCAGACATTGACTTGATAATTTTAGCACTTTTGGAATTTGCTGCTATTCCTGCTGAATGGGTTCAAATTGACAGAAGCTTTAATGTCCTTACCCAGTCTCACTGTTTTATATCTAACAAGTGTTCTGACAAAACAGATACTTGGAATTACAGCTAAGCAAGGTTATTGATTAATTTCATTTTAGTGATGTTTCTGTTCTGTGTATGTGTGTGTACTTCTCATACAACAAATGAAAGTACAGTGCACTCTAGTTTTTTTCTCCTGTGGTCCACTTTTTAAAAAAATTGTGACCTGCAAATTAATTTTATAACTTACAGATATGAACCTGCTTTTGAGGAGTAGGAAAATGGACCTGACTAACAATGGTTTACATTTATTTGGTAGGTTTTAACACTTAGAAGGCACTTTGATATATTTTCGTACACTTAAGTGTGATAGCTTAAAAGTGAATGTACAAACTGTTACCTGAAAATGCTTCTAGTTGTTTTCAGCAGCAGTGAAATTGAGTGTAGAGGGTGGCAACTTGAAATCACGGGGGAGGATTCTTTTTTATTTACGGTATGTTTGATAATGTGTTATTGATTCTGCTAATCCTAACAGCCCATTTAAGGGTGTATATTTATTTGTAGTTAGGGTGAGTCTTTGTGTTTCTTAGTCTTTAGATCCAGACATAAAACTCCTTTCAATGTGTGTATAGTTTTGGTGGCTTAGCTTTTGGTCAGACAGGGTAAGGAGGGGGATTCTTAAATGAAGTAACATAACAAAAGGAAAACCATCTTCCTGTTTCTTATTTCTCTATGTATCATGTGATACTGTCTTTTTAAGACCTTTAAAATGCCAAGGGAAGCTTGGTAACCAAGGCAGGGTTTTGTTGTTTTCTTCTCAGATTTGTAGTTCTGCATTTTGTTACAGAGTCATGAAGAACTTAGTCTGTTACCAGTAAAAACTGAAGCCGCAAGACTTGCTTCTCTGTGCTGCCAAATACTTCCTGTTTTGTCAGATTTCCATTTAGGGAAAAGAATGGATTTAGAGTAGACAAGCCTGAAAGCATCTCTTCTGAAAGTCATTTTGAAAGCTGTCCAAATATCTAGATTGAGGGAGAGGGGATGGCACGACAAGTCTTCACATGAAGTCATTTGTCAGAAAGCTTCATTTGGCTTATCATGAAAGGGATGCCAACAAGGAAGAAAAACTTTGTTGTCAGAAGTAATTGCTAAAGTATAAACTTGCCAGCATTGGTGACTTGCCTGTTAGGCTTTCCATGTCAAACATGTTTCAGTCTGTTGAGTGAATTCATTGTATTCCCTGTGAAGGAAGTTTTATCTGTGTTCATTTCTAGTAGACCTTTCCTCTAGAAATATGTAAGAACTGCATTCAGCCACGTTTATTCCATTTACAGTAGGGACAGGTGAAAGATCAAATAGTGATTAATTGAAATTGGCTACCTTGTGAATATTGAATATCTTTGGGGAAAAGCTTGCCGTAAAATGATGTTAATCTCTTGTTAAAATAGTAAATAACATTTATGTAAATAGAATTATCTGTCACTTATTCTTTATCCAGATAGCTCAGTGGTAAAGAATCCACTTGCCAACAGAGGGGATGCAGGTTTGATGCCTGGGTCAGGAAGATCCCTGGAAAAGGAAATGGCAACCCACTCCAGAATTCTTGGCTGAGAAATTCCATGGACAGAGCAGCCTGGTGGGCTGTAGTCCATAGGGTCGCAAAAGAGTCAGATATGATTTAGTGACTAAATAGCAGTAACATTTTTATCCTATGAAATGAACTTCAAATTATGTGTTAATAGAACATGTAATAGAACATATCAGTAGAAGATGCTTTCAGTGTAAACCTGAGTCCCTTCATATTGCTGGTAAGGGAGTCTTGTGTTCAGGTTCGTTGCAATGGCAGAACTGAGCCCACATGTAAAATTTTCTTTGACCGTATTGACCTGGCCTGTTTTAAATCAGAGCTATTTTTCTGTCTTGACCTGTTTGTAAAATATAATAAAAGATGCTTTTTTTTTTTAAGTTGCTTTTAATCTCTGAACTCTTATACATTATTTTTTCCTTATCAGCTACCTGGCTCTGTCCCGCTTCATGTTGAAGATGTTCAACTGACGTTGAAGTGAGATATTAGAAATCATCTATTATAAAGTTTCTCCATATATTTCTTTTATCTAGTTATGTGCTCCTATTTCTGAAACATGTTACTTTAAAATCCAGTGGAAAAAAGTTTTCCCAAGTACCCATCATGCCCTACAGCTTCATCTTCCATTTTGCTATACATCAGAAATCTAATCTCTTAAAACTCTTTAATAACCATTTGTTGCCATATTCATGCTATACCCAAATCAGTGATTCTCACATTTTAGTGTATTCAGTAGCATTACATCAGGTACTTGTTCAAAATAGATTAACGGGACTCAATTCAGATCTCATGAATTCACTTCTTTGGAGATTTATTATGCAGGTGGTCTCTTAACCAGATGGAGAAATAGTAATCTGCTGCATGTGTGCCCATTTGTCATCTCATCTTCATATTCTTACATGAAATATTCTTTTTACTTTGTTTCAGTTATTGACATCTCAGTTTTTTTCCTATTAATTGTTGACATCCTTAGTTTTTCTCCTAAATTCAGTGGTTGAAGAGTTTATCCACCAGATATCCAGGAAACGGTTCAAGATTCCTTTCCTCATTTGTCAGGATTTATCACTTCCCCTTCCCAAAGCACACACATTTGGAGGTCAGTATATACATACTGGTTATGTGTACATAATAATACATGCACATGTATTTCTAATATATCTTGCTAGTGATTTTTAAAGGTCTTTTTCCCAAAGGGGGAAGAATTGCATAATACTTGGTTTTTAGTTTTTCCTGGCAATATGATATATTGTAGACATCTAAATATTTGCACTGAATCTTTACTGTGCTGTCACTTGATTGCTGCTGACTCTTAAACCCAGTCTACTAAAGATGGGTTATTTTCTATGTCAGATTTTCTCATATTACATTAGCCTTGAAGCCTATTGACTTTTCCAAAAGAATTAAGTTTTTAATAAATTCCATATTGATTGTATAGTTGAACTCCTTATTTCAATGACTTTTCCCTAAAATTCCACTTCATGGTTCCACATAGTAAAAAGTCAAATTCTAATCATACACGTCAAACACAAACTCAAGATGTATTAGGACCCTCGCTCTGTAACAGTCTTTATAATTACACCAGCATTTACTTTAAGAATTGTTATTTGTTGACTGGAAAGGTGTGTGTCTGTGTGTGTTTATGTATAATATGGTGATTACCTCTTGCAGTGTTAGGATGGTTAAAGAAAGAACATTAGTTTTATTTGTAATACAAATTTGAGTCTTTTTCCCATTTTTTAAAATTGGGTTGTTCAATTTTCAGAGTTTTTATACATTCTGGTCTGCTATCCTTTGTCAGATGTGATTTATTTTCTCTAGTCTTTTCCTTTTCATCCTCTTAAAGGAGAGCAGAAGCTTTTAATTTGGGTGATATTCAGTTTGTCAGTTTTTTTCATTTATGTATCATGCTTTTGGTATATTATAGTATCTGAGAACTCTTCTTTAAACCAGGGTCACAAAGATTCTTTTTTTCATCCAGAAGTTTTAGACTTTGAGGTATTTTGACTCACCATCACTTTGAGTTAATTTCTGTATATGGTACAAGGTATGGTTTGGTTTTTGGTGTTAGTTTCTTTTTCTATACACATGTCCCTGTTGCTCCAGCACCGTTGGTGGAAAAGCACTGTCTTTCTCCACTGATGCGTCTTTTCACCTCTGTCACAATCAACCAAGTATTTAATGAGTCTATTTTTAGAGTTTTCTTTTCCATTAATAATATTAAATTTATAGTTGTCTTGAAATCAGATGGCATAGGCCTTGTAATTTTTTCTTTTTAGAAAATGTTTTGGCTATTCTAATTTCTTTTCCCAAGTAAATGTTAGCAATAGCTTGTTGATTTCTTTATACACACCCCACACATACACTCCCCAAATAAACCACTTGCAAATTTGATTGGGTTTTACATTAAATTTATAAATCATTTTAGAGAGAACTGACAATACTGAGTCTTCCCATAACTTTAGTTCATTTTCTCACCAGCATTTTTAATTTCCAACACAAAATCTTGTACAAATTTAAATTTATACCTTAGTATCCCTGTTTTCGATGTTATTGTTAAGTGGGTATAATTATTTTATAGATGAGGGAATAAGTAACTTGCCCAAGCCGAAATGGCAAAGCCAGTATGAAACCTACATTAGGTTATAAACCACTATCCTGGTTTTCATTATGATACTGGTTTTCTTATTCTGAAATCATGGTTATAGTTGTGGCAGAGAGGAAGCCCTAGTTTTATGGCAAGAAAAATCCCATTACCATGCAGGCAAGATTCCTCCAGAGTTTATGGATTTCCTGAGTTTAGGTTTTCCAGATCTGCTCAGATCATAAACCATGCTTGTCTTAATTTAGAAGCCTCTGATCAGTACAGTTGTGAACTAGTATTTTTAAGTATATTTTACCCTTTAGTTAACTAGTATGAATTATTTCATTTTAAAAAATACATACCCTTAGCATTTGAATCCCTACCATGTGCTCACCAGTACAGATACAAAGATGATTTCTTGAACAACTCCCATGGGAGGCTAGGTGGGGCGGAATACATTTATTATAGTATTATAGTAAACACTGTAATAAATACATACACATGGTCAGTAAAAGCTTTTACTTGGTTGCAATTAAGAGTAGCTGTACTCGTTTCATGTTTTAGAATTCCTTTTAAAAAATAATTTGAAAACAGTTAAGTGGAAAACATGTAAAGGGCTTTGAGAGGGAGAAATCTGTCAATCATTTCATATGCATTGCTTTTACACTTGATGGGGAATCCTTAGGAAAGACCAGTTAATAAATAACCTAGGCATGATAAATGCAATATGGTGTCATAGTGTAGGAAAGTAAAAATTTTTAGTATGAGTTTCATTGCGAAAGGTGAGGAACAATATTTGAGTTTTTACATTAAGACTTCATTTTTTTCATTTGTGGATTTCTTCTGACTTAACAGTATTTTGATAAATGTATTAATGAGAATTAATTTGTAATCTGAATTTGCTCTTCAAATTTTGAGTACTCTAATGTTTCAATCAGTAAAATATATGGAGGATTTAAATTTAAATTTTTATTTTTCAGATTCCCTTGTGAATGACAGAAATGAAAGTGAATGGATAGTCTTATCAGATAAGTGTTTTTTCAGTCTAAATGTATTTTTTTCCATAAGATGGCTCTAGTGCTAATCTTTATTTGAAATAATTTTGTTAAACTGTATCATAACAGCTGACATACCAGCATGCACTTTAAAAAATGTTATAAAAATGGGTGAATTTTTGTGTAGTTATTTTAATATTGAAGATAGAAGAAAACATTTTCAGCATATTGTGCCTTTTTATTTCAAGAAAGGTAAAAATGCTACTGAAACACAAAGATTTATGCAGAGTATGGAGATAGTGCTGTGACTGATCGAACATCTTGCAAGTGGTTTGCGAAGTTTCATATTGGAGGTTTCTCACTGGACGATGCTCCCGCTTAAACTAGCTAAAACTTGATGAAAAGTGTCTGTAATTAATCAATAGAAAAAGCATAGTCTTCCATCAGGATAACACAAGTCTGAATGTTTGATGACCAGGCAAAAACTGTCTTAGTTTGGCTGGTAAGTTGATTCATTTTCCATATTCTCCAGACAGTAAGCCTTCAGATTTACATTTACTTTGGTCTTTAAAAAAATTATCTTAATGGAAAAAATTTCAATTCCCTGGAAGACTGTAAAAGGCACCTAAACAGTTCTTTGCTCAAAAATATAAAAAGTTTTGGTAAGTTGGAATTAAAAAGTTGCCTAAAAAATGTCAGAAGGTAGTGAAATAAAACAGTGACTACATTCTTCAATAAAGTTCTTGGTGAAAGGAAAAAATGTCTTTTTTTTTTTTAACTTAAAAATTGAAGGACCTTTCTGGCCAATCCAGTATTTGTAATCTGTAAGCCAAAACTGTATTCCTTAAAACATTTTTTTTTTGATACTAGTATCAAGATTCCTGAAAATAAATTTGTAACCTTGTGAAAGCAAAATGTACCTGCCATTTTTTTCTCCCAAGAGTGGTTATACCTCAGTTACAAAGTGCCCATGCAGTTGTACCAGATTATTTATTAATCCTCTGTATAGTATATATAGCTAGATATATCTGCTTGGTTTTAGATTTATCTGATTATGTTTTGAGGTGGCTTAACTGCTCAAATTTAAATTTCATTAGAACCACTGAGTGAACTCCAGGAGTTGGTGATAGACAGGGAGGCCTGGCGAGCTGTGATTCATGGGGTTGCAAAGTGAAGTGAAGTCGCTTAGTCGTGTCCGACTCTGCAACCCCATGGACTGTAGCCCACCAGGCTCCTTGGTCCATGGGATTTTCCAGGCATGAATACTGGAGTGGGTTGCTATTTCCCACAAAGAGTTGGATACATCTGAGAGACTGAACTGAACTGAACAGCTATTCAGTGTGAATTTAAGAACAGGTGTACTCACAGTATGATGGAAATAGAAGATTCACGTGCCATTCATACTTGGAAGTAGGAAGTATAGAATGGTCAGACACTGGCTTAGGGTATTAAGCTTATTACCCAATTAAATGTTCTTTCGGTGTTTCTCCAAGGCCACTGGGGTCATCCTCCATTAAATACATGAGTTGTAAAATGTAGCAGATAATTTTACATAAAAGCAGCCATGATAATGAGAATTGGTTTTTAGTTGTTTGTACAGTAGTTAACTCTTCTTACGTGATTTGCTATTTGAATTATACACATGCTCAAAGTCCAACAACACCCTACTGCCAAACTCTGACCTCAGGAAAGTAATGACAGCTGAATGGAGTGACACTGGCATGAGGCCAGTATAGGGTGTGTGTATACCTAGCATACTTGCCCTGAGTTCACATTGTTCCTCCTGTGAGTGCTACTGTTGCTTGAAGGCCACAAAACTGATCATACCACTCAATAAGTTTTTCGTTTACAGAGCACTTACATATGCATTCTAATGTATTTTTAAGCATAAAATACGGCTTTTTAAATTTGAACTTACAGATCAAGAAATTTTTTAAGTGACACAATAGGGACTTTGTGAATCCTTAAATCCACTCCTCAAAATAAAAATAAAATTCTAAAGGTTAACAGTGGCTGTTAACCAACAATTACTTCACTAAACACAAAGCTGAGCAGTGACATCAGTTACCTATGAAGCTGGTAGATGCAAAACACGACAGTTGAGCAGGATATGATACAGATGAGCGATGGGGTTTTAAATTAATCTGATTCTAAAGCCTCTGTCTACAGTATTTTAACTAAGGAATTTTACGACAGGCATAAAGCTACATCTTAATGCTGAATAAACAGGTGCTCGATTACCCCCACCAGTTTTGTCAGGCAAATATTAACCAAACTTGAGTCATTATAAGACAAAAATTTAATGAAAACTGGTATGTAATAATCCAAAGGGCTAAATAGTTACATGGGACTGTATCAGAAATTTAATATACAAGTAAATGTTACATGTTATCATCATCTGATTCATCTTCTTCCTTCAAAGATTCCTGGTAAGAGAAAAACAGTGTTTAAAATCAATTTTTAGCACTGCTATAACAACCTGAGTCTAAGTGCTTGTCATTCAGAATTCTTTATAAGTAAAATGGAACACTGGTTTAGAATGTTACACTTTACTTGAATGTCTTAAGTACATCCTGCTCTATCAATGACTATATTCTTGATAGGATACACACAGTATGAAAGCATTAAATGTTCTCAAAAAACCCTGCCATTTTCACATGCACAAAAAAATTTTTTTGGAACCAGGGCAACTTTATCCCCATTGAGGATAGATAACCTAGAAAGTTTCTTTTAGTTCAGCTCAACTCTTAAGTATTATTTAATAGAATTCAACGTGTTTCCATGATGCTTTTACCTTGAGCTGTTTTCATGCTGTGGCTTACCTTGGCATATTTCTCTGCCTCTTCCCTTATATCTTTAGGAACTATTTCATGTCTTCCATTAGTTACTGTAAATTAAGCCATATATTTAAATGAATTAAAAATGAGAACTGTCACTGTGATTTGAAAAGACTAAACAATCTAGCCAAAATCCATAGGTAATGCCAGGTTCTTTGACCTCATCTTTGTTCTTCCCCTACATAAGCACTTACAATGAAGAAATTGTGCTATGATTTATCCTGGTGCTATAAATCCTGAGCATTCTTTCATATATATATATTCACAAACACAGTCAAAGCTATGGTTTTTCCAGTAGTCGTGCCGATGTGACAGGTGGACCAAAAAGAAGGCTAAGTGCCAAAGAACTGATGATGCTTTTTTGAGTTGTGCTGGAGAAGACTCTTGAGAGTCCTTTGGACTGCAAGGACATCAACCCTGAATATTCATTGGAAGGACTGATGCTAAAGCCAAAGCTCCAATACTATGGCCACCTGATGTGAATAGCCAACGACATGGAAAAGACCTAATGCTAGGGAAGGTTGAAGGCAAAATGAGAACGGGGCAGCACAGGATGAAATGGTTACACAGCCATCACTAACTCAACGGACATGAATTTGAGGAAATTCTAGGGTTTAGTGGAGAATAGAGGAGCCTAGAATACTGCAGTCTATGGGGTTGCAAAGATTCATGAGTCAGCAACTGAACAATTTATTCACAGCATGATTAGTTTTTAAAATCTGTCCCTGAAACCCTATGGTTGCCTTCCCAGAAAGAAAAAAGGTTACTTTCCAATAATACTGTATGCAATGGATGTTTCAAAGTAAACTACTCACAACTTTATATAGTCTCTTATTAAGCAGAACTTTTCCATCAGTACCTCCTAAATTTATTCTAGCTTTGTTTGTATTAGAAAAGCACCCAGCAGTCAGAACACATTGTGGCCAATACTGCAACTGAATGAATGCTTATTTCATGATCCACCAATTCCACTCTTAACATAAATTTCTAAAATGTTACTACATATGCATGCCGCAGTAGATGTAAAGGACATCCACAGCTGCGTTATTCAGTTCAGTAAACACTGGAAAGAGCCCAGCTGTCTACTGGAATTCAAGACAATGGTTACTTTTGGAGAAAGTAAGGATTGTTGACTTAATGGAGGCCTAAGGGTTGAGTTATTTCAAATCCTAAAATGATGCTGTGAAAGTGCTGCATTCAGTATGTCAGCAAATTTGGAAAACTCAGCAGTGGCCACAGGACTGGAAAAGGTCCGTTTTCATTCCAATCCCAAAGAAAGGCAATGCCAAAGAATGCTCAGACTACCACACAACTGCACTCATCTCACACACTACTAAAATAATCCTCAAAAGTCTCCAAGCCAGGCTTCAGCAATACGTGAACTGTGAACTTCCAGATAGCTGGTTTTAGAAAAGGCAGAGGAACCAGAAATCAAATGGCCAACATCTGCTGGATCATTGAAAAAGCAAGAGAGTTCCAGAAAAACATCTATTTCTGCTTTATTGACTATGCCAAAGCCTTTGACTATGTGGATCACAATAAACTGTGGAAAATTCTGAAAGAGATGGGAATACCAGACCACCTGACCTGCCTCTTAAGAAACCTGTATGCAGGTCAGGAAGCAACAGTTAGAACTGGACATGGAACAACAGACTGGTTCCAAATAGGAAAAAGGAGTACGTCAAGGCTGTTTATTGTCATCCTGCTTATTTAACTTCTACGCAGAGTACATCATGAGAAATGCTGAGCTAGAAGCAGCACAAGGTGGAATCAAGATTGCCAGGAGAAATATCAATAACTTGAGATATGCAGATGACACCACCCTTATGGCCAAAAGGGAAGAATAAAGAGCCTCTTGATAAAAAGTGAAAGAGGAGAGTGAAAAAGTTGGCTTAAAGCTCAACATTCTGCAGATGATTGCAGGCCATGAAATTAAAAGATGCTTTCTCCTTGGAAGGAAAGTTATGACCAACCTAGACTGCATATTCAAAAGCAGAGATATTACTTTACCAACAAAGGTTCGTCTAGTCAAGGCTATGGTTTTTCCAGTAGTCATGTATGGATGTCAGAGTTGGACTATAAAGAAAGCTGAGTGCAGAAGAATTGATGCTTCTAAACAGTGGCTTTGGAGAAGACTCTTGAGAGTCCCTTGGACTGCAAGATCCAACCAGTCCATCCTAAAGCAGATCAGTCCTGGGTGTTCGTTGGAAGGACTGATGTTGAGGCTGACACTCCCAATACTTTGGCCACCTGATGCAAAGAGCTGACTCATTTGAAAAGACCCTGATGTTGGGAAAGATTGAGGGCAGGAGAAGAAGGGGATGACAGAGGATGAGATGGTTGGATGGCATCACTGACAAAATGGACATGCGTTTTGGTGGACTCCAGGAGTTGGTGATGGACAGGGAGGCCTGGCATGCTGCGGTTCATGGGGTTGCAGAGAGTCGGACATGACTTGAGTTACTGAACTGAAAACTGAAGGGTAATTTGGCAGGCTGGTCTACTGTTGACCAAATTAGTGTTACACTAATGTATCCATGCTGTTTGTATTTGTGTACTTTTAATGGGTACAGGCCATTACTAAATTTTTTTTAAGATTGAAAAAAAATGGCACCTATAGTTAGTTAGGCTTGGTACAGATGACTCTGAGAGCAAATAAGTACAGAGTAATCACTTACTTTCACCAACCCAGCTGAGCTCTAGTTCGAAAGCTTTATCCTTAACTTCATCATGTACTATGTAAATTCTAGAACAGAAAGAAGAAATTAACATTTGGCCATCTACAAACATAGTTCATGCACCCACTCAGCAAATCAACATCCATTCCTAATATAAGGATTTATAAAATTATACACACAGTATAGTCTATATTATGAAAATTAACTAGGACTGATAAAAAACACTACAAAGGATTCACTATACCTTATACCTTTATACAACCCAAGCTGTTTACTTTGATACACTCTTTCAGAGACAGAACTAAGATGTCTCATAAGGAACATTCAAATGGGAGAAAGCTATTACCTGTGCCTTTCCAGGATATTCGGTATTTTCCATTCATTAACTGATTTTTAAACAAAAACTAATTTATTAGTTTACAATTAGTATTCATTCTGCACTTTCTTGGCAGGAATATTTTTAAACCCCTTTACTATTCTGGATTTCCCTAAACCTGGCCTTTAAACAGTACAGGACAAACTGCAGCAAACAAGGAAGCAGTGTCATACAACATATTAAACGTAGAAGTAAAAAACAAGGCTTCCCTCGTGACTCAGTGGTAAAGAATCTGCCTGCCAATGCAGCAGATGGGTTTGATCCCTGATCCCAGAAGATCCCACGTGCTGCAGAGCAACTAGACTATGGGCCCCAACTACTGAACCTGTCCTCTTAAGAGCCTGGGAGCTGCAACTACTGAAGCTACTAGGCCACAGTAAGGAGCCTGTGCACAACGAGAGAAAAGCCTGAGCAGCAACGAAGACCCAGGACAGCCAAATATAAAATTATTTATAAAAAGTAAAAACAAGTATCAGCAAAGCTTTTTTTTAAAAATTTTATACTTTACCATCTCCCACAACAAAGTAGCAAAAGTAATTTGGAGGGTATTCCTAAAGCCTTGCTATAACAGCTGTAACATAAGAAAGCATCTTAAACTTTCCAGAACTAAAAGATGCATAGTGCTCCATTTTATTTAATGATGAAAGTATGGCTTTCCTACAGAGAACAATATAAAAATAAAAGCTGTGGTAAGAACTGATAACCAGACGACTTCTTGAAGGAAGAAAACTGTTGTACAATTCAATGATTATTTACTTTTTATTCTATTATATGTTAGTTGCCAGTGTCCTCTAGGTTGTCGTTATTAATAAATGACCATCACAGAATGGAATGGATTCCCCTTCACAAGAAAGGGCAAGGGTCTCATGGTAAAAAGGCAGTGGGGGAAGGAGGGCTTCAGTAGCAGGAGTGGTAGATTAGTATAAAATTATAAAACACTCGTGAGTTTAATATTTTGTTACAACTATCAGTACAGAGATTAAGAGTATCATTCAAATAATAGGTTTATCATCATATGATAGACCATCCTGGACTTTTTATCCCCCTTGCACGTATTATTAGATGTAAAAACCTGCTGACTAGACCATGATGTAGTTCTAATGTGGAACAGAGCTGTTATGAATTCTCTGGAATATTACGTTTATTACTCTTTAACTCTGAAAAGCTGACTACAAAACCAGCATTTTATCAGATTTTTTGAAATACCAAATGCCTGATCTTTGATCTAAAAAAATAGTGTATTTTGAAGCATGGTCACTGAGATTTTACTGGCATTGTTGCTTACTGTTACACAGCTTTCTACCTAGGCATCTGTAACATAAACTACTTCAGGCTTTCTTAAGCTATTTCTAGATTTTCTGAAATACTTCTCTATTCATCTTGTTACAAGAACTTCAACCGCAGACCTTAAAGTTATAAGCTAAGGTTAATATTATTGGGACTTCTGAGATTTAAGAAGTCGGGGGCTAGCAAATGAAGTCTCTAGAGGTTCACTATATCCTCCAAACCTTGAATTCTGTCAACGGAACAGGAGTATATTTTATCAAAAGCTGTTTTTTCCCATCCTATTCACTGTCACTTAAAATGAAGCCTCTCAGACTGTTGGATTCACCTTCTAAAATTAATGCAATAACTAATTTCCAAACAAAACAGCCTCGTAGGATTAATGTATAAGGTAAGGTCAAGTGAAATATTTGTCAATATTAATGAAAATTTCAACTTACATTTTTGCAACTTCTTTAACAACATCACGGCAGGTCATTTCTTTCATCTACAGAAAATAAAATATATATTTATTATGTTACGAGTCAAAGGAAGAACACTTTCCACTTGTGTAACTTTTCAGATTCTTTCTGCAACTTTTATCAGTAACCTATGCTCTTGAGATAAGATTCTTAAATATAAAACCAAGGAAAATAACCTGAAATTCAAAAAGACCAGAACTTAAGTTTTTTATTGTTTAATGTTTTTTAATGATTATGCAAAAAAAGCCTTGGGCACCAATAATTTTGTGAAATATATTAAAGTTTATAAAAATCTAGACTCCTTTATGAATTTATTCACAGGCAGACCCTGACATTTAAAAGATTACCAAGAAATTTTTTTTCTTTATAGTGAATTGAGGATAATAAAAAGCAAACAAACCACAAATACTTCTATATGCTAGATAAACAGGGATAAATTATCCCTCATGAAACTGTTCGACAAAACTGCAAAATGTCAGGGAAAGCTCTGAAGAACCAAGATCTGAGTGGAATCTTAGAACACAGATTTATCTGATTTGATTATGAGGAAGATAAATGAACTGCAAAAGTGAACATATGGAAATCAAGGCAGAAAAATAGCCTTTAGATGCCCGGCAGAAAACTCTATTATACTAAAGGTACTGCAAGTAACCAGTGCAGAAATTTTTTTAAGTATATGCGTTTCTGAACACACTTGACAAAATTTTTTAAAATGTGCAAACCTGGTGTTCATATTCTGAATATGTGGAGGATGGAAAATAGTGAAAAAATAACAGTCATACAGCAATCCAAACTTGAGGTGGTTTAACTACTGTATCTCTAAATTGGGCTTATTAATATTTTATTTTTTCTATTTTTTTTAATATTTACAAATCCTGATGCCCAGGCTCATAGAAATAGGAAAAATACTGGAAAGCAACAACTGTTCAGTCTAGACAGAGATGTTTGTTGTATGGTATTTTTTCTGATTGAATTTCTGATTAAACTTTTTCATGGCAAATTGGGGGTGAAGAAAAGGAAAATACTGATATTCATATTTTTGCCCTTACAAGTTAAGGTCTATATTTAGTAGATTAATTGTAACATACAAAGGTAAACTTAAACTTGAAGCGATACATCTTAAATGTCAAATCCATTTTTACATACGTTGGTAAAGTTTACTTTGTAAAATTACATTCTTGGTAAACAACACAAGGAGAAAAGCAGACCAGAGTAATGATTGAGAGCAGGGGCTGGCAAACTCTGTTAAAGGGCCAAGTAGTAAATATTTTAGACTTTCATCATAGGGATAAGGTTTTTGGTCTCCATTCCAACTACTAAACTCCACTGTTGTACTAGGGCAAAAGCAGCCAGTGACTGGATATGGCTATGTTCCAATAAAACTGTAAAAAGCATTGCAACTAGAGATTATCATACAAAGTCAAGTAAGTCAGAAAGAGAAAAACAAACACCGAATAGTATCACTTATATGTGGAATCTAAAATATGACACAAACTTAATTATGAAACAAAACCAGACTCACAGATTTAGACAACAGAGTTGTAGTTGCAAAGGAGAAGGGAGAAGGGGGCTAGTGGAGGGATGGAGCAGGACGTTGGAGTTAGCAGATGCAACCTATTATATATATAGAATGGATAAACAACAAGGTCCTACTGTATAGCACAATGAACTACATTCAATATCCTATAAGCCCTAGTAGAAAAGAATATATGACAGAAAAGACCACTGGTCTTAGAGTTATAAGGTCTTGGATTGTTTGTAAGCAATAGTCTGTGACTCTACCCAGTGTGTTTTAACCAAGGGTTGGACTTGGGCTAAGTGATCTCTAAGGTCCTTTTGTCAATTTTATCAATCCTAAAATACCAAACATAAATTAGGCTTTTACAGGTCTAGAATTTGGTGTTAAATTCCAAGCACTAAAAAAGCTGAATAAGTGAATTAGTTGAACAAGGTTCCAGTACAGCATTAGCATTAAATGTACAAGAAATTTTTGTCACTGTAATTTACCAAAATACTGCTAAATCATATGCCTGTCTTTTAAGAAAGTTTCTGATAAGCAATGAAGAGTTGGTGGGTACTATTTCAATGTCAGGTTCATCAATTTATAGCTAAAAGGAAAGCCAGCAAGTTTTTAAGAAACTTTTTCCACACTAATAGATGTTGGGAACAAAGGAAAGAGACGCAAAGGAGTGCAGGCTTTAATGTGTAAGACTTCAGACAAAAGCTGTTTTCTACATGAAAGAAATGATACAGTAAAAGACCAAAGTTCTGAACCTAAGGGGCACAGGGTTCAGTGAATGGATTTGTGAAATTATATGAATTTTTTTTTTTAAGATTAGACAGCCATAAAAATAATAAAAGGACCCGTGACACAACTCTAAAGATAATATGCTGCCAGCTTTCCTGCTCAACCAATCTAGCAGCTTCAGAAAGCTTGACTCAAAATGGCAAACCACACTTGGGACTAAAAGCTTTAGTCTGTGGTGATGAAACTTAACCACATGAGAATAATGGTATAGCAGAATTTTAAACAATAAAAATTATTACCTGAAGCTTTTCAATTTCTGTCTTTGCAGCCTGCCTGGCTTTGCCAATGGCACAGCCCCAATAACCCTATTTAAAAAGAACATACACCAAAAAAAAAAAGGATTATTAAATTAATATAGTATCACAAGTCATTAATGACTACTGTTTCTATTTAAAGATTAATAAAAGGATGCTAAATGACATTCAAAACCACATATGGAGAAATACAGTAAAAAGACATTTAGTAAAATGAATAACAAGGGACTCAAAAAGTTTAAAATATCAAACTTAAGTACAGAATAACCTGGATTATTTTCAAGAAATATCCAAACGAAAACAAATTATATCATTTTACACACACACAGACAATGAGCTAGAGGTGTATTTGAGGCTAGAAATAGAAAAACAATTAGCTTTATGAATTGGAATGATTTTTGAGAGAAAGAAATAATCCCTAAGAGTTAAATACACTAAGCCTTAATGTATATATACACATTTTTCGGCAGCACCAGTGCGGCTTGTGGAATTTTCAGTTTCCCAACCAGCAGGCAGTGAGAGCACGGAGTCCTAACCCATGGATCACCAGGGAATTCTCTAATTTATATTGTAAAGGTTTTTTTTTTTTAATTAAGTATGCCCATTCATACTTGTATAACTATACTTATATGTAATGACAAAACCTAAAGAGCCTTAATTTTGTTAATGAGTATAAAAATCATTAAAATCTCAGAAGACACTTCAAGAAAAGATTATTAGAGAAAGATCCAAGAAATCCCACTTAAAATCCTTTGTACTGGGGAATTCCCTGGGAGTTCAACAGTTAAGACACAGGCTTTCACCGTCATGGACCTGGGTTAGATCCCCGGTTGAACCCTGTTCAGGAAACTTAAGATCCCACAAGCCATGTGGTGCAACCAGAAAAAGAACAAAACAAAACCCCAAAACAACATCAAAAAACTTCAAAAGGGAGGGCATTATATTCATTTTAAAGACACTGCTAATATTTATGGTAATAAAATAGCACATATTCAAAATTTTATGTTGACTATGCAGTTTCTACATGGCAACCCACTCCAGTATTCCTGCCTGGAGAATCCCAGGGACAGAGTAGCCTGGCAGGCTACAGTCCTTAGGGTCACAAGAGTTGGACATGACTCAGCGACTAAACCAATCAGTTTCTACAGTAGCATATTAAAAGCCACAAATCTGGGATTTCTCTGGTGGTCTAGTGGTTAAAAATGCACACTCCCAACACACAGGGCACAAGTTCAATCCCTAGTCAATTCACTAAGATCCCTCATGCCATGTGGCACAGTCCAAAAATAAAAGTCACAAATCTTTGCTCTGTCTCATACCCATAGGTTCTTGTTATTAATGTTAAATAAGAAAATATTAAATGAATATTAAAGAAACATCATATAATCTGAATATATGATTTAAGTGAGAGACCATTAAACTGGAAATAGAATTTCAGAAGATTCAAAATTAACTCACATATGAAACACCCGATGGGTCAATCATGTAGAGTTGGGCACCGTCATTCACACTGTAAGACCCTAACATGAAACTGCACAAAAGTAATCATTTTAAACCATGGTTCTTAATACCAGAAAAGTATTCAAAAGTACAGTGATAAAAATGCAATTTACTTTCTAAGATAAACATTGACTAATACCCACATAACTGACAGTAAGCACTCTGATAATATAGTTTGGATAAAAACTAGTATATACTTGAAAACGTTCAAAATTCATGTGCCTTGGTTTAGTATTAAACTTTCTAATCAACCTTTCCTGCGGGGATAGCTCTGCAGGGAAAGGAGTACTGATAGACAGACATAACACGAGGGCCCAAGAGCTAAAGGCATAAACATGAAAAAGCCAAGGGGACAAAATTCTTGCTATGAACACACTGAAGCTACCTCAAACTCTTGTTCCACCCTTCATTCTTTCTTGGCTATTCCCAAATATTCCTCCAATTATTTTCCTGCAGTAATCCAAGTTGTTTCAATGCATTTTTTATGTGCAACAAAATTAAAACTAGGGTACTGAACAATCATGATTTACTGATTCTTTGGAAATTATAAATAGAAAACAGCCTCATCTTATATTACTACTTCATGTGCAGAATACCATAACAACCAATTAAGAGCATTTTACCTGTTGCTTACACAAGATAAGACAGAAACTAATGAAAAAACTAAGATGTCAGTACAGTTGATTACGTAATAACAACAAATGAACTCTATTTAAAATCAGTTTGGGGGGCTTCCCTGGTGGCTTAGTGGTGAAGAGTCTGCCTACCAGTGCAAGACACACAGGCTCGATCCCTTATCTGGGAAGATCTCACATACTGCGGAGCAACTGAGCCCATGCACCACAACTATGGAACCTGTGCTCTAGAGCCCAGGAGCTACGACTATTGAAGGCCGTGCGCCTTATAGCCTGTGCTCGGCAACAAGAGAAGCCACCACAATGAGAAGCCCACACACCACAACTAGAGAGCAGCCCCTGCTCTCCACAACTAGAGAAAAGCCTGCACAACAAAAAAGACCCAAAAATAAAAATTTTTTAAAAATTTTAATAAAACCAGTCTGCAACTTACTGAAAATGTCTTGATCTGATTTCAGAGAATTCCCCCCCAAAGTTTTATTAATAAATAATTGACATGCATCACTACATTAAATTTAAGGTGCACAGCATAAAGGTTTGATTTATATACACTGTGAAATGCAATGATTACCACAGGTTTAGGTAATATCCATCATGTCACATAGATACAATAAAAAAAGTTCAAGTACTTCTTGATGAAAGTTCATTTCTTAAGGGTATAAAAGGTTAATAAGATGCTGGGAAAACAGGTAACTGTAGTACAGGTATCACTGAATATCTCACTAAATTTCATACCTGCAGCCGAAAGGTCTAACAGCACTGTAGAGCGTATACGCGTGTACATACATGGCCACTCTGTCTGCAAGATGCTGTGGGGGTAAAACAACGAGTTTATTAAGACTCTTCTCTTGCTGTTCCAGAGGCTCAACTGTTACCAACTTACTTTTAGTGGAATGTTATATCCAAAGTTAGATCTAAAGTTGGAAGCCTCTTCTCTTGCAATGTCTGCTAAAGAACGAGCATCTGCCAACAAACCTGCTACTGCCTGGAAAAAAAAAAAAAAAAGTACCAATTAACATTCCTATCACAAATGAAGGAAAAGCACGTGACTGTGATAGGCTTGATATTTTTAACAAGCATCATCATTAGAATAAATTAGTTAGGCTTAAAGGTCTTTGCAAGAATCAGACACAAATTGGTGACCAAACCACCATCTTTGCAAGGCATCCTGGAATTTCGATGCTTGAGTATGGGATAACAATTTGGAAATTTCCCAACTGTGACTTCATTCTTTTGTCAAATGACCACATTAAAAAAAACTCCATGTCTCCCTATTTCCCACTTCATTATAAAGACTAAAACAACCACAAAGAGGAATAAAACCATGCATGGGTTTTGGTTAGAACTGTTTTTTAATTTAAAGCCATTCTATGTTTAAAAAGTTATTAAAAGTTTTGATATAAAAGGCATAACCTCAAAACTCCTTTCTTTTTCAGCGTACTAATATAATGTAATGCCAAACCAAAACATGACAAACCACAAATCTAGTGGCTTAGAACTGCAGTTACCAAACCACACACTGAGATATCCCAGGGAACTACAGTAAACTCAGAGTTGTGGGGTGTTGTAAGTTTTGGGGGAAACACATATTGAAGTAGTTCAGTTTCAACATCAGATCATTCCACATTCCTTTCAGTGCCATCGGATCACTGAGAAGCTGGTGCTGCTGTGATAGAAAATAAGCACTGTGCAAAAATCAGTGTGAAACAGGAAGCAGAGTCTGCTGGGGCACAGCCATCTAATCCAATTCCAAACTTTAAGAAACTGAAGAGTACATGTTAGTAGTTGTAGTTGTTTGAAAATAAAAACATTTTTATTTTACTGTCATATGGTGAGGTTTTGTTTTTATAGCTACTAAGTTTTTAGAACATAAATAGTTATTTAGACCTACATATATAATACACAGAACCACTGGGTATTTCTTTTGGTCTAGGGAAGCCATGAAAACAGAAATGTTGAAACAGTTACAGGTACTGGAAACCACTGACATAAGATTTTCAGAATGTTATCAAAAATTTTAGTAGCCTTTTCTTCTACTGCTACCTAGTAATAGTAATGATTATGAAAATCCTTAATCCATTATTGATCACTCATGACATGCCAAGCATTTTACATAATTACACATGAGGATAGGCACTATTACCACCATAGTTTTGCAGGTGAGAAAACTGGAGTTTAGAGTAACCCAGGTAGTAATTTTCATGATTTAAATAATCTTCCATTGCTTTGGATAAAACTCACTATGAAGTTTAATAATTTGTCAAATCACTTGAAGATGACAATTGTGGAGACAGACTATCAATCCTTTTTTCCTCCAACCTTCTTCAGTGTCTAATATTTTGCCAATTTCCAGTTGCAAGGAGTGCCATCAGTTTTTAATAACAAATGGGACAAATTTGAAAATTCTAGGAAAATCTTTCCACCACTGAACTACCTATAAGCATATATGATTTTTTTCGAAATACACCTACAGAAAGCTATCTTTTTTACTAAGTAAAAGAAAGCAGAATTCACTAATTCCCTTCTACCAGTTAGGCTACAATCTGGCCAAGTTTCAGGAAAACATACCAGTTTCATTGGCAGTAATAAATTTGTTCAGGAGAGAAAACAGATTCAGAAAAATAACTGAAGGAAAAAAAAATGTAGCTCTATAGATTACTGGTTATATTTTGCTAGTCCTTTCTGTATTGTGTGTAACACATCTTATTTAGAAATACTATAATATAAAAAATATAATATTTCTAAATAAGCTATTTAGAAGCTGAAAGCTAGCTGAAGCTACCAATACTTCAGCAGAATGAGTGGACCCTACAGAATCTCACCCTGAACAATGGGCTCTAGAGTACCACACAGACCATGGAGACCCAAGTAAGAATCCCAGCACATTTTGTTGCCAGCTGAGTGTTTCCTCATCTGTAAAAATGGGATGATTACTTTCACTGGTTTGTCAAGATTACATGAGATAATTTATGTAAAGAACTTCTGGCATAGTACCTAGCACACAGAATATGTATTCCCTTTTCTTCCTTGACTTTTCAGAAAGCAGGGTTAAAAATCACTTTTCTCTTTTTTCCAGACTGTTATACTTACTAAAGAAAGTCTGATATTTATATAGGATGACTTCAGTATATGCCAGTAATCTATTTATGTCATACCAGCTGCATGAAATAAATATAGTGATGCTTATGAAGCTACTAAAAAGGATGTACTCACTTTTCCTTTTGTCATCCCTTCCTGATACTCCACCTTACTATGAAGGTATTCTCTTTCTGATAACATCCTCAGTGTGACAGTTATCCCCAGAAAGGATACAAAAACTAAAGACTTATTGCCTCTCAAGCATGTGCCTTGACTGGCAATCTATGCTGCCAAGATTTTTTACCCAAGCTTCTCACTCCCCTCCCCTCCTCATTTTCTTCAACTTGGTTTTTCGTATATATCTCCAATTGGGTTATAAGAATGCCACCAGTATTCTTCCTGGAAAATTCCATGGGCAGAGGAGCTTGGTGGGCTACAGTCCATGGAGTCACAAAGAGTTGGACATGACTGAGCAACTGAGCATGCATGCATACACCTTTCTTTTAGACAGTGAACTGTTCACAAACCAGTCTTTCTGATTATTTCTATGGCTGCTCTCTGATCTGTTTTTGCCTCAATGCTAAAGTAATAAATGGGTTCTTATAATTACATTTTGGTATATTCCAATTAATTACGTCACAAGAAACAGGACAAAGCAAAAAGGAACATTTTTAAATGTGACCTTACCATTCCAACATGTCGATCAACATTAAAAAGTCGTTTGTTGGAACCTTCTTCATACAGTTTAGACAAGACTAATTTTTCTACCCCAAAGACGACGCCATCTTTACATCTGATTCCAATAGCTGTACTGAAACAAGTAGAAAAAAAATCAATTTAACTGAAAATAAAACAAACTTTGTAAACTCAAGTTAAAAGAAAGAAAAAACGGGCAAATTTGTTTCTTAGAATATATCAAGTTTTTAAAGCAAATACATCTGAAAACTAGAAAGGGCAAGTATCCTAAAGTGTGATGAATTAGACCCATACAAATAATCATGTGACCAAAAGAAAAATTTCGTATCATGACATGGAAAGACAATAATACACAAATGAAAAAAGATGCTAACAAAATGTGTAACAAGTGGCACAGTATCTAGCATATGCTGGCTATCTTATGACAAATGCTGACTAGCCATGTCCATTAAAAATGGTATATAACATGCACATAATGATAGGCTACATACAAAATAAAAACTTAACAGTTTCTAATCTGGGTGGAAAGATTATAATCCTTTCCCCTCCTTTTGCTTTTTCTGCATTAACAATGTGTTCTTACAGTAAGTGTAAAAGAATAAACATTCTGTTCAACTGTTTAAAACAAAATTGATCAAAAAAGTAAAATGTGGAGAAATTATATACCACCATTTTAAGAAAAAACAATTACTTTAAATCTTCTAATTCTTTTAACAAAGAGAATCTATCAGAAACAACCAGAAAAATGAACTGAGTCACATGCACAAATTTTGTAAAGAACTTCAGACACTCCTTCCCCAACACTTCAGGTACCTTTTCAAGTTTAAATTCCTTGGTCCAAATTTCCTAACTCCCAAGAATCTGCAAAGCCCATCTAGCTAATTCAATTTCATATTATAAATTCTGTGCTCTACTGAATTCAACCTCATTGTTGTCCCTCAAACACCATTTTTGCTTTCAAGTCTTTATTGAAGTTATCCTGGGTACTAGAATACACTTCCTCCTCACCACAGCACATTTAAATAAATTTCCACAAACTTTTGCAACTTTACTTGAATAGTCTCAGACAGCCTTTCCCAGTTATTACAATTTCTCATCTTCCTCATTTTTCAGAATCTAAAATGTCTTTTTCCCTAAACCAAAAGTTCTCAAAGTAAGGTCTGTCAGGTCAAAATTATCTTTATAAAAATACAGAAACATCATTTGACTTTCTTCATTGTGTGGATGTTTGCACCAATGGTATTGGCTGACAATAAACGGTAGCAGTAAATATCACTCATTGTATTCTTTATTGCTACACTCTCAGTTTTTGTTTTTTTTTTTAAAAAAAACATTTTTAGTTAAGCATGTCCCTGATAAAGTTGTAGTTAATTTTATTAGACATTAATCCTTAAGTATCTATCTTTTTATTATCCTAACAAAAAGCAAGTTAGCCAAGTTCTGCTGCACATCAAAATATGATGGTTGCCTACAGGAAAAACACTAATAAACTGCTTTCAGGTGTAAATTTTTTCATGGAACATCTGTTTTTACCATCAAAGAATAATAACTATCGTTATTTCCACTTAGGTATGTGGCAGACTTTTCTCTAAAATGAACAAAACGAGCCTGTCACTTCAAGGAAAACAAAAGAGTATTTTCTTGCCAGTGATAAAATCTCAAACTGGAGTTTTGGAAAACATATTGGTGGTGATATTTTAAAATGTGATGTTTCTAACAGTTTATAATGAAATATGTCTACTTTGGAAGGTCTGTTATAACTCAGTGAACCAATATTTTCCAAATGACCAACACACAATGTTACAAATCATGCATAGATAAAACATGCAAAGTACAAAACAGTGCAATAGATTTTAATAACAGTACAAAATTCATTATTATGTTTTCAGACTCCACACTGCAACTAACCTTTATGATACTAAAAATTGTCCAGTATGGTACAGTATAAATAAACAACATGCATAAGGTTATTAAATGACTCCTCTCTTTTCCAACTGCGTATGTATATGAAGCCTGATTTGTGGCACAAACTTCAACAAAAGTTACAACATACTGAAGCAGCAGCAACTATAAGACTCTGCCCTTTATTAAGATTCAATTCATCACTGAGATTTTTAAGAATGTAAAACAACGTAACTCTTCTCACCACACTTTTTTTCCATGCTTTGGAAAAGTAATTTTCATTAAAAATGTTATTGTTACTTACCTATTTTAATAAATGTTAATATAATTATTTGTTAACATGCAACTTTATCACTGTTATTTAAATAAATTTAGAAGTATTTTTTATTTTTTGGTTTTAATTTCTAATACAGTAAATACTGATGAAGCAATAACCTGCATAAATAAATGCTATTTGGGGTGAGCATTATGGTAAATACTTATAGAACCTAAGAGCCTACTTAATTAAATACTCGTCAAGGTTCTAATGATTTTTTTTCAAGTATAAGGATGTCCTAAGACCACAATTTTGTGTACATTTTTGTTCTAAACAATCTAGCCTCACAATTATGTTGCACAATCTTCCTTTCATATCTTGTCCCCTCAATGAGGATAAACCGAAAAATTATAATTTAACTCCTTTTTTTCTCTTGCATATTACCTTCTAGGGGCATCCTTTTATAAATAGTTATGATCATCATATGTAGGTTTTTTCAATAGTGTTTTAAGTATCCTCTCATATGTTCTTAATTATGTTTTGGTAGTTCCTGTCCCTAACAAAGTGAAGTGAAGTCGCTTAGTCGTGTCCGACTCTTTGCGACCCCATGGACTGTAGCCTACCAGGCTCCTTGGTCCCTGGGATTTTCCAGGCAAGAGTACTGGAGTGGGTTGCCATTTCCTTCTCCAGGGGATCTTTCCGACCCAGGGATTGAACCCTGGTCTCCCGCATTGTAGGCAGACGCTTTTGAACCCTGGTCTCCCACATTGTAGGCAGACGCTTTATCGTCTGAGCTACTATTAACCTGTCCCTAACAAAACAGGTACTCAAAAATATCTAACTTTTAAATCCCCAAGATTGAATTTCTTTCTTTGAAAGAATTTATCTCTAGGACTTCCTGGTGGTCAAGTGGTTAAGACTTCACACTTACACCTCAGGGCACACAGGTTTGATTCCTGGTTGGGGAACTAAGATCTTGCATGCTGTACAGATGCGGCCAAAAAATAATAATAAATGATGAAAATAAAGACAAAAATAAACAAATTGGTCCTAATGAAGCTTAAAAGCTTTTACACAGCAAAGGAAACCATAAACAAGATGAAAAGACAACTCTCAGAACGGGAGAAAATAATCTGCAAAGGAAGCAATGACAACGGATTAATCTCGAAAATATGCAAACACTCATGCAGCTCAATATCAAAAATACAAACAACCCAATTAAAAAATGGGCATAAGACCTAAACAGAAATTTCTCCAAAGGAGACATAAAGATGGCCAACAAACACATGAAAAAATGTTCATCATTAGTTATTAAATAAATGCAAGTCAAAACTACAATGACATATCACCTCACACCAGTCAGAATGGCCATCAGCAAAAATTCCACAAAGAGTAAATGCTGGAGAAGGTGTGGAGAAAAGGGAACCCTCCTACGCTGTTGATGGGAATGTAAACTGGTATAGCCACTAAGAATAGTATAGAGGTGCCTTAAAAAACTAAAAATGTAACTACCATTTGACTAAGTAATCCCATTCTTGGGCATATACCTAAAGAAAATCATAATTCAAAAAGATACATGCACTCCAATGTTCATGGCAGCACTATTTACAGTAGAAAGGACATGGAAGTAACCTAAATGTCCATCAACAGAGGAATGGAAAAAGAAAATGTGGAATATACATACATACAATGGAATATCACTCAGCTATAAATAGGAATGAAATTGTGCCATCTGCAGACACGTGGATGGATCTAAAGATTGTCGCACAGAGTGAAGTAAGTCAGAAAGAGAAAAACAAGTTATCATATATTAATGCATACACATAATGATTTCTACTGAAAGCTTGAAAAATAGTATACATGAATTTACTGCAAAGCAAAAATAGGGACACAAATATAGAGAACTAATATATGGATATCAAGGAGGGGAAGGGGGAATGTGGTGGATTAGGATTTACATATGTACACTACTAAGAAGCAAGAGAGTCTCAGAAAAACAACAATTTCTGCTTTATTGACTATGCCAAAGCCTTTGACTGTGTAGATCACAATAAACTGTGGAAAATTCTGAAAGAGATGGGAAGACCAGACCACCTGACCTGCCTCTTGAGAAACCTATATGCAGGTCAGGAAGCAACAGTTAGAACTGGACATGGAACAACAGACTGGTTCTAGGAAAGGAGTACATCAAGGCTGTATATTGTCACCCTGCTTATTTAACTTATACAGAGTACATCATGAGATATGCCAGGCTGGAGGAACTGGAGGAAGCACAATCTGGAATGAAGATTGCCAGGAGAAATATCAATAACCTCAGATATGCAGATACCACCACCCTTATGGCAAAAAGTGAAGAAAACTAAAGAGCCTCTTGATGAAAGTGAAAGAGGAGAGTGAAAAAGTTGGCTTAAAGCTCAACATTCAGAAAACTAAGATCATGGCATCTGGTCCCATCACTTCATGGGAAATAGATGGGGAAACAGTGTAAACAGTGGCTGACTTTATTTTTTGGGCTCCAAAATCCCTGCAGATGGTGATTCCAGCCAAGAAATTAAAAGACGCTTACTCCTTGGAAGGAAAGTTATGACCAACCTAGATAGCATATTGAAAAGCAGAGACATTACTTTGCCAACAAAGGTCCATCTAGTCAAGGCTATGGTTTTTCCAGTGGTCATGTATGGATGTGAGAGTTGGACTGTGAAGAAAGCTGAGCACCAAAGAATTGATGCTTTTGAACTGCAGTGCTGGAGAAGACTCTTGAGAGTCCCTTGGACTGCAAGGAGATCCAACCAGTCCATTCTAAAGGAAATCAGTCCTGAGTGTTCATTGGAAGGACTGATGTTGAAGCTGAAACTCCAATATTTTGGCCACCTGATGGGAAAAGCTGATTCATTTGAAAAGACCCTGATGTTGGGAAAGAATGAAGGCACGTGAAGGGGACAACAGTGGATGAGATGGTTGGATGGCATCACCGACTCAATGGACATGAGTATGGGTGGACTCTGGGAGTTGGTGATGGACAGGGAGGCCTGGCGTGCTGCGGTTCATGGGGTTGCACAGTCAGACATGACTGAGCGACTGAATTGAACTGAAGAATAAAATAGGTAACTAATGAGAACAAATTGTACATCCCAAGAAACTCTACTCGGGGCTCTGTGATGACCTAAATAGGAAGGAAATCCAAAGAACAGAGGATATATATGTATACATGTGGCTGATTCACTTTGCAGTATAGCAGAAACTAACACAACATTGTAAAGCCACTAAACTATACTCCAATTAAATAGCAAAAATAATGATAAACTAAAAAATAATTTATCTCCTTTCAATGCAGGCATATAATCTTATTTAAAATTATTTGGTTAAATGTTTTCTAAGAATCAGTCTATATGTCCCACTCTTAAGAAGATTCACATCTAATTTTTCTATTTTCCACTTAGGGAATGGCTACCCACTCTAGTATTCTGGCCTGGAGAATTCCATGGACAGTATAGTCCATGGGGTTGCAAAGAGTCGGACACAACTGAGCAAACTTTCACATTCACTTTTTCAAGCTCACAAAACAAGTAAAAATTTTCCAATTTCATTTTTCTGGTAAGGTATGGGAAGCAGTTAGATTAGATGTCCGCATCCCAGTTTTACAGACAAAAAAGTGACATTCAGGGGACTGAATACTGGAACCTTACATATTATTACCATTTGGCAGCAGCTAGCAGGAAAATTCACATCTTCTGATCCTCATCCAATATTCTATCATACCAGGTGACATAGGTCCCTTTAAAAAAGGGAACTTTCCAAGTGATTTTTCTTTATGTAAAAAAAAATTCATTTTTAATGTTTCCAGTTTTTAAAATTATATTTAAATTTGCTTAAACGTAACTGTTCACATGACCCTCCCAAAATTAAATATAACTGTTTAAAGTCATATTTAGAAATAATTTATAGAAAACAAACTGCTAAAATACACAGACCTCACAGCCTAATCTCAATTTTCTCAGTTACAGATGGTTTCAAAATGTATCTCCAGTTCTTCTTAGTCAAGACATCTTCCACCTGTTTTTTTACACCAATGAAAATGCAAAGACGCAAAGGAAGAAAAGAAAAACAATAAACTACCTCAAATCTTTCTCCAACTTATTGGCCAAAGAGCCTATCTTCTTTTATCAACAGGGGAAAAAATGTCAATTTTTCTTGAATTTGGCTCTGTTCTGAACTCTTTCAGGCCTTGTACACAATGACAAATATAGTTCAACCTAAAATTCTTAACAGCCTCACTTCTACTTTATTATCAGATACTGACAGTTTGTAAGTACTTATATCTATAAAAATACAACATTTAAACACAAAATCAACTAGCTTCACTAACAAATCCCATAAGAAGACTCAAAATGTATATTTGTTCAAAAATTTTAAAATACTATTTCATAAACCATTAGAAATCTATACATCTTCTTTCTACCACCAAGAAAATGGTACACACAAAAAATGAACATCTATTTATTCAGTATCTACTGAGGGCTATGAGGCTTCCCAGGTGGTACTAGTGGTAAAGAACCTGCTTGCCAATAGGTCAGAAGATCCCTCTGGAAAACAGCATGGCCACCCACTTCAATATTCTTGCCTGGAAAATCCCATGGACAGAGGAGCCTGGCGGGCTACAGTCCATAGGATCACAAAGAATCGGACGCGACTGAAGCAACTTAGCATGTACACACTGAGGGCTATGTGCCAGCACATGCAAAGACCAGTTACTATCTATAACCTCATGAAAATTGCATAATCGAATATTGAAGGTATTAGTAGAAAATGAGAAAACTACATCTACACATGGGCTTTTCTAATATTCTCAAAACATTTTCCTATTATACAACTTTTCATTACATTCAAAACATTGAGCTCAAACATCAACACAGCTTATTTAGTAACCTAAAAAAAATTTAAGAGATCTGAATGACATGAAAGAAAATTTTTTAAATTTTTTATCTTATACCAAAGCTGCTTTATATTCAAAAATACAATGATTACGTATATATATATATTATATAGATATATGTATAACTGAATCACTATGCTATACACTTGAAACTACGTTATAAATCAACTATACTTCAATTAAAAAATTAAGAATGAAACCTGTCTTGGCAGACTATTCAATTAGAAGTGATTTTTTTAAATGATCATATAATTGATAAAAATCTTCAATATAAGACTCAGAATTTGTCAACAAGCCAGTAATTCAACTAAGATGTTACAGTGGTCATTTTAGAGAATTACTCTAAACAAAAAAGACAGAGTGTAGAGAAGGAAATGGTAACCCACTGCAGTATTCTTGTCTGGGAAACCCCATGGACAGAGGACCCTGGTGGATTACAGTCCATGGGGTCACAAAGAGTAGGACGCGACTGAGTGACTAACACTAACACTTTCACGCTCAGGGTGGATTTTCTAGCTCCAAGTCACCCTTGAAGGAACTGCTTCCTTTTGTACTGCTTTGTGTAAAAATAAAGATTATTGTTTAAGACAAAAAAAAAAGAGTGAAGAAAGTAATCCGACAGGAAAATATCTTGGTGGTCCTACACCTTTTGGAGTATGGCAGCAGAAGACAAAAATAAAAAATATCCCTGCTGAGATGATCAAGTGACCAATTGCACAGGGCACTGAAATCACAAGGAAATAAAAGATGAGACAATAAAGTCACAAACCTATTGGCCAAACCAACGATATAAGTCAAGAATGTGAAAAAGGGAAAAAGGGCTAGCAAAGATGTTGATAAATTTGGCTTTATACACTTGAGACATGGTAGAATGTTTAATTTGTAATTCTGGAGTCAACTGGAAATATAGTCACATGGAAAGAGCTGGCCTAAAGAGAAATGTGGAAATGACTAATAAATTGAGATTATTTTAGGGCATTGTATTATTTGTGCCAAAGTAACATAACAAAGCCTAATTACCAAAAACAAAGAGAAGGAGACATTTAATATTTGGCTAAAACACACTAATTTCAAGTAAAACATTGTTTCTTACCTACTATTTTCCACAGCCTTCATAGCATATTCAACTTGAAAAACTCTTCCATCCGGAGAGAATGTAGAAGCTGACAGATCATACTACAAGGAAAAGGCAATAAAAGCTTAGAAGGATGCACCTTTGGCAGTAATAACAATTTTTTCCTAAATGGCTTACACATCAGAAATGTGTGTTCAATCTCAGTGGAGATTTTGCTGTAAAGAGAAAGGGAAAGCATGTCAAAGCAGGAACAGCAGCTAAGAGAAAAGTTACACACTTTAGATTTCTGCTATTGACAAGCAATGAACACAAGTCGTGGGTAAAGTCAGAACCTTTCCCACACGGAACATGGCTCATTTCTGAAAAAATTACCATGGTAGAAACAACACTGGCTTCTCTTTAGCACCACAGCTTCTCATAGCTGTGGCAGTAATGAACTAAAGGAGCTTGGATACATCATTTAGCATTCAGATATTTAATAAGCATCTATTATATGTCAGTCACTATGAGAAAATACAAAGACTACTCATTCTTAAAGTTCTTCATTTTCAAATCAGACCTCAAACAGATCCAGGTGCTGGAGATAAAAGGTTCTATGATGAAAAATAAGACAAAGTGAACTTATGGTCTCGGGGAATACCACAGACTAACCTGATCAGGAAAGGCATTGCTACGGAAATTATATTTATGTTATTTAAGCTGAGCCAGACCTAAAAGACAAGTAACTACTCATTTAGAATATGAAGGAGTATCCTGGAATCTGGCATAGAAGACCTCAGGGTAGAAATAAGAGGAGCAAAATTAAGAAAAGGAAATAATAATGCCACTGAATCTTGAGCACCATAAATGGTAAACAGAAGAGTAAACTATATTAGAGGCATATAAGGACCAAGTTATGCTAAGTCTTTTATCTTGGGCTGGAGCAGGAAGTTTACATTTTACTCTAAATGCAATAGAAAGTCATTGGAGTTTGGGTGGGGTGAGGGGAAGAGGTTCTAATTTTTTTTTTAATGCTGTTCATCTGGTAAATCAATTACAGAGAAAACAAGAGTGGAAGCAGAGATAGGGTATTTCAAAGGGAGTGTCTTAGACAAGAGAGAAAGACATGGAAGGTGTTATTCTTTGAGGGTGTAGTCAAAAAAACCTTGCTAATGGACTGGCTTTAGGAATACAATAAAAAAGAACTCAGAAGTGCATCAGTTTTTTTTTTCCCTTCTTTTCATTTAAGTGACTAAAATTGAACCATTCACTGAAATGTAAATTGTAGGAGATGCAAAACGGCAACAGAAGAGGAAAACCCAGAGATCTACTCTGGACGTGTCATCTGAAATGCCTATCAAACAATCAAGTGGAGAGAAATGTCAAGACAGGTCTTCCATCTGGAGTTCTTGGGACAAGACAAGCATTAAGTCTTCAATAGTGGTGATTCCTGCCTCTCAGCTTGTTGGTCTGTTAAAGGAAGATCTTTAACTCTACGAGTGTAATACCAAAACATCTCACCTATTTATATTATCAAACATTTTTAAAGGGTTTGTAGAACTTTTCAGAACACTATTAATCTAGGGTAATTGGTCTGTTGGTCTGCTAAACGAAGATCTTTATCACCGTAATACTCAAAATTTCTCACCTATTTATATTATCAAATATTTTTAAAAGGTTTGTAGAACCCTTCAGAACACTATTAACCTAGGGTAATATTAATGTAGTTGCAAAGCCAATTTGCTACAACATGCATTACTGAGCATCAACTAATCCAAAAACGGTATGACAACCTTAGTATAAATTGCCTATTATCCAACTCGGAAAACCAGTATTTGGGCCTAATGGTGAGAATCAAAATCTTATGCACAATGGGAGTAGATGAACTGAGAAACCCATTACCCAATGTCTCTAGTGGAACCAATCAATAAATATTTCTAAACACTATGTTTTCTGTATGGAGAAATACATAAAAGGAGCAAGCCGAAGACTGTATATATGCAGTACGTTTAACAAAGGAAAGTTAGGCCGAACAAGTCAACAAATCTAACTCCAAAATCCTGGACAGTCTGTTCAAAGAAGCGGTTAACTCCGTAGCTAATCATTTAAACGCCTACGGTACTGAGACCTCACACTGCTATTTCTCTATGAGAAAAGCTGGGACAACGGAAAAATGGAAAAGATTCTTCAGATTCCGCCTTTTAGACTATTTTCCTTATCAGTTCTCAGAAGGTTTCAAGGACTCATACAGAGAGGTCCATCGGTACCCTCGAAGCTAAGGCAGAGTATCCCCGGGAGTCAGCAGCAACCCAGGAACCGCAAGGGTGGGGAGGGGGGTAGAGGTTCTTGGAAAGCGGCGTCACAAAGTTTGGACTCTTAAGCCGCCTTGCCTCAGTGGTGCTCAAGAGCTTAATTGTTGCCTAAGTCCTTCACAGCGCGTGCACACACACCATTTCAGGCAGGCCTCAAGAGTTTCCACTTTCGGTTTTCCTAAGTGGCTAAAGAAAGTGACTCAGCAACCTTTTAAAGCAGCTCCAAATCTCACTGCTGCGCGGCCAAGCCCGCTACACCTGAGCTGAGAAGCGTCAAGTCACGGTCACCGCAGGCGCGGGCCTAGACCTACCGGCACCGCACAACTGGAAGCGGCCCACCTGCCCCCAGGCAGTCCGAGAGGACCCCGAGTCCGCGCACCCACCGCGGTCTGTCCGCGTTCCCTTCCACGCTAATCCTTAGACTATCACACAGAGAAACAAAGAACTCACCCCGGTGCCGATTGAGCTCATGGTGCTAAAATCACTAGGACGCTTACAGCTTCAGGCCTAAAGCGATCCCCCAGCACCACAGCAAGAGACTAGTAACAAGCTCTCTCATTGACTATTCTTTCAACCAATAGTCTTTTCTGTAGCTCGTTCCTGGAGCGTTGGTCCACGGAACAGAGGATTGTGGGAAAAGGGAGCGGGGGCGGGAAATGCACCTGGCGAGCAACGCGCATGTGCAAAAGCAATCTCACTGGGGTTAGGTAGGCTCCTGGTTGTTTCGTCTTCGGTTTGGGTTCGTAAATTCGTTCTGTCTTCTGGTTGCTTGAGAAGGTGCGCCAGTCCTTTTCCTAGAATTATTATTTATCTTTTATCCTTCTCTTTAGCGTCCTTATTTTTGTTTTTAAAGCAAAACGGAGAGATGTTCTCATACCCTTACAAAGGCCAGAGAAAACGGTAAGGGAGAGGTCTCCCTCCACCATTGTTAGCCTGGTTCTAACCCAATATATTGAGGCAACCCTATCATCCACCTATTCTAACAAGAAGGAAGAAAGTTGCATTCTTGCATTCTAAGGGTATCACCTCTGGGCTTAGGTCGGAATTTTACAGGATTAGTACCCTTTGTATAACTCTAGTAGAATTAAGGATAAGCTTGATTAAATATTATTTGTTGAACTCTGTATGTCCCAAATACTCAAGTTACACCCTGCTGATGAAACGATGAAAGAGACAGGACCTCATCCTTTACACCCAATGGGAAGAAACAGGCAACAGGGAGTAGTAAATAGGCAAATAGTTGCACCTTTTGGTAAAAAAAAAGAGAGAGAGAGACAGTGGAAGTTTGAACTTTAAACCTGTTATTTAAGGAATGACTTTCCGAATGGGTGATACTTCAATGGAAATTTGGGATTGTTATCTCAGTATAAGTTTGGCTTATTATAGGAAATGTCAGGTCAGTATGGCCTTAAGCGGGAGAGAGTGACAGGAAATGAAATCAGAGAGGTGGATATGGAATCAGATTTCATAATAGTTTGAATTTTAATCTGATTTTAAATGGAAAGCTGTCAGCATTTTTTAAACTGCTAAATACTTCCGTGTGTATTTTCCCCAAAAGAACATCATTTTAAATATCCACACTGTAACTGAAAATCAGAAAAGTACCATTCCTTTTTTTTTTTTTAATCTGCAGACTTTGTTTACAGATTTTGGCAAATCCCTCAGTAATGCCCTTCACAGCCAAAGAAAATCCAAGATCACATGTTGTATTCAGTTGTCATGTCTCTAGTCTCCTTTAATCTGGAAAACACTTTCTTAATATTTCTTTAGATTTCATGGCATTAACACTATTGACAAAAAACATTTACTTTATAAGATATTCCACAGTTTAGGTTTGTATGATGTTTTTTCATGATTCAATTTGGATAAATGCATTTTTGTCAGGAATGTGAGAAAAGTAACCTTCTATTCATATTAGAACCTTATGTTAGGAGGCACGTTGTGTCAGTTTATTCCACTAGTGATGATGTTAACTTTGATCACTTGCTTTAGATTTCTCCACTGTAGTTTCACTTTTGCCCTTTGTAATTTATAAACATCTTATGCAGAAATACCTGGAGACTATGTAAATATCCTGCTATTCCTCCACCTTTTACCCACTAATTGTAGTATCCGATGATTCTTATGATGATGGTTTCCAAATGGTGATTTTCTAATTTTTCTCTTTCCTTTGGGCTTTATACTATGAGATCATCACAGTTTTGTAAGCAGAATGATATAGTTATTAAATGAAGTCTCTTGCTTCTATATGGAAAATGATAAATATATGAAAGCATAGAAGCACAGAGACTCATGCTTTATTGGCATCAGAAGAAAGAGTAGAAGCACAGAGACTTCTGTGCTTTATTGGCATTATACTATGAGATCATTGGCAGTTTTTTAAGCAGAATGATATGATTATTAAATGAAATCTCTTGCTTCTGTGTGGAGAAAGATAAATACAGGGAAGAATAGAAATACAGAGACTAGTTGGAAATCTTGCAGTCCAGTGTGCAAGCAGTCATGGAGAGTGAGTAGAGTCGTCGCAGTGGAGGTGGAAATATGTGGATGGATTTTAGATGTGCAGGCTTGCTGAAAAATTAAATGTAGAAAGTAAAGGGAAAAGGAAATTAAATTGCTTCTTCCTGTTAATGAAGCATTATAATCAAAAGTTTTTATTCCTGAAAAACTGGATAAAAAGGATATGGATATACTTGGAAGACTAGCAGTTTAATTTGTCTGACCCTCACTGAAATATCCTAGTTGCAATTTTTTCATGAAGAGTCCTGAGATAGACCACTGTAGGCCAAGAAAGGACTTCTTCCCAGGTGTTACTAGTGGTAAAGAACTCGCCTACCAATGCAGGAGACAGATGCAGGTTTGAGGCCAAGAAAATGCTGAAGAAAGCTAGAGTATAGTCCTAGGAGGGTTCACCTTGAAGGTATACTAGTACTCCAAACTTGTTTAAGGATCCAGTGAAACCCTTAATTAACTTTCCTGTTTGTGTGTGATAAACACAATTTGAGTGCCTAGGGCCTACTGTGTATTCATTAACAATTATGAATTTGGAGCTCAGCTCTTTCTGAACCCATTATCAGATGAACTGTTTATGTGGGGGCTGGATTGTTGATTTATCTTGTACCTTGGAAAAATGCATTGAGTTTATGGTCTAAGGTTCATGATTATTTGCCTAATTCATTAGAAAACTTAAAAGGTGTGAGTATGGATGTGTTTTAATTATTTTAAGTTACTTTTGGAAATAGTACATATAAAATCAGTATGTAATCTACGCATATATCTTTCTTATAGGGTGATAAAGGCTTTTGAGGTTATCAGAATCTGTTTATACTTCCATCTGTTGGAATAGTGCTTTGCACATTGTAGGTACTTAATAATTGTGTTGAAAATGCAAATAAATACAAATTCATTTCCCAGGTACATTCTGCCAAGTTATAAAAGTTACAATACACCAGAATTTGCAACTGCAAGAAAAAAAAATTGTTGGTGAATAATTGCATTAATATTTCAAGCTTGAAAATTGTAAATATTCTACTTAAATCCTAGGGCACTTTGAGGAATCTAAACATAGTTTATGCCACAGTTTATGACTCTGTTTTAATTAAAATAGCCCTGGAAACATGGTGCCCAATGTGTTTAACTTGTAAATACTGTGTTTTAGGGTTTTAGAAATTACTATTCTTAAGAATTCTTTGTGACTCCCAGGTTTACAATTAGGCTTTATCTTGCTGTTCTGAGCAGTAGAATAGATACCACTCCCATCACAGAAGTCTGCAGATTTCCTTATCTAGAGAACTGCACGAGTATCTCAGAATATATATATTTCTGTAGATTATTCCATTATCTTAGCTTGTCATAGTTTGATCAAAATTAGTTCTTTTCTGCTAGAATTAATTCTTTACCATAAGACTCAGACTCTACAATCCTTTCCTCTCGGCCTGTCTTTTGTGATGGATGTGTAATGACAACCTCTGAGGGGCCTATCTCTGAATTGTCAGGCAATTACGAGAAAGAGGGCCAATTTTAACTGAACCGGTTTCCTCTTCCTCAATTTAGCTTTCCTTGACTAGATCGTATTAAAGAGAAATAACTAAGTTCCACTGTTCTTCCGCGTGTGTAACTAACTTCATTAAAAACTGTATTTACGCTGCGTCCAAAATGGTAGGAATCCATTATGACATTGGATAGAAAGTGAACAGTCTTTTTGATACGTGTTTATGTAAAGAAAACAACTTATCGGGTAGTAAATATTTTAAAACACTTCAGAAAAAAGATTCAGTGATTCTGTAGTGACAGACACAAAACTTTTCAGTGCTCTTGTGATATGCCCACGCTAAAAAATTGCTAAATATAAGTACAGTTAAAGAATTGTTTTAAAGAATTTTTAAAACCAGTTTGGAAGTTAACGTCTCATAGCATGACATAAATTTTTTTTATACCAATAAAGTATAAGAAAACAAAATCAAATATAGTTAAACACTTTAAGAGGAGAAAAATCAACGTTCTCAAACAGGCGCCCGGCTAGCTCAGTCGGTAGAGCATGGGACTCTTAATCCCAGGGTCGTGGGTTCGAGCCCCACGTTGGGCGCAGGCAGCATTTTTAGTTTTTAACTTTGCTTTAACATTCCGAGGTCTCCCCACAGCATTGTAACACACGAGGGTTTGGTTTTTTTTTTTCTTTTTAACCGATTTTAGATACTGTCAGTGTTAACCAAATCTCTGGAAAAAAGACGAGTTTGCAAATTAAACAGTTCTCAAATTGCGCTTGCGTACTTAAAAGCACACTTTCCTATTCCTTTCTCCTATCCCTCTCCTAGCTCCTCCTTCACTGAGGAAACTGAAACGGCCAATGTTTACAGTTGAAATTGATTTTCTGTGTTACTGTGCCTTGCTGCATTATTGCTGAGAGAGGACGGTTTTTTATTTAATCGGAACAAAATTCAGTTCAGTTCAGTCGCTCAGTCGTGTCCGACTCTTTGCGACCCCATGAATCGCGTACGCCAGGCCTCCCTGTCCATCACCAACTCCCGGAGCTCACTCAAACTCCTGTCCATAGAGTCGGTGATGCCATCCAGCCATCTATCCTCTGTCGTCCCCTTCTCCTGCCCCCAATCCCTCCCAGCAGCAGGAACAAAATTAGGAGCCTCAATACTGGCAACTCTTCTAAAATTTAAGCAATCCCATGGAAAGCTTTAGCAGAGAGTCGGAGGACTTCGAAGTTCTCTCTTATTTTACGTTTTTTCTCAATATAGGGCTTTCCTGGGGTAGGGATGGGGAAATGTCTTCTGGAGAAACTGAGAAATGTTCCATGCTGTTGTGAGAACCAGGGCGCAATCAGGTTTTCTTCCACTGTTCCTGGGACTTATTTGGAATCTATCCATTCAGTTGGATAAATATTAGCAAGTTAACATTCCGGTAAAGGGGAGGCTCTTGAAAGCACAAAAGAACTGAGATGTGAAACTGAGATGTGAAAGGCCAATTGTTACTAAGTATTATGGAATGTAGGACTTCCGCTTTTTTACCCTCTTCACTAAGAACTTTGAAATAACCAGGAAGAGAATGTGCACAGCCAGTCACGTTCCAGGATCTCACTCACCGGCCGCTGTAGGTGAAGGGCCAGGTTCCAACCTGAATTACTATTTCCTGTACGCCGCGTGTTATCCGCTAGCTTTCCTTCTACTAAAGTCTCTCTCGGTTTTTCCCCTCAACATACAAACATGCTGCTAACTGTCTATCTTAAAACAAAACGAAGAACTTTGTCCTAGTTTCCAGGCAAGCGACCATTTTACCGTATTTCTCTGTTCCTCTTTGGAGCAAGTTACCCCACAGTGGCGCAAGCTCACCATTCTCTCCTCACCCCTGACAATGCCCTTCAGCCAAAGACCAAAAAACAAACTCCTGTAGTTGAACAAGTTTGACTTATAACCCCTTGCGGCGAGGGGGACCTGTGGGGTGTCTCAGTAAGAGAGTGTTAGAATCTACTACAGGACTTGTGTTTTAGTCAGGGAATTTGGGAGAGGGTCTAAGGAAATGACCCTGTGGCTCAGAGGGTAAAGCGTCCGCCCGCAATGCGTGAGACCTGGGCTCAATCCCTGAGTCAGGGAGATCCCCGGAGAAGGAAATGGCAACCCACTCCAGAACTCTTGCCTGGAGAATCCCATGGACGGAGGAGCCTGGTGGGCTACAGTCCACCGGGTCGCAAAGAGTCCGACACGACTGAGCCACTTCACTTTCACTTTAAGGAAATGAGGGCGCCTCCTGGATTTCTGGTGTTCTCAGGAAGCAGGGGCCATTCTATGAGAAAGCGATGGCAGCCCACTCCAGTACTCTTGCCTGGAAAATCCCATGGACGGAGGAGCCTGGTAGGCTGCAGTCCATGGGGTCACTAAGAGTCGGACACGACTGAGCAACTTCACTTTCAATTTTTGTCTTTCATGCGTTGGAGAAGGAAATGGCAGCCCACTCCGGTATTCTTGCCTGGAGAATCCCAGGATGGGGGAGCCTGGTGGGCTGCTGTCTATGGGGTCACACACGGTCAGACACGACTGAAGCGACTTAGCAGCAGCAGCAGCATAGGGAAAGCAGACTAAAGGAGGGATAAAGCTTAAACTGATAAAGTCGCTCATTTAGGACGAAAAGTTGTTCAGTGTTCTGAGTGGGATACGGACCAACTCGTCTAAAGTTAATGTTCTATGAAATGTGGATTCCACGTCCAGGCCTCCCCAATTTGTGACCAACCCACCATACGGTCTCTGCTGAGGTTTGTTAATTTCCTAGAATGGCTCACAGAAAAGGATGCAACTCAGGAAGAGCTAAATGGGAGAGATGCTAAGGCAAGGTGCAGGAAGGAACATGGAACTCAGGTTCTCTCCTTGGCATCTCGCTCTCCCAGCACCTGAACATGTTCACCATTCTGGAAGCTCTGTGAACCCTGTATAATAGGGATTTTTATGGAGGCTTTATCACACAGGCATGATCAGTTATTCACTCAATTTCCAAACCCTGTCCTCTCCCTAGAGGATGGGGCAGGCAGGGGTGGAGCTGAAAGTTCTTCAAAATATGACTTACGACTTTCTGGTGACCAGCTCTCATCCTAAAGTCATCCAAAAGCCCTCCAAGAGTCACCTTTTGGTGAGAAGTACAAAAGGCACTTCTATTACCCAGGAAATTCTAAGGGATTTAGAAGCTCTGTCCTAACACCCCTATCATGCAGGAATCAACAAGGATTTCGGGAGCTGTGTCAAAAACTACAGGCAGAGAGCAAATACATTTCCTGTGTCATACTTGACCAATTTGTCTGAGTCACTATAAGCCCCTCAATCACCCTATTCTAATTGGCAATTAGCAGCCCCCCCACGCCATTCATCTCATCCTACATTATTTTTTCTATAGAAGATATCTTCTAATTCTTATTATTTGCTTTACTTTCACATCCTTGGAACCTAGGTCCACAAGGGCAGGATTTTTGTCTTTGCTCTCCAATGTATCTGAGGCACCTAAATTAGTATCTGGCAGATGTTCAATATGTGTTTAAAATCAGTGAATTAAGAAGGCTGTATTGGTTTCTTAAAGCTGCCATAAACAAAGTGCCCCAAACTGAGCGACTAAAGAAATGTACTGTCTCCCAGTTCTGAAAGCTAGAAGCTTGAAAGCAAAGTGAAAGGAGAGTCATGATGTTAAAGCTCTCTTTAAGAATCTGTTCTTTACCTTTCTCTTAGCTTTCTTGTGGCAGCAGCAAACCTTTGTTCTCTGGTTTGCTGGTGCCTAACTTCAATCTCTGCTACATTTTCCTGTTTCTCTCTCACATGGCATTTTCCTTTTTGTATAATGACACCAGTCCTAGTGTCTGATTAGAGCCCACCCTAACAATCCCATCTTAATGTGGTTACGCCACATTGACAGGAGCTAGAACTTGCAACATCTCTCTCTAATGCACACAATTCAACCCTTAACAGAGGGCTCCATTTCTTAACCTCAATCACTGGTGTCTGCCACTTTACAGTATCTATAAAGTTGTATTTCAGCTAGAGACCTTATGTTTTATATTATTCAGTAATGAAAACCTCCTAATAAATCATCTAAATGCTACAAAAGACAATTTTATGTTTACTACAAGAGATCATGTTAATACTGAATCCATACAACTGACAATTAGTAGTATACCTATTCCTGGCCTAGTGCACTTAAAGAGATTTCAAAGTTAAGAAATGGAGCTTTGTTCTTGTGGAGCTTACATTCCAGAAAGAAGATAAAACCTGAATAGAAACAAATACAAGGTGAAATTGTAAGTGCCTTGTTACAGATAATGTGCTTATGGGAAAGAGCACTACTTTGGGGAAAAACGTGCTGTGGGAAATGGTTAAGTCGAGAGGATGGAGGAGTCTCACTTTAGGAATGAATATATTGGGAAATTGAATTTTCAGTTTTATTTACTGGTTTAATATGGCTTTCAAGTTCTTTGTGGTCTAAATGTAAATTATTTTAGTAATGCCTCATCTCAGTGTCAAATGCTTTAAGATTTTGTGCAGAGCAATCAGCTCACTTAGGCTAGAGTAATCCCCAATTATGGATACTCTCCTCATTCTTCAGGAACAAGGTCAGAAGCCTCCTCTACGAAGTTTCCCTGGTGCACTGGTCAGAACTAACTACACTGGTAACAAGAAATGGATCCCTTGATGGCACATACCACATTCTGTTTTGTATCACTGGTTGTGTACACATCCACTTCTGCTAACCTGCAACCCTTCCAAGGGCAGAGGTCCATGTCTTACTGTTGTAGCATTTACAGGATCTAAAACTATACAAGGTACACAGCCAAGAGTCAATAAATACTGAATGAATCATAGTTTGGGGCTACTAAAATAGTAGTACACAGTGACAAAGTAAACCTAGATGTATTTTAAAAAGCAACACATACACAAAGATAAAAATGAATCTTTTCCTATTCTTAATGCCAGGAACCAACTCTTTCAAGAGTTACTTGGTGTTAGTATCTTCATATACAGAGCACATAGCAAAACTAGGCAGGCTATAGAAAAAGAACAAACAAAATGATCAAACTATAAGTAAAAACAGACTTGGGACATATAATCTAAAAAATGTATAAATTCTTACTCAGTCTTCAGGACTACGAGAATACATATATATTTCCTATCTTCACAGGTACTTAAAAAGAATGAAACCAGCAACATTCTAGTAAGAGGTAGTTCATTAAAAACAAAGGAAGAAAAACAAAAATAAAAAATTAAGCAATGACTGAGTACATATTACAAAGAACCCTGCTTTTAGAAAATAAAAAGCACAAAAGAGTAAAGACATTATGAATACATGTTTAAACAGCAGTTGCATAAAAATGCATGAGTATCTTTGCATTAAAATAAAATATCTTTTCCTTAGAAATTCACAAACTATAAAGTTAAGAAAGTGAACATTTCCACATTTTGCTTACCAAATGCTTAACTATGCTACCCAAAATTAGTCCAAAAGTACCATTATTATAACCTGGACACAAACATCAAAACAAAAGGATCTTAAGACACAGACCCATGTAAATATCTGAAATAACTAGAAATGATAACATTATTCTTTAGATGAAATAATTGATGAAAATAATGAAATTAATGAAGTCTCTGATGCCCAAGACAGATTATGTGAATTATGGAGAGATGCTTTTCCTCTTTTTGAAAACTGAACTATGTAACAAATCTCCAAAATGAAACCGTTTTAGTATATTTTATTGATATAAATACAACTAATATCATAAGCATCAGCTACCATTCTACCATTAAACAAGAGAAACCAGTCAAAATGATTAAGTATTAATGTGACAAATAATTACAGAAATGCTTTCACTTCTACTAGTGTCGTCTCTAACAGCATTCTATACACTTTGTACAATTTGCTTCTAATTGATGAGACATTCGAAAAGAAGCAAAGTTGAATTTTAATCAAACTTTCATTTTTCAGTGGAAAATGCTCTCTTCATCAGAGGAGGCTGATTCTTCCCAACATCGAACATCATTTCTAAAGGTGGATTATTAAGAGAACACCAATCAGGTATACGGCCTGTCTGGTTATAATAATCCTTTGAGACTGAACGGCTCCCAAGTATGTCTTGCAGTGCTCCAAAAATAGCTCCTGTGTGGTAAAAAAAAAAAATAAAAAATTTATAGCTGATATGAAAACTTTTACTGGAAGATTTATGTACACTATATCCACTTCATTATATGATAAGAGAGAATGGGTAAAATTCAGTAAAGCATATTCACAGTCTTCAGATTAATTCCAGTTAAGCTGTTCGATATCCTATATTTTGAAAAACAGGGTAAGCCATAACTCTTGTATTGAAAATAACTTAAATGGCCTAAACTATAGTGAAAATGACTGTGTTACTATGTTTAAATGCAGGTAGAGTACAGTGGAAATATTTTCAACTCTGTACACAAAATAAATAATAATCTTAGTTTTCTTAGCCAAAACTGTATGTGGGATGACTTTAATGGAGAGAAGTTCATTTAAAAAAAATCAAAGTGCAAATGCCAAGAGAAAATAGATACATAATTCTGAAAATAATGTAAGGAAAAGTAAATGGTCAAAGAAAATTGATTAATTAATTGTTCTATTAACTAAGTAGGCAATTTCTAATAATGAATCATCTATAACCATTAGTAATGTCATTCAGGAACCATTTACTATATTATCCTTATTTTAAAAAATGAAATTCTTGGGAATTCCCTGGTGGTCTAGTGGTTAGGACTCTTCACTTCCACTTCTGGGGGTCTGGGTTCAATTCCTGGTCAGACAAGTAAGATTCTACAAGCTGCAAGGTAAGGCCAGAACAAACAAAATTTTAAAAAAAAAAAAAATTCTTACCTCCCAGCCATGCTACACAATTAGCCTTTGCAGGTGGAGTATGAATTCGGAATGTCTTGGTAGCAAGCGTTTTTTTATATTTTGGTTTTTCTACCAAATACCTTATTTCTGCAAGTAGTCTGTGAAGGAAACCTGGCAACATAGATGTGCCACCTATGACTACCAAATTCTCTGCTAGCTGCTTCCTGGTGTCTATTGGGCACTGTTAACAGAAAAAAAAAAAAAAAATTAACTTTAACTGTATAAATAATGCCTGATTGAATTTAAGAAAATATACAGATTATTAGGTGATCATTTGTATCACAAAAAACGGTCACAGCAAGGTTTCTTTAACAAGGGATTTTTTTCCTGTGACAAATATACCACCATAATATTACCATGTACTTAAATAAATCCTTAAAGATTTAAAAGCTAATAGTGTAGAATTTTAAATTCCAGAGGGCATATAGTAGTAATATGGGAGTATTCTCATTTTCAGGGTAGAATGTCTGAGTTGAGCACAGAACATAATAACTTTTTGTGGAAATCTAATTTTTCGAAGGTACTATTTCCATATCCAGAGTCAGCTGTCAAGAGGTAAGATAACATTCTTGGAAAAACTGTTTCCACAACAGTTCTCTCTAAGCATCAGGAATGTTAAAATCCTTCACTGATGTTATGATTTTCAAAAAAGTCCCTAGGTAGAGTGGGAGAAGTAGATAATATCTCCCTAAGTTTTTTACAGGAGTTCTATGGCTCCACAGTCATTACATAAAAGAGACATAAATATCCTGTGGAATGAAAAACTTAATACTACACAAACGTGCATGTGAAGAAACTACTAAGTACAAAATAAAAATCTGGTATTGTTACCATGGAAAAGAATGCATGATACATCTATAGCACAAACTACCCTGGGTTTGAAATGCTGTCGGTACCATATCTCAATCTAAAGTAAAACTCAGTAACTTTATGTAAAGTAAACTTCACATAAAAGATAAAAATGTAACCAATGGCTAAAATAAAAAATACAGATTTTTAAAAATTCTTTATAAAGGACTGTAATCATAAAAAGAAACCATTTACAAAATAAAAATATACCTGCATAAGGGAATCCAATATTAAAGTGGCAACTGATTTCTCTTCATTATCTTGCTCAAAAAGGATCTCCACAACAGAATCTCTAATGAATTAAGAACAGTGTTTTGTTGGTATCACGTAACACAACACAATACAACAGGTCTACAGACATATTAAGTGCCAGCACTATGTGAATGCAGAGTAATGATTAGAACACAAGGTGCCTGCATTTGTAAATGAGAAGAACAACAGTACCTGCCTCACAGGTGTTGCAATAAAGATGCAATGACTTAATAGAACAGCGCCTGGCACATACAAGGAATGCCCTAAGTACTAGCTATAACTATCACTATGTATAGATTTTGGGGGCTTCCCTAGGGGCTCAAACAGTAGAGTTTGCCTGCAATGCAGGAGAGCCCAGTTCAATCCCTGGGTTCAGAACAGCCCCTGGAGAAGGGAATGGCAACCTACACCAGTATTCTTGCCTGGAGAATTCCAAGGACAGAGGAGCCTGGAAGGCTATATAGTCCATGGGATAGCAAAGAATTGAACATGACTGAGCAACTGACACACACATGTAAAGATTTACATGTATTTTGTCCACCTTAAACCTAATAACAAAAAAGGAGTGAAAGTCTGTAAAAGTTAATGGAATTCAACAAATAGATCAATAGTGATACAACAGATTTAAAAACAAACCTTACCCCACCCAGCCAAAAGTATTTCTTTGTTGGTAAAAACAATACGTGGCAAAGATGGCTAGTTGCCTAATAAAATACTCATTTTCCTGTTCATTCTCAAATTAAAAGAACTCTGTTTTTGGTAGCACAAGGAAAATCTTTGTTGTGATGTAATATTTCTCTACCTTGATTGTGGTGGTGGTGAATGCAGAAACCTACACATGATAAAATCACAGAACAAAATATACACATTGTACCAATGCTACTTTACTGGTTTTAATATTGTACTATGGTTTATATAAGATGTATCCATTGGGAGAAACTTATGAGGAGTTACATAGGACATATCTATATTACCTTTGCAACTTCCTATGAATCTATAATTAGTTGAAAATTTTAAAAAATGATAAAACTACATTTTAAGCTGGATACAAAGCCCCTCCCCAGTTGAAATACTATAGTTAACAGCCTCTCTTGCAGCAGAATGTAGCTAAGCACCAGACAATGAGATGGAGGCAAAAGTGGTACTTGGGACTGGTAGAAAGTCTCCTTTACAAAGACAGAAAACACTTTTCTCTTTCCCTTCCTAGGACTGACTGCATGCTTGAAAAACATATGTAGTGGCTAACTCCAGCAACCACCTTGGAACCCAAGAACAAGGGCTATGCCCCCAAAGATGATAGGTGGAAGGAAACTTGGGTCCCTGATGGCAATTTTTATACCATCCTTGGACTATCTACCTCTGAACTTCTTTTAAGTGAAAGACAAATTCTATCATGTCGAAGCCAGTATTTTCAGGTTTGTATATCTGGTAATCAAACTGAACCCTAACCAATGCAATACAATACTATATATATAAATATACATATAATGTTGAAATAAAATTTGGACCACACTATACACACTACTTTAAAGTTTTTTTGAATCTTTTTCGAAACATAAAATTCTCTTCCTGATATTAACATACTTGCTAACTGTCCATCTCATGAGTATAGGATACTGAGGCCTAAGTATGCTGAACACTCATTCACTCATCGTTAGCCACCTGCCTCTAGGCCTGCACACTTTGCTTCTACCAGCTGAGCTGAATACTTACAAAGCATCAGTTTTCTTTTTCCAAAACTTTGTCAGTTAATGTGATGTTGAAAAGACATAATTTTACAAGTAGTACTTTAGAAATGAAGGCTTCCCAAGTGGCTCAGTGGTAAAGAAATAACATGCCAATGCAGAGACATAAGTTCTCTCCCTGGGTCAGGAAGATCCCCTGGAGAAGGAAATGACAACCCACTCCAGTATTCTTGCCTGGGAAATTCCACAGACAGAGGAGCCTTGTGGGCTACAGTCCACGGGCTCACAAAAAGTTGGACACAACTGGGTGACTGAGCATGCACACACTTAAGCAATGAAATAGTAACGTAGAAAATAAACACTTATTTTCTTCATTTTTTATTCTGGGCTCCAGTAAACAATCAGGAGAAATTTTAAAACAGTACATTAGTGAAAATAATTTAAATAAGAGGTATAATGATAAAAAGTTACTACCAAAGAGTATTACATTCTCACATTTTTGTTTCCCCAATCTACTATATTTAACATCTGTATGTCTATGTTTATCCTTTTAGTATCTCAAACTCTATGCTAATTATCTCAAAATCTTAACAGGATTGTTCATATTTATATAATTCTTTTCTGTGCATCTTCTGATCTAATATTTTACAGATGAAACTTTTATAATACAGATTTCATATAGCTTGGGTATAAACAAAAATTACATTGTTACCAGTATAATTATGCAAGTCCTTGGCAACTTAACTGCATTATCATAGTAATAAAAAAGTGAATTACTAACTGGTCCTAAAGATTTAGTACCTTTGGAAGAATGTGTTCTTTCTAACTAGACAGTATTTTAAAACAGAAATCAGCAAACTATGGCCTGCAAGTCAAATCCAGTCACTGTTAGTCAATCAGTCTGTTCAGTTGCTCAGTCACGTCCGACTCTTTGCAACCCCATGAATCGCAGCACACCAGGCCTCCCTGTCCATCACCAACTCCTGGAATTTACCCAAACTCATGTCCTACCATCTCATCCTCTGTCATCCCCTTCTCCTGCCCCCAATCCCTCCCAGCATCAGGGTCTTTTCCAATGAGTTAACTCTTCACATGAGGTGGCCAAAGTACTGGAGTTTCAGCTTCAGCATCAGTCTTTCCAATGAACACCCAGGACTGATTTCCTTTAGGATGGACTGGTTGGACCTCCTTGCAGTCCAAGGGACTCTCAAGAGTCTTCTCCAACACCACAGTTCAAAAGCATCAATTCTTCAGCACTCAGCTTTCTTCACGGTCCAACTCTCACATCCATACATGACCACTGGAAAAACCATAGCCTTGACCAGATGGACCTTTGTTGGCAAAGTAATGTCTCTGCTTTTTAATATGCTATCTAGGTTGGTCATACTTTCCTTCCAAGGAGTAAGCATCTTTTAATTTCATGGCTGCAGTCACCATCTGCAGTGATTTTGAAGCCCCCAAAAATAAAGTCTGCCACTGTTTCCACTGTTTCCCCATCTATTTCCCATGAAGTAATAGGACCAGATGCCATGATCTTAGTTTTCTGAATGTTGAGCTTTAAGCCAACTTTTTCACTCTCCTCTTTCACTTTCATCAAGAGGCTCTTTAGTTCCTCTTCCCTGTCGGCCATAAGGGTGGTGTCATCTGCATATCTGAGGTTATTGATATTTCTCCCAGCAATCTTGATTCCGGATTGTGCTTCCTCCAGCACGGCATTTCTCATGATGTACTCTGCATATAAGTTAAATAAGCAGGGTGACAATATACAGCCTTGACAGACTCCTTTCTCAATTTGGAACCAGTCTATTGTTCCATGTCCAGTTTTAACTGTTACTTCCTGACCTGCATACAGGTTTCTCAAGAGGCAGGTCAGGTGGTCTGGTATTCCTATCTCTTTCAGAATTTTCCACAGTTTATTGTGATCCACACAGTCAAAGGCTTTGGCATAGTCAATAAAGCAGAAATAGATGTTTTTCTGGAACTCTCTTGCTTTTTCCATTATCCAGCGGATATTGGCAATTTGATCTCTGGTTCCTCTGCCTTTTCTAAAACCAGTCACTGTATGTTTTTGTAAAGTTTTACTGGAATCCTAGTCCTGCTCACTCATTTACATACTCCCTAGATCTCTTGGAGGAGGAAATGGCAGCCCAGTCCAGTATTCTTGCCTGGAAAGTCATTAGGAGGAGCCAATGGGCTACAGTCCATAGGGGTCGCACAGAATCAGATGTGATTGAAAACACACAGGCACACACACACACACACACCTGATTTTGCACTCCAACTGTAGAGCAAAGTTGCAAAAGAGACCATATGGCCCACAAAGCCTAAGGTATTTAGCATTTGGTCCTTTATAGAAAAAGTCTGAGGGCTTTCCTGGTGGCTCAGTGGTAAAGAACTTGCCTGCCAATGTAGGAGACACCAGTTTGATCCCTGGTCCAGGAAGATCCCATATGCTGCAGAGCAACTAAGCCGATGCACCACAACTACTGAGACTGTGCACTACAGCCTGGGAGCCACAATGCCAAGCCTATGTATCACAACTACTGACGTCTATGCACCCTAGAACTTGTGCTCTGCAACAAGAGAAGCTAACACAATGAGTCCCCTACAATTAGAGAGTAGCCCTCACGCACTGCAACTAGAGAAAAGCCCACACAGCAATGAAGCTCAGCACAGTCAGAAACAAAGAAAAATTTTTTTTAAGTTTGATGAATCCTGTTTTAAAGCATCATACTTTATTCTCCAACTCAAAGAACGGCTAATTCTGAATTACTCTGAAGAACAGGAAAAAAATTATTTTTTAAGTTTTAAAAAGTTGAATAATAAAAATAATGATATAGTGTGTTAGTCACTCAGTCGTGTCCGACTCTTTTGTGACCCCATTGATTGTAGCTGGCCAGGCTCCTCTGTCCATGGGATTTTCCAGGCAAGAATAATGGAGTAAGTTCCCATTTCTTTCTCCAGGGGATCGCCCTGATACCGGAATTGAACCTGGGTCTCCTGTATTGCAGGCAGATGCTTTACCATCTGAACTATCAGGAAAGGCCAGTGATGAATGATGAAGCTTAATGAAAAACACATAATTAGTAAATTAATAATACTAAAGGCTTCAAAAATATTAATGCCAAAAATTTATTTTAGTTCATTATTTTGCTTGTAAAAATTAAAGTCTAACCTGATTGATCCAAGTACATGTAAAATCTTCTCTCCATCTAATGGGTAGTCAACATTTGGGGGTGGTGAGGGACGCTGAAATATAAATATCACAAGCGTAAGTATACAAAGTACAACCTACAAAAAGAATATACATTTCTTTTTCAGCTTACCTCAGTATTCCCATCTATATTAAATTTTGCTGCCTGGATGTTTAGTCCACGCTTCAGATCACTAACAAAGCAAGTGCGCACTTAAAAGAAAAGGAGACATCATTATGGTTTGTGATTGAGTCAACGTCCCAGTTAAAACAATTCAAGTAAACATGTTAATCATCTATTCTTTCCGATTTTATAAACTAACTCTGTCTTTAGTTAGCTTACAATTTATTCACATCTAAAAAGCTTTTCATTCACCACAGAATCATAAGACATGCTCCATGTTCTTGCCACAAAGCCACATTAAAAAAAATCTTGGTTGGTCAGAACACAAAGCTAAATTTTGGCCTTAGCTGCAGTAACACTCTTTAGTTTACTGTTTTTTCTCCCTCTTTGCACACTACATCACCTTCTTTTTTTCACTTTGAACATTTATTCTTTTAATTATTATTTCTGCTGCAAAGTACCTTTTATAATAAGTGGCTTCAAATTATTTTCATAAATAGGTAAGAAATAAAAAACTTTTTCACGAAGGGACAAAACTGACATTAAGAGCAAGAAATATAATGATTTGGTTACTTACTTACAAAACATGTTGACATAATGTTATATTATACAAAATTCTTCATTTACTAATTCAAAATATACTTGTGAAGAATCTAAAATATGCCAAGGACCTACTGCATAGCACAAGGAACTATATTCAATATCTTGTAATAATGGAAAAGATTCTGAAAAAGAAGATGTATAACTGGGGACTTCCCTGGCAATCCAGTGGTTAAAACTCTGTGTTCCCAATGCAGGAGGCACAGGTTTGATCTCTGGTCGGGGAACTAAGATCCCACATACCTCATGGTGTGGCAAAAAAAAAAAAGAAAAGGATATATATAACCGAACCAGTTTGCTGTTCCCTGAGATACTGTAAGTCAACTATAATTTTTTTTTAAAAAGGAATTTACAGTATGCTAATATGTTAGACAGTAAGCTAGTGCTCAAGTTACAACTTTAAGTCTTCATTAACTATTTAAGAAATGTAAATACTCAGATCCTCAACATCTTACATACTTAGCACATGAAGGTGTTCTTCTTTAAGGAAACTAAATTCACTGTATTAATAATCTGAGAACAGATAAATTACACTTAAGGATTTTAAAATAATTGAAAAAAACTTAGGTATTACATAAGTAACATAATGTTTGTGAGAGTAATTATACATACTGCATATCTGTTTTTAATATAAATGGGTTCCTACTACACACATTTTCCAGCAACATGCTTTTTCCCTTCATATATTATTGATACCCTTCCAAATCAATACATTTATCCTGTCCTTTTTAGAAGTTATATGGGTCCCACCTGGGGTACCGAATAAATAAATAAAAAGCCATATGGTAATCCTTATGATGAAGGTCTCAAATTTCATTCCACATTCCCTCTTGCATAGGGTGCATATTTTTCAATTTTTATAAATATGCCAAAGTACCTTCCAAAAAGGTTAGTTTTCAATTCTTACTAATAGCAATATATTAATTTTCCCATAATCTCACAAACACTAAATGTCTGTCTTTCAAATTTTTGCCAATATGATGTTTGCCTGGCTAATGGAAACTTCTTTTCACAAGTTGGAAGCTATATGGAAAGAAATATTCCAAGAAGTTATCAACTGTTACATTATGGAGAATAGGACTGGAAGAATGGAAGAGAAACTATTCATTTCACTTGAGATATTTCCTCTATTATTTGAGCTTCTGCAGAAAGAATGAACAAATGACTGAAGTTTTATAATAACTGAAGAGGTTTTAGATAATTATGCCACGTAAGTAAGCAATGTAATGAAGAATAAGATCCATTTTGCAGCCTTAGCTCTCACCTTACCCACTGTGTGACAATGAACAAATCATTCACTATCTCAGGGACCCAGCTGTATCAGAATATCTCCAGGTCCCATTTAATTTTAAAATTCATTATTGTCTAATTCTCTATTAAACATTCTAGAGTATTAATTTTACATGACAGTAATGAAGAACATTATAGTTTAACTGATTTCCTCTCAGTGAATCAAGATACCAGAAAACTCAATTTAAACATTATCATAAAAATATACTCTAGCAAAGGAGGAATATTAATAACATATCTTATTAAAGTGAATCTAATATATTTACCCAACTGTAGAATTTCTGAAGTCAGTAAAATGATTTTTTTAACATTATAAAATTCATTTAAAATACTAAAGAATAAAAAAAAAAATGCTAAACAACACAAAATCAGTAGTTTCCATAAGCAGTATAATTGTTAATTCATACTGTGAAAACTACTAATTCACTAGTAACTCTGTATCTCTATCACTGAGAAGTTTCTTTAATAGTACATTAAAAGTAATGACAGAAGGGAATTCTCATGAAGTCCAGTGCTTAGAACTCTGCACTCTCACTGCTGAGAGCCTGGGTTCAACCCCTTGTCAGGGAACTAAGATCCCACAAGCTGGTGGTGTGGCCAAATTAAAAAAAAATAATGCCAAAAACTTCCACAAATTTGAAGAAAAAACAAAATTTTATATACATTATTCCACAGGGTATATGTTAAGTAGTTTTAGGTTACTGCATTATAAATTTAATACATTTTGTATCTGTATACTTAGAAACATGCCCTCCAAATGAATACTTAATGATGAAAGGAAAAAAAATAGGAACTTAGTTTACCTTTAATGTCCTCCAAGATACCTTCTGGAATTGAACCTAAAACAGAAATTTTATTTACAACTATAGAACTTCAATAAGCAGAAACAGTCTATTAAATTGCACTCACATTTCCATCTTCCATTTCAGCAAACTATTAAAAAGTACTATAATTTTTTTTAAAAGACAAATAGAAAAATCAGGTTTACTTTTAGGGAAGAAACGTCAGCATTCAAAGTCAAGCCAAAGCACAGAAGTTGAAGCCAGATGTACACAAAGTACTAAAGAATGTGACTAATACTCATAAATTTGATTAAAAAAAAAAAAGACCTTCAAAATATAGCAGAATAAATGGCATTGGATAGGAACTGACCAAGGAAATCTTTTCTACCATAAAAAGATTTGCTGATTTTCTTGTGTTAAAATACTTACAAGAAATAGCCTTAAAAGTGAGCTAGCTACTTTTCTTTTACAAAAAGGGAAGTTGCAAGTTTGCTTATCTTTCCTATGATAATGAATGACCGTCAGTGAGTGACATACTAACTTAATACATATTTGTAAAAAGGATCATGCATAGACAATTTTTTTCTTCAAGGTAAACGTGACATTTTAAAAAATGAGTGAGAAAGTACCTATTATATAGATTTCTTTGAAATTTTAGAAAGATTTTAAAAGATAATGTTTGGATATGTTAATTATTTATGTCAAGAAAAACAGAAATGTATAGCTATAAAAGGAATCATGATTTAGTAAGGGTAATCATGCACTTCTTCCATCTGGAGCTACGTATCTTGTCAGTTACTGAAACTGAAAGAATTAAAATTAAAAACCACATCTTTAAGATGCTAAGCCATAATCTTTAAAAATTAATAAACTATTTAATCACACCTTTTTTGAGAGGGAGCAAAAAAATTTACTATTAGTAAATATGACTTTGGAATTATTATTTTACCTTTATTATATGGTCCTTCCCAAATTCTTTTGTGTTTTGTAATACAGTAATAATAATATACATAAACTTTATAAATTAGTATAAATGTAAGTATGTATTGCAGGTATATATTCAAAATTTTTTACTGGTGAGGCCAGTGTGTGATCAAAAAGTTTGAAGACTCCTAAAGTTAAATGTTAAAATTTATCCCATGGAGAATATAAAGATTTCCAAATCAATTTAAACCTGGCTATATATAGATGAGAGAAATGTAACTAGATTATAAAGAATGTACAAATTTAAGAATAAGTGCTAAAAACTGTAACATTTCACATGTGCTAAACTCTCTCTAGGAATATTCAAATGAATTCCAACATGTGCCAAAGACATTTGGTAATGTTAGAAAGTTTTCTCTAGGCAACATGGAAGGCAAGCTTGAAAATAAAAGGCTTATTTTAGTTAGGAGTAGATGCTGGCTTTTGGAAGGAGCTTCTCAATCTTATCAGTTTAATCACAGCCATTTAGACACTGCAAATGAGGTATTCATTGGCTCTAGCTTTGAAAAGTCATATTTAAATTTCAGCTAATTTAGAATAATAAGTATAATATTTTACATATAATTTACTTTTCAACTACACTTTTCAAATCAATGTATTTAGTCTTTGTAAGTTTTAAGTAAGTATATTTATTCTTTTTTGAACAAAGTTCTAAATACTAAATAAAGAGGTCACTTAAGGATACCCAAGTATATGTAGGTCTTAGATCTAATCTTTGCCAAAACCATGACAAGAGATATTTAAATATATTTGCATTTCTGATCCTAAGTGGAAAGTAAAAGTGTTAGTCACACAGTTTTGTCTCTCTGCTATCCCGTGGCCTGTAGCCTGCCAGGCTCCTCTGTCCATGATTCTCCAGGTTAGAATACTGGAGTGGATAGCCACTCCCTTCTCCAGGGGAGCTTTCTGACCCAGAATGAAACCTGAGTCTTCTACATTGCAGGCAGATTTTTTACTGTCTGAGCCATCAAGGGAGTCTCCCTTCTAAGTGAATTCTTCATTCCTCAACTACTGGGACTATATGGCTAACTATGACAGAGTCAAGATTTTGGTGCATATGAGAAGGAAAGATTAGAAGCAGACTTTAAGACAGTTGGTTAAGAAAAGGGTGTCCAACCTAGATGTCCATCAACAGATGAACGGATAAAGAAGTTGTGGTACATATATACAATGGAATATCGCTCAGCCATAGAAAAGAACGAATTTGAGTCAGTTCTAGAGAGCTAGATGAACCTAGAGCCTGTTACACAGAGTGAAGTGAGTCAAAAGGAGAAAAACGCCACATATTGACATGTATATATATGGAATCTAGAAAAATGGTACTAATGAACTTATTTGCATGGCAGCAACAGAGAGGCAGACAGAGAACAGACTTATAGATACAGCAGTGGAAGGAGTTCAGTTCGGTCGCTCAGTCGTGTCTGACTCTTTGCGACCCCATGAATCGCAGCACGCCAGGCCTCCCTGTCCATCACCAACTCCCAGAGTTTACTCAAACTCACGTCCATCAAGTCGGTGATGCCATCCAGCCATCTCATCCTCTCTCGTCCCCTTCTCCTCCTGCCCCCAATCCCTCCCAGCATCAGGGTCTTTTCCAATGAGTCAGCTCTTCGCATGAGGTTGCCAAAGTATTGGAGTTTCAGCTTCAACATCAGTCCTTCCAAAGAACACCCAGGACTGATTTCCTTTAAAATGGACTGGTTGGATCTCCTTGCAGTCCAAGGGACTCTCAGGAGTCTTCTCCAACACCACAGTTCAAAAGCATCAATTCTCTGGCGCTCAGCTTTCTTCACGGTCCAACTCTCACATCCATACATGACCACTGGAAATACCAGAGCCTTGACTAGACAGACCTTTGTTGGCAAAGTAATGTCTCTGCTTTTGAATATGCTATCTAGGTTGGTCATAACTTTCCTTCCAAGGAGTAAGGGTCTTTTAATTTCAAGGGTGGGACAAACTGAGAAGTAGCATTAATACATATACATCACCGAATGTAAAACAGCCAGCCAGTGGGAATCTGCTATATGACACAGGGAGCTCAAACCCGGTGCTCTGTGACAACCTAGAGGGGTGGGGTGGGACAGAGGTAGGAGGGAGGTTCAGCAGAGAGGGGAAATATGTATATTTATGGCCGATTCATGCTGATGTATGGCAGAAACCAACACAGCACTGTAAAGCAATTATCCTCCAATTAAAGATTAAAGGAAAGGAAAAAAAGTGTCTAAGAACACACAGTTCAGAATTTTAAGGAAACGTTACAAAGTCAATTTTAATGAAGACTTTTATTAAAAATATCTTGGGGGACTTCCCTGGTATCCAGTGGTTAAGACTCTATGCTTTCACTGCAGGGGGATGGGTTCGTGTCCTTGGTTGGGGAACTAAGATGCCGCATGCCGTGAACCAAAAAGAAAAACATCTTGGGATGCTACACTAAACTACACTAAAAAGGTAACAAAGTTTATCTGGAATGGATAAACAATAATCTGATCTACAGAATAAAGAATGCTATTATCTTAACTATCTAAAGAACAACAGGAAACAATATATGTAAGGATAAAAGTCCTAACAACCTGCCCTTCTCTTTCCAGGCACTTGAAAATAAACAAGACAGGGATTCTCAAAGTCTATTGATAGAAAAAGTTAAAATGTACTATAATTAATACTGCTGAGGGTGTAACAAGAGAGGGGAGTAATTTATTCTGCTTAGGGAAATAAGGAAGGCTTCACAATTCAAATGACCTTTCTGTCAAGGAGAGAGATCAAAAACTCAAATAGGTAAAGAAAAACATTCCAGATAAAGAAACAGTATAAATGAAGGCATGGGGTTATGGAAGAACAATGGTGCCAGGACTATACCCTGGAAGAGGTATGAAATTTACTGCAGCTGAAATAAGGTGCAAAGCGTTGAGTTTAGTAGTTAAAGCTAAAGCTAAGTTAAAGTTAAAAGGTAGAACAAAGTTGGATTGTAAAGAAACGTGTATCGAACTGATCATTTGGATTTTAACCTGTGGAGACCAGCAAAAATTCTCAAGCAAAAGAACAATGTAATCAAATTAATTCTGTGAAAGTTATTCCTGGCAAGAGTATGAAATAGACTAAATGGGTCCAAAGAGTAGGCTCCAAGAAAGAAGAAATGAGGACCTAGTTTACAATGTCTTTGTTTTCAAATGTTCTGTGTTATAGAGGACAAAAAAAAAGAGACAAAAAAAACGATTTCTGAGGGAGAATTGAAAGGATTGATACCCTAGTTTTCTAAAATGTGAGCTCAGGAAGAAATAATCTAACAATGATTTGTTAGAATGAATTTAGGGGAAGAGATAATGTGTTTACTTTTAGAAACCTTAAGTTAGAGGTGCCTAAAGGCATATGTAGTTTCTATCTAAAATGAGCTGAAAATATGAAGTTTAGAAGAAGGGTCAGGCTCAGTGATACAGTTAAGAATCAACAGCATACAGATGTAGCTGAAGTTATGGGAACACATGAGATCACATTTAAAAAGCCAGTAGGAGAAAAAAAAAGGAACAAAAAATGGATCCCTAGAAGAACATCAGCAGGGAAAGAAAGCAGGAAACTAAGAAAGAATAGTTGGAGAAATAAAAGAAAACCACAAAGGAAGAAAAGTCCTGAAAGCTAAGGGAAGACATAGTATCAGGAGTATATGACAATCCAGATGCAAACTAGTACACATAGAATGGATAAACAACAAGGTCCTACTGTATAGTACAGGAAACTATATTCAATATCTTGTGATAAACCATAGTGAAGAATAATATGAAAAAAGATAAATATATATATAACTGAGTCACTTTGCTACACAGCAGAAATATAACATTGTAAATCAACTATACTTCAATAAAATTTTTTTAAAAAAAGAGAGTATATGATAATCCATGATGTCAAAAGTTCTGGAAAGAATGATTAAAATTTAACTACTAGATCTGGTGATTAATAACAGCTCAATAATGACCTTATAATTGGAGCCAGGACATCAGAGTGATGTGAGAAAATGAGAATAAGTATGCAATGTGGGGGGAAAAAATGAGTTGAATGTAAACCTTAAATCGATTTAAATGATCTTACCCATCACAGAGGGAAGGCTCTGTTCTTTAGCAGCACCTGTGTCAACAGTACATTGTTCCAACAGTTGAGTTTCTAACTCCCTGAAGAAAAAAAAAAGTTACTGTAATTAAAATATTGCAATTGATATCCTTTTCCTATTTAATACTTTTAGTTCATAACATAACATGATGCTTTAAGTAACAGTGGTTTTACCCTTAAAAGATGAACATACTCAAAGTTAATAAAGTGAAGTCACTCAGTCATGTTCAACCCTTTGCGACCCCATGGACTGCAGCCTACCAGGCTCTTCTGTCCATGGGATTTTCCAGGCAAGAGTACTGGAGTGGGTTGCCATTTCCTTCTCCAGGGGATCTTCCTGACCCAGGGATTGAACCCAGGTCTCCTGCATTGTAGGCAGATGCTTTACCGTCTGAGCCACCAGGGAAGTAAACAATGGAATAAATAACAATGAATGTCCACATTACAAGTCTTCTATTGATCACTGTCAAAAAAGCAGCATCTTTTTTTTGTTGTTGTTATCTTTTGTTTGTTTTTTATTTCTTTAACATCTGATTTTTTGGTACAGGTGAAGCAATGTGCTAAATGCCAAGAAACTTACTTGTGAAGAGCTTTTCCTCCTAAGGGGAGTGCTCCCCAACAATTCAGTACTGGGATTCCTTCATATATCTATAAAGTAGTCAAGGATATTACTATTTGAGGAGGTAAAAATGTGTTTCCCTCACCTCTGCACTATTATTCTACATCAGCTGGCTAAATTCTTTAAGGAGTTACAGAAAAATCAGTCTTTTTTTTCTTCTCCAAAGAAAATAGCTAAATATATACATACAAATACATGGTAAACAACACACACAGAGAACTCATCTGTTAGAGCTTGGGTGTCCAATAAAGTAGCCACTGTCCACATGTGGCTGGTCTGAACTAAGATACACTATAAGAATAAATTCCACAACAAATTTAGAAAACTGAGTAATAAAAAAAATAAAACCGTAAAATATCCCACTATAATTTATTGTTATATATTTAAATAATATTTTAAATATATTATTTAATACACTAAATACACTACAATTTCATCTCCTTCATTTGTATTTGTAAAATCTGTAGCTCTTAGAAAAATTTTAAATTACACGTCTCACACTGTGTTTCTATTAGAGCTGAGAGAATAGTGAACGATACTGTACTATGGATTTGCTACCTTATTTTACATGTTGTTTTTCCTGATGTTTCATAAAGTACATTATTTATGAAAAGCAAAAAGTCTATGGGTAGGAACACTGGCTTTGAAAACTAACATGGGTTTGTATCTTGGCTATACACTTCTATTAACTTGGGTCAGCCACCTATCTTCTCAACTTTCAGCTTCTCATTTATATAATAATACTTTTTGTTATGAGACGTACACACAAAATACTTTCTATTTTAAAAAGCTATTGCCTAATTCAGTTCCTGAGCAGCTAATGATCCTTGATCTCCTTCCCATGATTATTTCTTATAACACACATATAGATCTCAAAATTCCAAGAGTTTTGCACTTACGTACTTCAAATTCCTTTTCAAATGTAGCAAATATCTACTCTAACGTTTATAAGAAATATTTATACCTATTCTCTACTTAAATTCATTTAATGACTGGGAATGGACCAGTTTATAATCAGTAATTTCATTTTGTAACAGCTGAAATTACTAGGGAGTTCTTCCCTATGGCAAATGATACAAAACCCATAGCACTTACTGTGCAAGTTATGTGCCAGGTTCTATACCAAATACTTTACACATATTATCTCACTCTAGTCACACAATACCCCTATGAGGTGCAATTATTATAATTCCCATTTCACAGATGAGGAAACCTGGGCCAAGGGGAGATTAAGCTACTTGCCCAACATCATACAACTAGAAAGCTTAGCTGAGACTTAAACTTATATATTTGATTCCAAACCCCAAACTCATAAACCCTATGCCATACTGTCCCCATGATAGCCTCAGGAAATTGAGAAAAAAAAGGAATTTACTTTTCGACAGTGAGCCCTTCAGTTATTTGAAGGCAGATCTCATGTTGTCATTAGGTTTTAATTTTTCTTGATTTAACTTTCTCATTTGTTTCCAATTACTCTTCATATGACTTATCTTAAAACTTGACTATCCTATCCAACTTCTTTGATCCTAGGTCTGATCTCTGGAGTATGTACTGGGATCAAACCATAATGACAATTTCTACAGAAAGCACATTTAAATCTCAAAATCCTGTCAATTTTTTCCACATATATCATATTTGTACATGATAATCCAAAATAGCTTGATGCAACAAAAACAATTTGTAATAAGCCTAACTATTTCAAACTAGAGTAAAAACTGCAAAATTAGCTGGTTTACAAAAAAAGATACAGGTAACACCAGGCTCTCCCTATATCCACAATCTAGGACCATGGCAGAGTTTATCCCAAGTGTAAGAAGAGCCATTAGATGACTTGGAGCAAGCAAGACAGATGGAACCTAGGAAACAACAAAACCAGAATGAACATCAGTAGTTGAAGGTGTTTCCTTTACATTTCAAATATATTTGAAAAAATTCATAATTATGATTCTTATTCAACCATTTTATAGCACCTAATAAAGAATTAACTGATTTACTTGAATTTACACATAATCAAAATATACTGTAATACACAAAAACATTCTTTAAGTTCTATAAGTTGTTTCATTTTGAAATGACAATTATAAAGCATTTCTATTAACTCAGTTCTTTCTTTTGGAAGAAAAACTGAAAACAATAAAGGGATGGTCCAGAAACATACATTCAAAGAAAATGCTAAATTTAAAAAAGAAAGAGGTATCTTTATCATCATTTGAGTTGTGTTTATGTTAGTGTTCTTATCTGGTATAGATAGAAACAAAGAAATAGGATGGGGAACACATGTACACCCACGGCTGATTTATGTCAATGTATGGCAAAAACCACTACAATATTTTAAAATAATTAGCCTCCAATTAAAATAAATTTAAAAAAAAGAAATCAAGAAAAAAATTACTAAAATTAAATCAATTAATGCTTCACACAACCCATGTGCACAGGCTGAGCAGGAAAAAAAAAAAAAAAGATAAAACCATCTCTTTCTTTTTTAAATTTAGCATTTTCTTTGAATGTATGTTTCTGGACCATCCCTTTATTGTTTTCAGTTTTCCTTCCAAAAGAGAAAGAACTGAGTCAATAGAAATGCTTTATAATTGTCATTTCAAAATGAAACAACTTATAGAACTTAAAGAATGTTTTTGTGTATTACAGTATATTTTGATTATGTGTGAATTCAAGTCAATCAGTTAATTCTTTATTTAGTGCTATAAAATGGTTGAAATAGAAACAGAGAAAAAGAATTCTTGACTGTCCTTACAAAGTTTATAATATGAATTATATTTTTTAAATGTTATAATATAGTAGTTAAGAACAAAAGTGAAGAACTACAAAAATCCTTAGTTCTAAGTGACACTTTTCAGTGAAAATCCTGCCAAATCTAACACCCTAAATATCAGATAAATATTCAATCAAAATATGGAAGTCCATCATAACCAAATGGCAAACAAAATAATGGATACATTTCCCTTACCTAAGTACAGCAGGTATTCTGGTAATATACTAGATAAGAACACTAACATAAACAAAACTCAAATGCTAAGTTCCAGTAAAAATACAGAAAATCATCTATTTTATTTAGATAAGAGCTGAAGTAACTTCTTACTATGTTTTGCATTCTCTCTACTGCAAACCAAATTCCTGATTTAGTGACATCAGTTAAGTATAAGAGGGTACATAACCTGTTTCTCTGTATCTGTCCTACTAAATTATAACTTAGAAAAATTAATTGCCCTTATCTCATAAATAAATTGTAATTTTTGATATATTTTGTGTTCAGTAGAGTGTATGAAAATTAAATTTATATGTGCTCAATTTCTTATATATTGTACACATTTTATACACTCTTGCTAAAAAACTTTAAATTTCCAAGGCAGAGATTTTTAAAATGTTGAACAATAAAGATTTTGGCCTACTATGAAATGTAATCATCTTATGTCATAATTTTGGTCTTTAAAATAATCTTACTAACTCATATAAAATGATAGTTATGAATAATATCACTAATATCAAGATCTAAGAGCCATTCCTGGCAATGTCCACTTACTCTATGGGAGACATTATTTGAATACTTCATTTACTAGGAATTTAAAGCCTACGAAATGAAAATGAAAGAGCTGGAAAATTTAGAACAGTCAACATACCTAAAAAATGAAAACTAGAGAGACCTGGAAGAAAAACATCATAAACTTCACCAAAGAAGTTTTCATTTCAGGAGGAAAAAAAACAAACCCAAAACTTAAAACCTGTAGTAAAATAAGTAAGAGAAAGAGCAATAAATAGGAATCTTCAATTATCCAATTATCTACGTATTAGAGAAAATGCAAATTATGCATGAAATAACCATACAAAGAAAACAGATGGTCAGTTTATTTTGTCATCCAATTCCTCTTTTCAATGAAGCAAGTAAAATGAGGACCTTTTAGTTTAAGCTTTGAGTACCTACTAAAGACAACATAAAAAACAGGTACCTCAAAATACTTGAAAAGAACACGAGTGAGTGTCTCTCTGAAGTGGGAAGGACATAATACAGACTCGATAACCACAACTCTGCGGTCTCTGGGATTCACCAACAGATGCCTGAAAAGTGATAGTTTTAAACAGTTTAAAAGTTTGTATTTTTTCACATAATGCAATTTGTTAAGGTTAAAGAAACTGTACCAACTTCACTTAAGAAGCTTTATAAAAGACATCTTCATTTTATGATCCACGAAAGACAACGTTTATTGCTGAATATTTTAATGTTATAAAATTTTTTATTCAATTTTTAAAGGTTATTTTCCATTTACAGTTATTACAAAATATTGGCTATATTCCCTATGTTGTACAGTATAGCCTTGAGCCTATCATACACCCAGAAGTTTGTGCCTCCAACTCCCCTACCCCTATGTTGCCCCACTGATATCTTTAGTTTGTTCTCTGTGTCTGTGAGTCTGCTGCTTTTTTGTTATATTCACTAGTTTGTTGTATTTTTTAGATTCCACAAAGAAGTGATAACATACAACATTTGTCTTTCTGTCTGACTTATTTTACTTTGCATGTGTTAGTCACTCAGTCATGTCCAACTCTATGTGATCCCATGGACCATAGCCCCCCAGGCTCCTCGGTCCATGGAATTCTCCAGGCAACAATACTGGAGTGGGCAGCCATTCCCTTCTCCAAAGGATCTTCTTGACCCAAGGATCAAACCCAGGTTTCCTGCATTGCAGGCAGATTCTTTACTGTCTGAGCCACCAGGGAAGCCCTCACTTGGCATTATGCCGGTCAAATCCATCCATATTGCTACAAATAGTAAAATTTCATTCTTTTTTAATGGCTGAGAAGTATTCCATTGTATATATGCCATAGAAAGACAACATTTTTGATCTCTTATTATATGTCATGCACTGTGTCAGGAAATTTACACCTATTTATTCATCTATCTCAGAAAACAAAAACTACAGCCTATTATGAATACTAACTTGAGTAATTAAAAGGATGTTTTGTCTTTTTAAGCTACAAAAGTAGTATACACTCACAAGACTCCAAATATTATAGAAGTTTATAACTTGGAAAGTACAAAAATACCTTATACCTCTTCTGACCAGAAACTATTACTAACAGCACTTTGTATATTTTCATTACTGTGTGTTGTTGTCGTTTAGTTGCTAAGTCGTGTCCGACCCTGGCAACTCCATGGTCTGTAGCCCTCCAGGATCTCCTATCCATGGGATTTCCGAGGCAAGAATACTGGAGTGGGTTGCCATTTCCTTCTCCATCATTACTGTGTATGTATATGTATATATTTTAACAGAAATATTCATCCCATAGATGCTGTTCTACAAGATTTTAATTAACAGAATATCTAAGACCTTTATGTATCAGTACATATGGATATAAAACTTTTTTGACAATACGGTGTTTTACGATATGAATCTATTAATACAGTAATTAAATTATCCAATCCCCTTTACTAATGGACATAGTAAATGTCCTTATGCTTACCAGTTTTCTAGTCTTCAAACATGCTTTTGAAAAGATTGAAAACAAAAAAGTTAAAATGGCAATTGGAAATTAACCTCTTCTATTACATGAGAAGTAATATGACCAAATATCACTATTATGGGCACTAGGAAAAGCTGGGGGGTAGGGGGCAAAGAAAACACAATTACATTTTACCTGAAATACAGTATATGGATGAATTCCTTTAGGTAGGAATATAGTTCTTCTGTATTGATGTTATATTGTACAACTTTGATAGGCTATAAAAAATTAAAATGATTTATTAATTTATATTAATAATCTCAAATTAAACATGCTTATTTATTTTACAAATGGATTTTCTCAATAAGTCAAAAGCAATTTGTATTTAGACTAGATGCAAATATTAAAAATAGATTAATCACTTAAATTAGAAATCTTTAAGAAATGGCATGTCCAAAATGACAAAACATTTTGGTCTACAGAATAAGTCTGTACACACAGTGAGTAAAGACCAGTGCTCATTACATTTTTCATCTGACATTATTTTGCCATCATCAGTAAAAAGCACCATCAACTAAAAAGCATCAAAGGCTTCATCAAATACTCCAGACTTGGTTCAGTTCCTGTTATTTAGTCCCAAAACACTGACACTTGTCCTTTTGTAGTATCATTCCACTTGATATATTCTCTTTTAGTTGACACAGGGACAGTCCCAAAGTAAATCAACTCATAAATATGTGTGGAAAAATAAAAACATGCACCATTAGCACTAAAGCAAACACTACCAAACCAGGGTGGTGGTGCTGCTGCTGCTGCTAAGTCACCACTAATACATCACAAGGGCTCCATTCACTGCATCCTGCTCCAACTTGTGTGTTTATAAAAACAAATATGCTCATATTTGTTAAATAAGGGAATAATATCTATATAATAAGGAAGGTTGTACAGTTCATATTAGGCAAGAGGAGCTGAAATGATAATAGCAGAGTTATAACCTTCATCAAGGTAAAGGAAGTCATCAACTCAGTGGTCACAGAAATGGGCATTCTTTGAGATTTAGTTTTAAAAAGTTTAAATGATCCAGCATGTTGGGGGCTACCATACCAGGGTGAACCCTTTCAAGACCTTTTATTGGGTTGCATTTCTTCCTGGTCCCACCTTAACAATAGCTCAAGAGGCTCAGAGCTCACTTCTGTATCTTCATTGTCTCAGCACCCATCAATCAACAGTTTCAACTATTTTATTTTATTTTAAATATCTCTAAGAGAGCCTTCAGCTCAGTTGTATCTTAAAGTTATTCCAATTTTTTCCTGAGGTATTAATTTTTGTTTTTGCTAGGGCTCGGATTACAAAGTTACGTGGGTTTTAAATTATGTGCTCCAACCCTATTTTTCCCCCAAACCTGTCTGTTTGCAATCAAGAAGAGGTTTTTCAGGAATGCAAATATTGAGTTATGGTAGGAATATTTGTATTTTAACAAGCAAATTTTATGGCATGCAAAATTATTCTATTGTTCTACAATTCCTAATCTGCAAAATTAACTTTGGCAAGAAAGTTTCTTTTAAAAACTGTGTTTTTCACAGATCCTTTGAATTACAGATAAAGAAATGAGAATCTGGCTCATATTTTTGAACAGGGTAAGAATAAAATGATTCTATAATTACATTACAAGGCTCATGCAATTATTTTACTAAGTTTAAAAACTTTCTCTTAATGTTATAGAATTACATTTTTATCCAAGTTGTATAGAAAAAGCAAATCTATAGAGACAGAAACAGCATCCATGGTGGGGTAGGAATGACGATCAACTATAAACAGGCATTAGAAATCTTATTAGAATGATAAAAATGTTCTAAAACTGAATTGTGGGGATGGCTGCATAACTTGATATAGTCTAAAAATCTCTGAACTGCGTGCTTAAAGTAGGTAAATTTTATGATATGCAAAATTAAACCTAAATAATCAAAAAAGTTTTCTTGGCTAATACTCTAAGCTATACATTTAGCACTGTTCTAATCAATCTTATTTAAAGTCACATTTAAAAATATTTTACAGTACAGCATTTATTTTGCTAATTTGTTTTTTTAAAAAAAATACCTTAGGCATGCCAGCTTTTTTTATCACACTGGGAATTATACATCTTGGACCAGTTTCTCCAGCAAATCCACATCTGCATATAAAATAGAAAATTGATACATTCAACTATTATAACATTCTTTCTATATATTTGTCACAGAAACAAGGTTTCTGTATTTTTTTCAAAGCAGTGGTCACAAAAACATCTAGAAACATCTATTCCAAGGGGAAAAAAAAACTAAGGAAAAGTTCGTATCACCTATTGTCGTGTCCTACTCTTTGCAACTCCATGGACGTCCGTGGAAATCTCTAAGCCAGAATACTGGAGTGGATAGCTTTTCTCTTCTCCAGGGGACTTTCCCAACTCAGGGATTGAACCCAGGTCTCCCGTATTACAGGTGGATTCTTTACCAGTTGAGCCACACGGAAAGACCTAGAATACCACCCAGGAATCAAACTGGGGCTTCTTGCATTGCAGGCAGATTCTTTACCAATTGAGCTACCAGGGAAGCCTATTCATTAAGTAAACTAAAGGTAAAAAAAATAAAATCACTTTGAATTAGTACTAGTGAAATAAACCAGTGTATTATTTTATGGTAGCATTAACTTTTCAGTTTTCAATTTTATTTGAATTTTAGGTAATACATCTCTACAGCCATGAGTCTGTACTCCAGTTTCTGATTTCATTCCTATAGTTCATGTTACTCATAATTCCATCATTCTAATATTATTTAGTTTCCATACTGAAGTTTCCTTTGGTCTATTTTTAAAACTATACATATCTGACATAATTATAATCACACTGTTCATATAACATGAATTCATAAAATAAGCTTCTGCCCAAACTATTAGTTTTCACCGCCATCATTTTTTTAATTGCATATAATATTTCATCCTTTTTTAAAAAAATATTTTCCTTTCTTGATTATTTAAGTATTTCCATTTCTGTTTCCCACAAGACAAAACTTTGCTAAAAATGCTGTTAAAAACGATTACCATGTAAGTTCAGTCTCAATATTATCTCTTTTTGTCCTGTCTGGTTTTCAGTACTCATCTCCTCATATTCCCAAATAGCTTTCTCCATCTTCTTTTAGCTATACCCCCAGGTTGACCTGGTTCAGTGCTCCTCAAACTCCAGGATGTAACCCACTGGTTGGATGCATAAACCCATCTCATCACCTTCCTGTTGTCTTTGTCAATAACCATTCTCCTATATAATAGCATTCCACTTCTCATTTCCTCAATATACCTAAAGTAATTATCTTTGGGTATCAGCCTCAAGGTACTTACTATGCTATTAAAACAAACCTTTAAAATAAATTTAACAATGCACTTGTGGGAAGATCTTGCATAGAACAGTAAGAGAATATCATGAACCAAGAACTATGTTTAATCCAATTATGGAGCACCTGATGTCCAATTCTGTTTCTTTTTGGCCATGCTTGGTAGCTTATGGGATCTTAGTTTCCCAACCAGAGATTCAACCCAGGCCCTTGGCAGTAAAAGCACCAAGAACTAACCACTGGACCGCCAGGGAGTTTCCTCCAATTTCTTAAACAGGCTCTTCTGACCACTTGTTCAACAAATAGTTATTACACACTATATGTCAGGCACTATTCAGGGATATACAAAATTTTTTCGAATAGTTTCCATTATATATATATGCAATTCTGGCTGTCACGTTCCTTTTTTCTTGAGCCCAGTGCAATGGTTCTAAATCTGGAGTCCACAGACCACTGCGATGGTCCACCAAGCTCTGAAATTGTGTGCAAATATTTTAAGGTTTGTGTATTTTTTGCCTTTCTTTCGGTCATCAATAGGATCTATGTCATCCAAAAGGTTGAGAATCACTAATCTAGTGTTTACAAGTTGCCTTTTAAAATATGGTAAATTTCTTAATCTAAAAGCCGTGGGGGGCAACAAAGGCTCTCTAGTGTCTACAGGGTTTCGGATCGTTACGCATTCAGTCTTCCTAATTCGACGTCCCACTCTTGGGAAGCAAGATACATATGAATTTCCAGCACCAACAGCATCTCTGTTCAATAAATGTTTAATAATGAAGGCCGCCATCAAGTATTACAGTTCGGCTGCCCCCTAAGGAGACAAAACTAAGATAAGCAGGGCCTAGGTCATCGCTGTCATCCCCTGCATAGGTGACCCCAAAGGGTCCCTTCAGTTTGGGGGTGAAGACAGGGGCTGCAGTGAAGGCCATTCTCTCGAAGCCTCTTGGGCCTCTCTAGGAATCAGGACCAGCCCGCCCAACGGATCGCCGGGATTCGCATCGCCCACGGTGCAGGTAACAGGGGCCGTCATTTGCGGAGGTCCCGGGGCGAAGTGGAGGCCTAAACAGCCGCCCCCGAGACTGCGATGAGGACCGGGGCTGGGCCTGGGGTTCGGCTACCCGCCCTCCCTTCCCGGACGCAGTCACTCACTTGGTAAAAGCCTCTCCCAGATCTATCACGACCGCCGTTTTCTCCCCGCCGCTTCCCAGGCCCTCGTACAGCGGCATGGTAGCAAACAGGCCGGTAAATACCCTGAGACCTACCGACCCCGGCAGCCGACAGATCTCGGCGCTCGGGGGGCGGGGCCGGGGGGGGGGGGACGGCGAGCGTGCGGCGGCGCCGGCGGGGACCTCGCGTGGGCGCGGCGCACGGGGCCCGGGCTGTCCCTGGCTGTGCCTCACTCCACGTCGGTCCTGAACTCTCGCAGGCGCCCGCGTCCTGGGCACTAGGAAGCTACGAGTGCACGCGGCCGCTGTTCTGCATACAGCTGGGGTAGGGGGTGGAAAACACCGAGGGCCGAGGCGATCAGGCGCGCCGGGCGCCCCTAGCTGGGGCGGAGCCAAGCCCGGGTCCTTCCCTCCGGACCGCCCCTTGGGGTAAGGGTCTTAGGAGCGATTTTGTGGCTTGGGTGTCAGAACGTATCCGTTGCCGAGCTCTCTTAGGGAAGACACGACCTCAAAAGCTTTGATTCGTGCCTTCTTGGGACGAAATTGCTGTGCCAGGTGTTTTGCCTATCACTTATTCTTCGCAAGAAACACAGAAAGTTGGTTAATTCCTTGCCTGTTCGAACCGAATGTTCCCAGTGCCCCATCTAAAGCCAGGATTGGACCCGAAGACTTTCTGATTTCAAACCCTGTGCTACTTATCCCTTAAAGAAGAACAAGTAAAGACAAATTTTTACTTGGTAGTCATTCGGCTGAAAGGTCATTTTAATCTTAAAAAACAATAGCATCTACAATACTATCAAGGGGGTTTAATGGAAGGAACATTGAACCAAGGGTCCTGTTTAAAACGGAGAAAAGTTGGTGAACTATCTTTCTGTGCCCATTCATTCTAAGTAGCTTCAGTCGCGTTCCGCTCTTCGCGGCGTTATGAACTGTAGCCCCCTCCCAGGCTCCTCTGTCCGTGGGATTCTCCAGGAAAGAATGCTGGAGTAGGTTGCCATTTCTTTCTCCAGGGAATCTTCCTGACCGAGGGATCAGACCCGGGTCTATTATGTCTCCTGCATTGACCTGCGGATTCTTTACCACTAGCGCCACCTGGGAAGCCTCTGTGCCAGTATGAATACACAGTAGAAAGTATGATATAGACTACTTATAAATTTGTCATGTCACTGCTCTGTTCTTTCTGCTGAAATTGCCCTTGAAAACTGGAGTCAGTGGTGTAGGTTGCTGGCTTGTCTCTCTGACTATAGAAAGAGAAATGATCTGTTTTCTGTTTTTCCCCAGTGTGTCTTTCTTACTGTAGATGCCTGAGCCTCCCTACTGAGGGATACGTTCTTTCTATAAGAGTGAAGGCTACATACAGTGCATAAACTTGTACAGTGTGACAGTAGAATTCACTAATCAGTGGTCTTCCTGAAAGTGAGTTGCTGGAGGTAAGAGGATGTAATTGGAGTTGTGACGAGGAAGGAAACTTCAAAAAGAGAAAGAATGAAGCATTTTGCTCACTAGAGTCAGAGTGTTTGAACAGCACTCTTCTCTTGGATTTAAGTTCTGTTTCTGTCAAGAGTCTAATACTTTTGATCATCGATTTTCTTATCTTGTAAACTGTTCTGCCACTTCTCAAGGTATTTGAGAAGATCTGCTGACATTCTGTTTTCCCTGACTGCTCATCAACTGTATTAATTTTCTAGAGATGCCATTACAACATTTTCTAGGGATGCAAGTACAACACATTGTTTGGCTTGAAACAGTAGAAATGGGGACTTCCCTGGCAGTCCAGTGGTTAGGATGCCACACTTCCACTGCAGAGGGCATAGGTTCTATCCCTGGTCAGGGAAGTAAGACCCCACATACCCTGTGGCACAACCAAGAATAAAGGTTAAACCATACAAATGTATCCTCTTATAGTTGTAGAGGCTAGACATTTGAGACTAAGGTGTCAGAAAGGTCGTGCTCTCTGTGAAGGCTCTCCAGCTTCTGGTGGGTGCTGGCAGCCCGTGGTCTCCCTTCGTTGGTAGATGCATCACTCCAATCTCTGTCTCTGTTGTCACCTGGTCTTCTTGTGTCTCTGTTTTCATGCAACATTCTCTTCCCAGTGTTTTCACATTTTCCTTCTTGTCATTCTCTGAGTCCAAATTTCCCTCTAGTCAGTTGGATAAGGGCCTTGATCCTAAACCAGTATGATGTCATTTTAACTTGATTTTATCCACAAAGATTCTAATTCCAAATAATATCACATTTTAAGTTTTTCAGTGGAAAAGAATTTGGAGGGAATACTGTGCAATCCATTTGGGGTTGGGCAACATTTTGCCCAACAGCTAAATGTTCTCTTCCATAGCCCTGCCCTCAGACTTCTTTTCTTCTTATTGTATACTGTCTCTTTTAATAACCTCTTTCACTCCCCTGCATATACCTAGAGCTAATATTTGTTGAGTTCTATTTGCTAGCTCTATTTGTTGTATGTAATCCCATTGATTCTCACAATAGCTTTATGTGCTCAGGGTGCTTCAGTCGTGTCCAACTATTTGTGATCCCATGGCCTGTAGTCCACTGACTCCTCTGTCCACAGGATTCTCCAGGCAAGAATACTGAAGTGGGTTGCTGTGCCCTTCTCCACAGTAACTTTCTCCATCTTACAAATGAGGATACTGAAGCCAAAAGATATTAAATCACATACCCAGGGCCTTTCAACTGGTTAGTAATAGAGCAGAAATTTGAACCCAAACTGTCTGACTCCAGGCCAAAACTATATAGCTAGATTATAATGCAGTTTTATATTATTTCAAAGAATTATATTTTATCATAGAATTATATAATCTTAGTATCTGAAGTGACATGAAAGTTTTTCAAGTCTGAACTCCAACCTAATATAAGACTTTAATGTCCATCTGTGATGAGAATTACCTCCTCAGATGGTTCCAGTGATGAACAGAGAACTCATGACTGGTTGGGATCTACAAGATACTGAAAATACATTTGCTAATACATGTAAAGTTTTAAAAAGAAAAGGGAAAATGCTACAAGAATCACTTTTCCCCTCTTTGGCCACACTCTGCAGCATGTAGGATCTTATGCTGTCAATTGACAAGAAGTGATGGACCCAAATCATTAAGCCCTTTACTAATATTCTGGGGAGTTTTGACTTTATGTTACAGTTATTAGTCACTGTTAAAAATATGTACGGAAAAGACAATGTCAAGTTTGTGTTCAATTTAATCAGTTGTGTTCATTTATTGTGAAGTGGGGTAGACTAGGGTGAAACGGAGGGGACTGAGACTGGTGATGAGAAACCAATTTGCAAGCTGTTACAAGAGTCCATAAGAGAAATAGGGCTTCCTAACTGGCTCAAGTGGTAAAAAAATCTGCCTGCCAATGCAGGAGATGCAGGACATGTGGGTTCAATCCCCAGGGTCTGGAAGATCCCCTGGAGGAGGAGGAAGTGGCAAACAACTCCAGTATTCTTGCTGACATAATCCCATGAACGGAGGAGCCTGACAGGCTACAGTCCATGGGGTTGCAAAAGAGCTGGACACAACTGAGGATACCCAGTACAGGAGATAAATGATGACTGTTAATTAGAGAATTATCATGTTTATGTGACAAATTACCTTGAAAATGTTATCCATTGGGAAAAGATGTAATTCTTTATTTATTAAGAATAAAATTGTAATAAGGCATTGATGACAGTTTGAAGCTGTTTTCTCAAGCACTGTGTTAGAAAAAATAATATTCTGATTTAATCAACCATTAAGTTACATTATCAGAGAGACTTTATAGTTCCAGTTTTATTAGTGCCTCCTAATTAATCTTTTCTAAAGTACAAGATGTGATCATAATTGCAGATCTCATAATGTAGCTTTATTTTTAACCTCTTTTTCAACTACTTCTGCAGGTTATGTTACCAAAATGAAAACAATAACTAACTCTTGAATCCATGTTAACAAACTGTTCATTCTTCATCATCAAAACCCTCCTCAAAGCTAATGATCACTTCTGTCTCCAGGAATAACTCATTGGCTTTAACTCAGAGGCCAGTTTTGGGTCTAGAGTGGCTGGTAAGGTGGCCTAACCTTTAGGCTTCTTGAGTACATTAGAAAAGCGCTTCAATTTTTAGTTGATAAACAAGAGTTTTCATCAGCACCAATATCTCAAGTCACTGCATTTATAGCCAGAAACCTGTGTCCTAGTCACTTGTCGTTCAGTCTTTTCCTATCCTAATCAGTTGCAGAGTCCTGCAGTAAGTTTAGTATAAATCTAATCTGCTCCACTCCTACTCTGCAATCAAGGTTATGACTCTAGCTGCTTAATTGGCCTCTCCATCCTCTCCACAGTCCATTTTCTGTATTTCAGGCAGAATGAGCACTCTCACATGTGAATGTAATCATGACACTTTTTGCTTCAAGTTTTTCTTTTTTCTTCCTTTTAAATCATTGATTTATTTATTTGGCTGTGCTGGGGCGTCATTGTGGCATGTGGGATCCTCAGTCTTCATTGTGGCATACTGGATCTTTAGTTGCAGTATGTGGGATCTAGTTCCCCGACCAGGGATTGAACTCAGGCTCCCTGCATTGAGAGTGCAGAGTCTTAGCCAGTGGACCACCAGTGAAGTCCCTGCTTGACTTCTGCTGTTTTTCAGATAAGGCAGCATCTATATACCAACCTGCCAGTTTCCCAAATGTATCCTGCTGCTTCACACCTCTCATAATGTGCCTGGAATGCCTTCCTTATCTGGCATCTTTTTAATCTTTCCAAACTCTGCTGAGGTATCACCTCCCCTGAAAAACTTTCCCTGACCCCAAGTTTATTAGTATATTTAAATCCTCTTATCTGGGCCTTCATGGCATCCTATGCACATTACAGCACATTAAAATATTTTTATCTGTTTAGGTTACTATTGTGTCCCTAGTGACCTAACAGAGTGCCTGGCATATAGGAGGTTCTGGATAAATATTTGATAAGTGACTAACACTTATTACTGTAAAGTGATCTCTTATTTACTGTGCCTCCACCCAGACAGCAGGGAGTTTGTAGACGCACCAGGTATAGAATTGACTGTGGAGCAGGCCTGGGCCTCATTCATTTTTTGAATGGATAACAGTGGCATTGGGGCTTCCTAGGTGACTCAGTGGTAAAGAATCTGCCTGCCAATGCAGAAGGCTTGGCTTTGATCCCTGGGTCTGGAAGATCCCCTGGAGAAGGAGATGGTAACCCATTCCTGGGAAATCCCATGGACAGAGGAGCCTGGTGGGCTACAGTCTATGGGGTTACAAAGAGTCAGACACAACTGAGCCACTGAGCACACAGGCAGCAGTAGCATGGAAAAGTAGCCCGCTGAACTGCTGCCAGCCAGCTCACCTTGTAGCTGGTTAGCAAAGGACATAGAAAACTGCTCTAGACTCAGCATGCAGCTATCCATCTACATGATTGACCACAGTAGCGCTTTTGAAGCTGACCTCTCAAGGAATATCTCATGCCACATGTCATGAACACTCATGACACATTGTAATAAAACTTCAAGTAATGAATCAGAGCTTATAATAGGCTGGAATTATGGTGGTGTGTCCCCTTTTACTAAAGGGAAGCAATTCACTAGAGAATAGCACCAGGAACTGTGTTAAGGTCAGTACACATTTGGGCTGATTTATCATACTTTTCATTTCTGAGGAACTACATAATGAAGATTTACTGCTAACTATGAGGTATGGCAAGATCTTAACCATCAATCACAAAATCAGTTGCCCAAAGCATATTTAAACCTGTAGAGGCAGAGACAACTGGCTTAAGTATTTAACACAGATTTTAATAAACCATTCATTGAGCATAAAAGTATGTTTGCTGAACTAGCAACCTATTTCATTAATATTCTACTATAAATTATTTTCATTCTATGCCTACAAATGGATGGAAAAAAAAATGGAAGTTTTCTGTTTTTCCCCCAAGGCATACTTCAGGCCAGGGTCAGGTTTGGAATTGAACCTAGGACTTGAAATTTTGGGGGCATTGTCTCTAAAATGAGAGAATGAGACTTTTTTGGTCTTTTCTGATTATTTTTGTCTGTTAGTTTCAAACAGAAAAGTTTGGTATTTTATTCTGAGAGGATAGAATAGATAAAGATGGTTGGATTGAACTGATTTTTTAAAAGTAGGTTCAAAATAGAATGATTTAAGAGTGTCTATCAGTTACAATTCTATTCCTGTAAGCCATTTTTTACATTCAAGACAATGTAAAGTATTTCTTAGCTATCTGATCATGTGTAGTAACAGTATGGTTTTGTTGAACCATCAGTAAGAAATAATACAGCTAAAGAAAAACTGTCATTGGGGGAACTTTTGATAAATTATACACTTTTATTTGGAGAAGGTGATGGCACCCCACTCCAGTACTCTTGCCTGGAAAATCCCATGGATGGAGGAGCCTGGTAGGCTGCAGTCCATGGGGTCGCTAAGAGTCAGACACGACTGAGCGACTTCACTTTCACTTTTCTCTTTCATGCGTTGGAGAAGGAAATGGCAACCCACTCCAGTGTTCTTGCCTGGAGAGTCCCAAGGACGGGGAAGCCTGGTGGGCTGCTGCTGTCTGTGGGGTCGCACAGAGTCGGACACGACTGAAGCGACTTAGCAGCAGCACACTTTTATTATAGAAAAATCATCTTTTGTTAATGATAGCTATGATTTCTTCATGCAGGCATAATGCTAGATTCATCATTTCATTTAATCATCACAAATCCTTAATGGCCAACAAATGGCAAAAAAATTCTTGCTCAGAGAGGTTAAGTAACTTGTATAAGGTCATACTGCTCATAAATGACAAAACTTGGGATTGATTATTCCAATTGCCTCACACAACCTTTTGAGAAAAAAAAATGACAGCTAAATTATAAATGTGGACATCAGGCATGCCTAAAGGGAAAAAAATCCAGTGCCAAAATATTTAAATAAATGTGTCAAGATTTATCTAAAATTAAACAGTACATCAAAGGGTGTGTTTTATTATAAGGGTGTGATTTATTCTGCTACATAAAAACTATTCCCAGACAGTCTAGATTATGTCTCTAATCAATATGCTTAGTGAGGGAAAGATATATTCCATTTTCTGAAAAAGATCCCACACATTTTAGGTGCAAATAGTTAATTAGTCATTTCATATCCAAAAGAGGAAGAGTAATCCTCTAATGTCCATATGGCATATGTTTTCCAAGCTTATTTTTACATTCCCTTCTGTCCTTTAAAACCCCAGCCTGACAAGATCACTTGGCAATATGAAGAAATGTTACCTCGTGTATTCTATCGAGACATGCATGAACCCCTCTTCTCCAAGTCTTCATCTGACAGAGGTTCTTTTGCCATCTGGGCTGGTTGCTTTAAGTTACAAATTTGAATTACAGGAACAATGACTGGAAATTTGATGTTAAGAAATTATAACATTTTAGATGTGATCATGGTATTGTGGCTATGTTATTACAAAAAATTCTCTTGTGGAATTGCATGATGAAATATTTATGGATAAAACTAAATGATGCCTGAGATTTGCTGCCAAATAATATGGGAGGGCAGAACTAATTTGTGTGTGTCGGGGGGTAGAATTAATTTGTGGATGGGGCAGATTGGCCATGGTTTGCGGGTTGTTGTATCTGGATGATAGCTACTCGAGGGCTTTTTATACTCATTTGTATACTTTTGTGTATTAAAAAGTAAAAGTAAAAAATACAAAATGACTGAATCACTTCTTGGGATATATATTCATTTTATGATAACCTTGCCTTCAACCATTTAGGCTGTACATACAGCTCTCAAGGTATGTTCTGAAAGGGTCACTTATCATCCATGGACATCAGTGCATAGAGGACAATCTTTATACTAGGACAACATTTTTATTCCTATTTTGGCATAACCAATGTCATTTTTCTCACTGGGTCTCCCCCCTCAACCACCCCGCCACCCAGATAGCATCATTCTTGCCATTATTTCCTGGGAGGTTTTATTGTGGTGGCTATTGCTGTCATTATCATTATTGTTTTGTGCTGGTAAATTGCAGTGGCCACAACTTCAGAGTATGTGAGTTATCCTCCTGTGATTGTGGCAGGTATACATCCTGTCACAATTTGTAAGACACTGATGTGGTGACTGGGTCTGATCACAATATCTTTATCTTCACCAATTCCCCCCAGCTGACTTTATCCTTCACCAAAAAGTTGGCAAAGCCTAGCTTAACACTTTCTTAACGTTGTAAACAGGCGTATTCAAAGAACTTAGAGAAAATTGTCAGTCTAGATTCTGTCACTCAGGGTCAAAGGGGGAAGCAAAAGCAATGTAGCAAATGTTCAACTGGTGAATAGTTAAGCAAAATGTAGTGTGGCCATACAAAGGAATACTACTCAGCAATAAAAAAGGAGTGAACTGCTGGTTCATGCTACAACAGGGATAGGCCTAAAAGTCAGTTATACTGAGTGAAAGAAGCCAGCCAAAAAGACCACCCAAACCATATTGTATGATTTATATAAAATGTCCAAAAAGGCAAAGCTATAGGCATGAAAAATAGATTTGTAGTTGCATAGGGCTGGTGTAGAAATGGGGATTAGCTGAAAATGGGCCTTAGCCTCTGCTTGCCTCTTGTGTGTAGAAAAACTTAAGTTTTCCAGGCCTACCCTCAGTCACAAAATGCTGGGTCAAGAGTTAATGACCAGAAGAATCTTAACTTGTAATAATAATCGATAGCAGTTGGGTAAGAAGAACTGGTAACAATTTGAACAAATGGAACAGCCAAATGGTAGGGTCAGAGAATCTTTAGTCCCTCCATGAAGGACACAGATAGTGTCTAACACATTTCTGAGTTGTTTTACAGATACTAAAACCCCCACCAGAGGGAAGAAGCCAACTGCTTGAAGAACAGGTAGACCCCAGACTGGCTGGAGCCTGAGGACTGATGATGTTAATCCCTGTGACACATCACCCTGTTACCTCATCATTAACCAATCAGAGAACTGTGCACTAGTTGATCACCCACCCTCCCACTTTCTCCCTCACTTTGTCTTTAAAAACCCTTTCCTAAAATCCACTGGAGAGTTTAGGTCTTTTGATTGTTAGCTGTCCATACTCTTTGGTTGGCCTTGCAATACACAATGTACTTTCCTTCACCACTCTGGAGAAGGGAAAGGCTACCCACTCCAGTATTCTGGCCTGGAGAACTCCATGGACTGTATAGTCCATGGGCTCACAAAGAGTTGGACGTGATTGAGTGATTTTCACTTCACTTCCTTCCACAGTCTGGTATTAGTAGACTGGCTTTACTGTGCGTGGGCAAACAGACCCCGGTTTGATTTGGTAACAGTGACACTTGCATAATTTGATACATTTACTAAAAATCATTTAAGTGTATATTTAAAACTGGTGCATTTGATGATATTTACCTTAATAAATATTTTATGATACTTACTGAGTAAATTATACCTCAACTAAGGAACACTAAGGACTTGGTTTTCACTCTGCTTTTGACATTGCTAAACATGTGAGATGCGGTATTTGTCAAAGTTGTGAAATGGGATGACCCAGGGAAAGAGTTTGCTTGTCACCTCTTACAGCATTGCAGATGCCTACTCTCCATCTGATTTGGAACTCCAGCACCAAGAAGCTTTGTATCACAAAGGTTTGGTGGGTGGTGGATGTCTCATAGAAATACATTTGCATGACTTTCTGCTTCTCATGGGAAAGAGGCTATGACAGCCCTTCTTTTTTCCAAAGTTAATCCCTCCAGCTGGGCTCTGGACCTCATCCCCCCTCCTCTTTGCTGGCACGTTTCTTCAATTATCTGCCTCCTTTTCTTTCTCAGCAGTGCACACGCATGTGCGCGCAGTCGTGTCCGACTCTTTGCCGTCCCATGCACTGTACCCCACCAGGCTCCTCTGTCCATGGAACTTCCCAGGCAAGAATACTGGAGTGGGTTGCCATTTCCGCCTCCAGGGGATCTTCCTGACCCAGGGGTCAAACCCGCATCTCTTGAGTCCCCTGCACTGGCAGGTGAATTCCTTACCACTAGCACCACCTGGGAAGCTTAGTCTTTGTCGTAGCAGCATCTTTCCCCAAAAGAAAATCCTCTCTCAGACTATTGTCTTCTCTAGCAACAACCATATGCCTTGTTTTCCCTTTCTTACCTCATTGCAGTATAGATTTTGCCATTTGACCAAGATTGCTCTTGCTTAACACATCAGTGATTTTATTTGGTAAATCCAATGGACACATCTCAATTTTTAACATATATCACTTCTCTTCAAGTTTTCAAACTGTTTTTTTTTTTTTGGAATTGATTTTAGAATTATGTATTCAGAATTTTGTTAATAGTTTTAAGACTTAAGAATTCCCTCCATATATAATATATATTAACATGTATAGAATGCACAAATATAAATGTGCAATTTATCTGTTTATCAATTAATAAAGAGAAGTTATCAATTAAAAAAAAAGCAAGTCTATATAGGCTCCTGTTTTCCCCAGAACATATTCTTGGGAACTGCACCAAAAATGGATTATTATAAAGCCAAGAGTTATTTCCACAGAAACATTAGAATCAGGGGCCCTAGGGAATTCCCTAGTTGTCCGGTGGCTAGGACTTGGCGCTTTCACTGCCAAGGGCCCAGGTCAGTTCCTGGTCAGGGAACTAAGATCCCACAAGCCAGTGGCATGGTCAAAAAAGAATTTGGGGTCCTAGTACTTCAAAATTTTGGCTTCAAATAAATCATAGGCATAATTAACAATTCTTGAAGCTTTCTCTTCTTTTAGCTTCTATAGTAATGCCCTATATATGTTATGCTCTCTCTATGTTATATGACATATGCCCTATATATGTTATATAATATATAGCATAATATATTATGGATAATATATACATTATATATATACAGATGTATAATATTTATAACATATTTTATGTGTATTTCTTTGGAGACTTCTGTTATTCTATTTACCCCTTAATGCAAATTCTCTACCATTTGTCTCAAGAATTGTTATCTTTTGCTCACTTCTCTTCTCAGTTCTACACACTCTCCCTGAGTCATCTCTTTCTCCTCAACAGCTTCATTTACCATCTTATAATCATGCCTACCCACCTACCCACTCTCCAACAATCTGTACCTTCAGCCCAATACTATTGCCTGAGTTTAAAAGCTATATTATCCAACTACATGTTGATCTTGGTGTATGTCTTTCAACCGTCTTAAATGCTGTATGTCCCAAACTTAACTATTTGTAATCTCTTGAAAAGTGGCTCCATAGCCTGCTTTTCTTATCATTTTGAAAGCCCTCCTTTCTAGGAGCCTAAACTGGAAACACAAAGTAATCATTCTCAATGTCTCCCTCCCTCTTACTTCCCACGTTCAGTCAGTCATGAAGGCCTATGATTTCTCCTTCTTGTATATCTCAGTCTGTTACCCTTTCTCTGTCCTTGCTACTAATGCTGCACTAGTAGTTCAGATTAATTCAGATCTTCATTATCTTTCTCACTCTTTCTTTACTTTTGCTTATACTACAAGAGCTGAACATGGTAGCCACAGAAGGAGTCTCTGGGTTCTTTGCACTGTCACTTGAGTCTATATGATCACTAAATCCCTGAGAGTTAAATTTGGTGAATCCAATCTTATTGCAGAGTTCAGGGGTCTGATAGCTACAGGACTTGGAGATGGCATGAAAGATGGCTTTAGCAAAGCTGCTCAAGTAGAAGTACAGCTCTTAGCAGGGTTACAGCAGTTGTCCACATCAGTCATTAGCGGCAGTGTCTTAGGCAAAAGAGCAGAGAGATAGTGTAAGTTGTTTTAGAAGCAAGAATAAGGTGTGTCCCTAATGAGACCCAGCACCCTGTTACCTTGCAAAGAGATTATCCTGGCAAGAATAAGCACTTATTGATTTTGTTTTTCCCTACAGTTGCTTCATCTCACAGAATTAAGGTGGTTTGGTCAGAATGATGGCACCATGGATGATAGTTTCACTTTCTTGGGGCATTTGGACTGCCAGATCAACCCAGTGGTCACAAATTCCTTCAACCTCAATCATTTACTTCCCTGGATCTGTTTCAGAATGGACAAGACTTTCAGGACCTTGAGGGATTTCCCTGGGAAGGAGTGAAAAAACGTCAGACTCTTAAGATGGGCAAAGAGAAGAAATGTCCTTCAGGGAAGTAACCTCCATAGCTTTGGCCAAGTGGGCCACCTTGTATAACAAGTACCACTCCTTGTCTTTGCCTTTGCCTCCAAAGGCCTGACCATCACTGCCAAAGGCTTCCATAAACTGCCTCAGCACTATCCTCCACAGTTCCTCCCAGGGCCTCAGGGTCCAACCAGAGGACCAGTGTCCTCATTTGTAACTTGATATGTTCTTTAAAAACCAAAAGTACTCATCATCCCTTTCCTATGTTACTGCAATTTTCTACCTTAAATATTGTCCTTCTCCTTCACATTTCTCACAGTGCTGCCCAAGAGATTTTTGTAAAACCCAATCCTGATCATGCCCTCCTCTTACTTAAAACTGCTTAATGGTTATCATTAACAAATTCTAGATTTCTTAGTATGGTGAACACAATCTGTCAGGACCACCTAGGTTTAGACTTCCCAGAGATAAATAGTTTTGATGTTTGCACTGTTATTCTCTCTTGCATATGAGAGAAGGCAATGGGGAAGATAACTAAGGAGAACTGGGTTATCTCAGTGAGTATCATGCTGCTTAACTCTACACACTTCTCCTGGCTGTAGTCTTTTTTTGCATTTATAGATCAATGTATTCCACAGTGCAAATATATCATTAAACATATCATTCTGATGTAGCACTTCTTTCTAATTATATCAGTTAACTGATTCGAAGTTTGTTTCTAGTTTGGTAAACAGGACACGAAAAAATGTCAAACTAAATACACTTGGCAGAGGTTTTGTCTTAAACACTGAACAACTATTTTTCCAAATATAATTTTATTTTTATGGAAAAATTCAAAGATGCTTTGTAGTTTTTGACAATATTCAATCACCTTTTTTTAAGTCCAAAGGATAAAAACATCTTTTCAGTTCAGTTCAGTCGCTCAGTCGAGTCCACCTCTTTGAGACCCCATGAACCGCAGCACACCAGGCCTCCCTTGTCCATCACCAGCTGCCAGAGTCCACCCAAACCCATGTCCATTGAGTCGGTGATGCCATCCAATCATCTCAGCCTCTGTCGTGGCCTTCTCCTCCTCCCCTCAATCTTTCCCAGCATCAGGGTCTTTTCAAATGAGTCAGCTGTTCACATCAGGTGGCCAAAGTATTCGTGCTTCAGCTTCAACATCAGTCCTTCCAATGAACACCCAGGACTGATCTCTTTTAGGATGGACTGGTTGGATCTCCTTGCAGTCCAAGGGACTGTCAAGAGGCTTCTCCAACACCACAGTTCAAAGCATCAACTATTCAGTGCTCAGCCTTCTTCACAGTCCAACTTTCACATCCATACATGACTACTCAAAAAACCATAGCCTTGACTACACGGACCTTTGTTGGCAAAGTAATGTCTCTGCTTTTTAATATGCTGTCTAGGTTGGTCATAACTTTCCTTCCAAGGAGTGAGTGTCTTTCAATTTCATGGCTGCAATCACCATCTTCAGTGATTTTGGAGCCCAAAAAAATAGTTAGCCACTGTTTCCACTGTTTCCCCATCTATTTGCCATGAAGTGATGTGACCGGATGCCATGATCTTAGTTTTCTGAATGTTGAGCTTTAAGCCAACTTTTTCACACTCCTCTTTCACTTTCATCAAGAGCCTTTTTAGTTTCTCTTCACTTTCTGCCATAAGGGTGGTGTCATCTGCATATCTGAGGTTATTGATATTTCTACCAGCAATCTTGATTCCAGATTGTGCTTCCTCCAGCCCAGCATTTCTCATGATGTACTCTGCATTAAGTTAAATAAGCAGGGTGACAACATACAGCCTTGACGTACTCCTTTTCCTATTTGGAACCAGTCTGTTGTTCCATGTCCAGTTCTAACTGTTGCTTGCTGTCCTGCATATATGCCGGGGTCCAGCCCCAGTGGATCCAGGGAATTTGAAGGGTGGATGGAGTCGGCGAGGAAAGACTTATTTACTTATTAATATAATATTAGATTAAGAAACAACAGTGTAGTAAGAAGATTAAGTGGAGGAAGAGGGCTGAATAGCTTGGATTACGTGGAAGACCAATAAAATTCCAGACAAGGAATTTGCACCATCTACGTTGGGCCACCGGCGCTCGCTTGAATATCTAAGGGTGCCTCGCCTTAGGCTCCCTTTCGCGCGGGTCTTAACAGCCAGGGCAAGTAAGTAGACTTGGCGAGCCTCCGCGCCCCAGGTGGAAATTCAGCCTGAAATTAAGGCAAAGGGCAGAGGGAGAAAAAGGGAAAAGAGGAAAGAGAGAGAGACACGGGGGAAACCAGTCCAGCGACTGGCTCCGGCCTCTATTGTTCAGAAGGCCTTTTATACTTTTGATAAAACATGGAGATCAATGGGTAACACAAAGTTATGCAGCGTTAGCAGTCCAGACTCTTATCAAAACCAGGCTTTTCTCTCTGCACACCTAATTGTATACATAAGTCTTAGGTAATTTACATCATCTTCCAGCAAAAGGGGCCAATTAACACTTTACAGCCTTTTTTCTGATAAGGGTTTGTCAACCAGAAGACTTATTTGTGTTGATCTTCCCAAAGTCTGGTGCCACTCTCAGAAAGCACTAAATAAAGTTACATTCTTACATAACAAGGACACAAGAGGAGTGCAGTGATATACAACAGAAGTAATTAACTCAAAAGTCTAGTGTTGGTAACATCAAAACTATTATATATCTTTTTCCATATCCCGTTTACATTGATTAACATCCTCCCAGGTGCCTAAAAGATAAAGAATATGGAGGCCTGGCAGCAATCATTGAGTCAACAGTGAAATCCCATCACCAATATAATTTTTAACTCTTTAGAAAAGGCTCTGTATCTTTAAGATGCTTTTAAGCTTTGTGCCTCTCATGGTTGGGGGCTGCCAGCAATTCACAAGCTTGTCCAGGGAACCTGTTAGGCAAGATAGAGAGCAATCAGAGGGGGTTAACTGAAACATCCCTTTCAAATGCAGAAGACTAAAGCCCTGAGTTGACTTTTTTCCAGAAAATATCAGAAAAGTGGAAAAGCAGAGTACAAAAGCCGGCAGATTTTTATTTTGGGGGGTGGATGCTCAGGAAATGCCAGGGGGAACTCCTGAAGTCTGATCACGGCCTTGTGTATGTCAGCTTCCTCCCTCATGACCTTGTCACGGGTGGGATTCCTCACACTGGCTTCCGGCACATATAGGTTTCTCAAGAGGCAGGTCGGGTGGTCTGGTGTCCCCATCTCCTTCTGAATTTTCCACAGTTTATTGTGATCCACACAGTCAAAGGCTTTGGCATAGTTAATAAAGCAGAAATAGATGTTTTTCTGGAACTCTCTTGCTTTTTCGATGATCCAGCAGATGCTGGCAATTTGATCTCTGGTTCCTCTGCCTTTTCTAAAACCAGCTTGAACATCTGGAAGTTCACGGTTCATGTATTGCTGAAGCCTGGCTTGGAGGATTTTGAGCATTACTTAACTAGCGTATGAGATGAGTGCAATTGTGCAGTAGTTTGAACATTCTTTGGCATTGCCTTTCTTTGGCATTGGAATGAAAACTGACTTTTTCCAGTCCTGTGGCCACTGCTGAGTTTTCCAAACTTGCTGGCATATTGAGTACAGCACTTTCACAGCCTCATCTTGTAGGATTTGAAATAGCTCAACTGGAATTCCATCACCTCTACTAGCTTTGTTTGTAGTGATGCTTCCTAAGGCCCACTTGACTTCACATTCCAGGATGTCTGGCTCTAGATGAGTGTGAGTGATCACACCATTGTGATTATCTTGGTCGTGAAGATCTTTTTTGTACAGTTCTTTTGTGTATTCTTGCCACCTCTGCTTAATATCTTCTGCTTCTGTTAGGTCCATACCACATCTTTTATTAACATTTATTTCTTGGAATATGTACAGAAATATGTAAAATGTGCTCTTTCCTCCCACATATGTATAGATACATACACATTATTTTACACAAATGTGATCACTGGTTCTAAAACTTATTTTTCACATAACTTGGAAATCTAATTAAGTCTGTAATATACTCTCACCTCTCTCTTTTTAATAGCTATAGTCTCTTTTTTTTCAGAGACCTATTGTTGACATTTAGGTTATTTTTAGCTTTCCACTATTATCAAAAGCTAATGAACATCCCTGAATGTTTGTGAACATGGACAAGTATATCTATGGGATAAATTTCTAGAAGTAGAATTGCTAGTCCCGTTTCAGTATCTATCTATATAGATAGATATATCCTTTATGTATCCTCCAAAATTGTACCAATTTACACTCCCACCAGCTGTAAATAAGAACGCCCATTTTCTCACCTTCTCAAGCACAAGGTATCATCTTTTTATTCTTTGGTTATTTGATAGACAAAAAATGGTATTGCATGATTTTTTAATATAATTTTTTTATAATAATGATTGGTATTGAAAACCACATGTGGTTATTTTATATTGCCTATTTATGTTTTTGCTAATTCTTTTACTGAGATGATATCTTACTAGTGGCAACACCAGAATTCCTATATAGGAAGAGCTCAAAGGTAAGAAACTTTGTGGGAAAGATTAAAGCTAAGGACCTTGCTTGCAATTGTGATTGCACAGTACTTTACATAAGACTGAGAAAAGTCAATTGTCCTTATCAAAGAGGAGAGAACAGGGAATGGAAATAGCCTGTCAATCTCCCAGTTCCTCCTTGATTTCATCACTGCTTTTATTTTTATAAGAGCTCTTTGTTTATTAAACAAATCAGTCCTTTTATGTCATGTTTGCTGCAAATATTTTTCTTAGTTTTTCTTTCAACTCTATTAAAGTAATTTTTACCTTTAAGAATTGTAATTTTTATGTGAACTATTTTATCATTTTATGGCTTCTGGAATAACTATAATATCTAGACAATATTTCCATAAGGCAAGGCTATAAAAAAATTTACCCATTTTATGACATTTATGGTGTCATACATTTAATTTCTGATCCACCTCGGATACATTTTTGCAAAGAAAGAATACAGAGATCCAGCTTTTTAAGAGTAGTTAGATGGTTATCTCAATGGCTACAATTTTTAAAATGGTACTTCTGAAATTCTATCAAGAGCTAACCTGAGGAAGGAAAACACATGAGCTTCCTTTCAATGCTATTGCTCAGAACTGCTTTCTGTTGCTTTGTAATGTCAGTGAGGACACCATTTTTTTTTTTTTTGCTAAAATATGACTTTTATTTCAATTGTTCTACAGTATGACCTGAGATTTAGCATTTCTTTTTTTAGTGAGGACGCTATTTATCCAATATTTATTCTAATTCAGAATATACCTTAAGACAAATTAAATGCTGTCAAAATTAAGTGATCTTAGGAGAATAAAATACAAAATGGCTAGATACCTACATACGGTGTAGTGCAAAATGAAGTTGAATTTAGTGTCACCAATACAAGACAATTCTTTGTGAGCAAGATTCTATTATTGTGTGTGTGTGTGTTTGTGTGTGTCTGTGTGTGTGTGAGCACGTGCAAACGCATGCGTGTCACTCAGCAAACTTGCCCAAAACAATATATTGTCTAACTGGTAAAAAAGATGTTTTCTCCTTGGAAGAAGAGTTATGACCAACCTAGACAGCATATTAAAAAGCAGAGACATTACTTTGCCAACAAAGGTCTGTCTAGTCAAGGCTATGGTTTATCCAGTAGTCATGTATGGATGTGAAAGTTGGACTATAAAGAAAGCTGAATGCCAAAGAATTGATGCTTTTGAACTGTGGTGTTGGAGAAGACTCTTGAGAGTCACTTACACTGTAAGGAGATCCAACCAGTCCATACTAAAGGAAATCAGTCCTGAATATTCATTGGAAGAACTGATGCTGAAGCTGAAACTCCCAATACTTTGGCCAGTTGATGTGAAGAACTGACTCATTTGAAAAGACCCTGATGTTGGGAAAGATTGAAGGCGGGAGGAGAAGGGGATGACGGAGGATGAGATGATTGGAAGGCATCACCGACTCAATTGACATGAGTTTGAGTAACCTCCAGAAGTTGGTGATGGACAGGGAAACCTAGCATGCTGCAGTCCATGGGGTCGCAAAGAGTCGGACACGACTGAACAACTGAACTGAACTAAACTGAACGACTGAACTGAACTAAACTGAAGATGATATATTTAGGTGATTTCTTATTGGTCTCTTTTTAAAAGTAAAAAAAAAAAAACAAAAAACATTAGTGTATATGATTCTTAAGGGAGGAAATATGTTTTATTGAAAATCACAGTGATAATAAATAATTTTGAATAAATAGATGAATATTCAAGCTTTAAGGTAAATATCTTTAAAAAATAAATTCACAATCATTAAATTTGGGATTTAGAATTTTAAAAAGTGAGGTGGTTTTCAACCTGTGATTGGGGAGCTTCTTCTGTAACTTTTTCTTTTACTAAAGAAGAAACCTATGTCATATTCATATCCAGATTTTATATACTGAGCATATTTTAGTTTAAAATGTATCAATAGTTGAACGATGTTGTCCTTGGATACAAAAGAATCCAACCAGAAGAATGTCCTCGTTTATTAAAAAGAATCACAAGTAGGACAGATAACTCAAGACAGTCCTCTCCTCTACTGAGTCTTGGGAGTTAACAACCCAGGACAGCAACAGATAAGCCTATGCCCTTGAGGCTGAGGGACCGTGACAATGTATTCAGCAGTGGGAGGAATTGGGAGAAAATAGACTGAACCCCGATGATCTGAGCCTTCTGAGCTTGCCATTCGCTATTCCACAGAGGCTGATGCCCAAGATTTAACCTACCTCCTTTGGTCCTCTCTCGAACTGAGCAGATGAAGCATATCCATGGCCTTGGTTTAGGACGCTTTACATCACTTCTCTTTTGAGCCACTTCTAACCCTGGGGAAAGGGTGAGTTGGTGGTCTTTCTATTCTGGGGCCAGAAGCAGGATATTGGGTAATGGCTTATTGGTGTCATTTTTATATTTCCCTTTTCATCTATACATATACTAAATGGAACGTCTCTCTTTTTTAAAGTGTGTGATTCTAGTGAGTATTTAATTCAGTTTGATCATTCGGGTGGGCTTAGAAAAATACAACAGGCTGTCATGTTATTTTATTTTTTTTGTCATCCCACAGAAGTTGTCAAATGAACAAAAACAACCTTGGCTTCTGCAAATGTAGGCAGTAATTAAGGTGAAGATGTAGGCTTTTTGCTTAAATTACTAGGAGAGTTTCTTTGATTTTCCTTACCAATGGAGCATTAAACAGGGAGAACAACGAGGTAAGATTTTTGACTTCTCAGTTTCTGAAGAAAAGCTTCTCAGGGACATAAAAACCACTCTCATTAAGTACCAACAATTGTTTACCTGTTCACATCTATTTGCTGATTTTTATGTATATTTTGATGTATATAAGATATGTATTTTTCTTTATTAAAAAATATCTTTTCTTACCACCCTTTCCCTATTATCATACAATAGAAAAGTGTTCCTCAGTCATTCATTATTACCCCCAGGTCTTTTAAAATGTCTTCTGTGGTTTTAGTTTTAATTACAAAATTAATATATGCTCTTAATAAAATAGTTGCAATACAAAAAATGTATAAAGTAAATTTAAATACTCCTTTTCTCAACCTACTTCCACTCTTTAGAAGTACTCACTGATAGGTAGTTTGGTGTCTTTTTAGATATTTTTCTATGTGTATAAAAACATTTTAAACAGAACTTGTTCTTTTTTTTTTTTTTTACAATTCCATTTGTATTGTAGAGAAGAGACATCATTACTTTTGGGGGAAGATTTTTTTAAATTAATTTCAGAATTATAAGAAAGTTGCAAGAACAGTACAAAAGTCCTTCTACACCCTTCACTCTGATTCTCTACTTGTTGGCATTTTGCCATTTTTACTTTGTGATTTTCTCTCTGTCTCTATACAAACATATTATTTTCCCTGAACCATTTGAAAGTAACTTGTGCTAAAGGGTGCCCCCTTCCCTTAAATACTTCAGTGTGTACCTCCTAAAACATTGTCTCTCCTAACCATAGTGAATTGAAGTGAAGTCGCTCAGTTGTGCCCGACTCTTTGCAACCCCATGGATGGTAGCGTGCACCAAGCTCCTCCCTCCATGGGATTCTCCAGGCAAGACTACTGGAGTGGGTTGCCATTTCCTTCTCCAGGGAATCTTCCCAACCCAGGGATCGAACCCAGGTCTCTCACATTGTAGATAGACGCTTTACCATCTGAGCCACCAGGGAAGTCCCCTAACCATAGTACAAGTATCAAAATCAAGAAATTAACATTGATGAAAATACTATTATTTACTGTGCAGCCTTTATTCTATTCCTCACTTTTGAAATGCATCATCTTGGGACGTCCCTGGCTATCCAGTGGTTAAGTCTCTGCCATTTCACTGCAGGGGGCTCAGGTTTGATGCCTGGTCAGGGAACTAAGATCCCATATACTGTGATACATGGCCAAAAATAAAATAAAATAAAATCCATCATCTTTTTTGAAAGGAATATATTAACAGATAATGTGCCTTAGGGGCTTCCCAGGTGGTGCCAGTGGTAAAGAACGTGCCTGCCAATGCAGGTAGATGTAAGAGTCACAGGTTCAATCCCTGGGTCAGGAAGATCCTCTGGAGGAAGGCATTATTCTTTCCTGGAGAATCTGATGGACAGAGGAGCCTGGTGGGCTGCAGTCCATATATATGGTCACACAGAGCTGGACATGACTGAAGCAACATAGCACACACAATGTGCCTTCATTTTTTTTTTTTTTTAACAATTGTTCAAATGAGCAGCTATCCTTAGCATTTCCTGAACTTGCCTTGCCCCATGCCGTGGTTCACATCCTCACCCTCAAATGTTGTCTTCATTCCCCTTTTCTAGCTGGCAAAATTTCACTTCACCTTCACAGCCTTTTTCTCCTTACAGACCTTAGTTCTGCTTCGCTTCTGTTCCCTCAGCTTTCTGTCCAAGGCTGCTTTGTAGTATTTCCCATTATAGCATCACTGTTTGGATTTCAACCTGATACTCATACTATTTTAAACTTATGGAAACCAGCACCTAGTTCAGGGCTCAAAATAGAAAGAATTATCAATAAATGCTCATTTAATACTGAGTGATCTATAAGTCTTTTTTCTCATAGGTGGGTGCCAACGAAATATAGGAAATGTTGATTGCCTTCCTGTAAGTTTTACTCCTTTCTTATTTGATCTAAAGTGTGTCATACTAAGCAAGGGAAGAAAAACATTATAGTTTAAGAACCCACCCTAGATGAAAACTACAAAACATTTCTGAAAGAAAGAAGAAAGAAGACTGAAATAAATGGAAAGACATTCTGTATTCATGAATTAGAAAACTTAATATTGTTAAGATGGTAATACCCCTATTTACAGATTCAACACAATCCCTATCAAAATTCCAAAAGTGTTTGCAGAAATGAAAGAGATGGTCCTTACATTCATATGCAATTGCAAGGGACCCAAAAGGCCAAAACAATTCTGAAAAAGAACAAAATTGGAGTAATCACACGTTCCAGTTTCAAAGCTTATTGAAAGCGACAGTAATTGAAACAGTGTGCTGTTGGCATAAGGATAGTTGTATAGATTCAGTCAGTCGGTCAGTTCAGTTACTTAGTTGTGTCCGACTCTTTGCAACCCCATGGACATATAGACTAGTGGGACAGAATTGAGAGTTCAGAAATAAACCCATTCATCTATGGTCAATTTACTTTTAAAAACTGTAGTAAAATACATGTGATATAAAATCTATCTTAACCATTTTTAAGTATTCAGTTTAGTGACATTAAGTATATTCACATTGTTGAGCAACTATTGCCACCATCCATCTTTAAACTCTTTTCATCTTGCAAATCTGAAACTCTATACCCATTGAACAGTAATAATATGACCAATTAATCTTTGACAAAGGCAGCAAGTCTATTCACTAGGGAAAGGATAATCTCTTCAATAAACAGTTCTGGGTCAGCGGGAATTCTACACACAAAAGAATGAGATTGAACCACCCTACCTCATACCATATATAAAAATTAATGAAAAATGGATCAATAACCTAAATATAAGGGAAAACCTATAAAACTTAGAGGAAAACAGAGTAAACCTTGATGACCTTGGATTTGGCACTGAATTCTTAATTTGACACCAAAAGCATAAGCAACAATTTAAAAAAGTAGATGCACTGGACGTCATTAACAACTGACAACTCTTGTCCATCAAAAGGCATCAAGAAAGTGAAAGACAACCTACATAATTTGAGAAAATATTTGCAAATCATATATCTCATAAGGATTTAAAATACAGAGTATGTAAACAACTCCTACAACTCAACAACAAAATGGCAAACAACCCAATTTAAAAATGGGCAAAGGAGTTAAATAGGCATTTCCCCTGAGAAGGTATACAAATAGCTAGTAAACACGTGAAAAGATGTCAACATCATTAGTCACTGTAGACATGCAAATTAAAACTACAAAGAGGTACAACTTCACACCTATTAAGATAATTATAATTTAAAAACTAGAAAACAAATGTTATTTAAGATGTGGCAAAAGTGGAACCATAGTACATTGCTGATGGAAATGTAAAATGGTGCAGCCTCTGTGGAAAACAGTTTAGCAGTTCCCTAAAAACTCAATGGACGTAAGTTTGAGCAAGCTCTGGGAGATGGTGAAGGACAGGGAAATCTAGCATGCTGCAGTCTGTGGGGTTGCAGAGTCAGACACGACTGAATGATTGAACAACAACAAAAAAATTAAACACATGTAACCTAGCATATTACCACAGCAATTCCACTCCTCGGAATATACTCAAACTACTGAAAAGAGTCATTCAGTCAGATACCTACATGCTAATGTTGATTGAAGAATTATTCACAATAGCCAAAAAGTGGAAAGAACCCAAGTGCCCGTAAACAGATGAATGGGTAAATAAAACATGATATACCTACAATGGGATTGTTCAACCATAGAAAGAAATGAAGTTCTGATATATGTTACAACTCGGATGGACCTTGAAAACATTATGCCAAGCAAAAGAAGCCAGATACAAATACTGTATGATTCTATTTACATGAAATATCTAGAATAGTCAAAACTGTGGAGGCAGAAAGTGGATTAGAGGTTACCAGAGTTGAGTTGGGGGCAGGTGAAATAGAGAATCATTGGTTAAAAGGTACAGAATTTCTGTTAGCAGTGATGAAAAAGAAAATAAATAGCGGTGACGGTTGTACAACATAATTTGATATCATTGAATTTTACACTTAAAGATGTTTAAAATGGTATGTTTTATCTTATATATATTTTGCCACATCAAAAAGAATCTATCTGAACCTACCTCAGTCTGAACTGCATGTGGTTATTAGAGGCAAGTTACTTTCTTTAGACGGTAGGGGGGAAACAAATACAAAAATTCAGAAACAAGGTAAGGAAGACTATCCTTCTAAAATCTAGAATCTAAACCTCTCAGTTTCCAGTGTTAGTGTGCATCAGATTCCCCTGATCCAGATGACTTGTCCCTACCAATAAAGATTCTAATTCGTTAAGTCTGAGGAGCGCTGGCCACTAGCATTTTTAACAGGCTCCCCCCAGATGAGTGACAGGCAAAAATGGTGAAAAGAATTTGTCATCTGCTATTGCCTGGGAGAACCTGTCTGCACGATTCCATCGAATGTGTGCCCTTTCCCTTTCAGTACTCAGGTTCCTGCTCTCACAGTCCGTCCCAGCTCACAGTGAGGGCTCTGGACTTCCATCTGTGCCCTCAAGCCTGGGTCCAATCAGGTCTGTCTTCCACTGACTCAGCATCAGGTCACAGTGACTCAGCACCGGGTCACAGCTGTTCCTCCTGCTCTGATCTTGTCACCCAGCTCCAACCTTGTTCCCATTTTCTATCCCAGTTTTGATAATTGGGTCTTTGTTTTGTCACCAAACCCTGGTCCTTTTCTCACCAGTTTCTCAGGGGAGGCTGTCCCTGAATCTTGGTCCCAGGACAAAGATTTTCCGATTTTGGCTTTTTTTTTTTTTTTTTAATTGAAAGCACTTGCCTTCAGCACTTTGTAAACCCCACTCTATTCCAAAGTCCCTCCTCATTCTCATTCCCATCTTCTATACGCATACTTCCTGTTTAAACTTGCTTCCTTTTCCATGTCATCTCAGGTGTTTGGTACCTCCACTGGGGCCCACTTCTGACTCCATTCACCTTCCTATGAACATCTGTGAACAAGCCCTGCAGGTTGATCCCAGCAAGCTGTTCGCCAGCGGTGAAGGCGTGTCACCAGCACCCTGGGACCCAGCCTTATTCTTCAGGCCTTGCCTTCTCTTGGTGTCCCTGGTCCTGGTCCTGGCCCAGATGCCTAATGAAAAATCCTGTTACCTCCACTGCTTCCTTCTTGCTGCCCACTGAGGAAATAGAAAGGGAACTAACAGCTATGGGCCTCTTCCATGTTTTGAGAGTTTGCTAAAAGGGATATTGCTGATGGGGGGTTCCCAGGTGGCAGTAGTGGTAACGCAGGAGAGGTAATGCCAGTGCAGGAAACATAAGAGACATGGGTTTGATCCCTGTATTGGGAAGATCCCTGGGAGGTGGGCATGGCAACCCACTCCAGTATTCTTGCCTGGAGAATCCCATGGACAGAGGAGCCTGGCAGGCTACAGTCCATAGGGTTGCAATGAGTCAGACACGACTGAATCGACTCAGCACGCACCCAAGCATTTTGCTGATGACATGTAACGCATTTTTTTAATTTTTTTTTTGGAGGTGGGGCAGGGAATAAGAATATGACACAGAGGACTTCCCTAGTGGTCCAGTAGTTAAGACTGGTCTCCAGCTTTATTTATTTATTTAAGCAATCTGATCTCCAGCTTTGTTTCCTATGACTCTCCTATGCAAATTAAGGTACCAGAAAATGTATGTTCTCACTCCTAGGCCTAGCTGATCCCATTCCCCCGACTTGAACACCCTACCCTTGTAACCTTGAGTCCTAAGTTTCCTGTCATGCTAGCTCAAGCCACACTGCTCTGTGGGAAATTTCCCTATCACTTCAGCACACAGTTGTCTCTGCTTTCTCTCCTTCTCCTTTGTTACGTAGATAATACACATACTCTGCTTGGCACAGGGATCCTGACATATACTAAGTGTTCAGTGGAGCAGGCAAGAGGATGGACTCTGGAGCCAGACTGCCTGAGTTGGTATCTCAGTTCTGCTGCTTGCTTGCTGTGTGACCTTTGACAACTTACTTAATCTCTCTGAGCCTCAATTTCCTTGCCTGTGAAATAAAGGTAATAACTATACCTTGCAGGGTTATTATATATAAAATTATTTATCCTTCTAGTCTGATAGTCCACCTTCTTCACCTAATGTTTGCTTTTTGAAGGTAGGTATTAGCTACTTGGGCTTCCCAGGTGGCCCACTGGTAAAGAATCTTGCCAATGCAGGAAAATGCCGGTTCGATCCCTGGGCTGGGAAGATACCTTGGAGAAGGAAATGACATTCCACTCAGTACTTTTGCCTGGGAAATTCCATGGACAGAGGAGTCTGGTGGGTCACAGTCCATGGGGTCAAAAAGAGCTGGACGCGACTTGGCAACTAAACAACAACAACAATTAGCTACTTATGCCACTCATCCCAAACACCTCAGAGAGAATTTCAGTTTAGGTACAAGGATATAATATGGAGGAATACATGACTGAGAAAGCACTATCTTGCAAGTGTAAGTTGTGGGATAGCACTGGTGGGGAAAAAAAGTCCAAGAGAAGAGGAAATAAGGCTTGGCCCTGGAACAGAGGTGGGAAATTCAGAGGAAGAAGGGATGTCAGCAATACTCCTGAAGGAAAGGCATTTCAGATCCTTAGAGAGGAGAGAGGAAAGGATTTTGGCCAGTGGGTTTGAGGCCAGTTTATTTCCTTTAGAAAGGGAATGCCTTTGGCCACCTGGAGGGCTGACTGGCTGCTCATGATTGGCTTGAGGCTGAAGGGAGCAAAGGAGGAGAGACACCAGTTTTCCTTCTGGGATGCCCAGCCCTGCTCACTGGACTTGGAAGGGAGACAAAACTTCCATCTGGTAATGTAGACTGTGGATTAGACCAGTGTGTTCCTTGGGCTATCACTTAGGGTGATGTGCTGGGCATATGGGTCAGTGCTGGTATTAGGGATACTGGAGTGTGTATGTCTGCATTGATGAGGTCGTTGCATATGACAGACATATGTATATGTGGGCAGGGAGCACTCATGCTGGGGAATAGTACAAGCTGGGAGGAACACAGGCCAGGGAAAACAATGTTGCGGGGGGTGCAAAACAGGCTGCAGAACGATTCCAGCTGGGGAGATACATCCTGGTGGGGGATATAGACTGAGGAGGATACACACTGGGGAGATACAGGCTGGGTGGGGTTGTGTTAGTTTTCTACAGTTTGGTGGCTTAAAACAGCATCCATTTATTAGAAGTCCAAGTCATGGTGTGGCTGAATTTTCCATTCAGGGTATGACAAGGTTAAAATCTAAGGTGTCTGCTGGGCTGCATTCCTTTTTACAGCTCAGGGTCCTCTTCCAGGTTTCACACAGCTGTTGGAAGAATTCAGTTCCTTGTAGTTATAGGACAGAGGCTCCCCTATTCTTGCAGGCTGTTGGCAGAAGCCACTCTTAGCAACTAGAGGACATCTGTCGATCCTTGCCATCATGCTTCACATCTCCCTCATTTCTCTGTCTCCAACCTCTAGACGCAGATTTAAAGGGTTCATGTGATTAGATCAGGGCTTCCCAGGTGGCTCAGTGGTAAAGAATCCACCTGCCAATGCAGGAGACACAGGTTTGATCCCTGGGTCCAGAAGATCCCCTGGGAAAGGAAATGGCAATCCACTCCAATATTCTTGTCTGGAAAATTCCAAGAACAGAGGAGTCTAGTGGGCTACAGTCCATGGGTTTGAAAACAGTCAGAAATGACTGAGCATGCATACATGCATGTGATTAGATGAGGCCTACCCAGATAATCTCTGTATTTTAATGTCAACTTGGGACCTCAATTACATTTGCAAAATCCCTTCACAGCAGCACCTAAATTAGAATACATGGGAGAAGGTGTGAGCATATCAAGGGCTGGGAATCTGGGAAGCTGTTTTAGAATTTTTCCTTTCACAGAGGGATAGAGGCTGGAGGGATTAGGTGGGTATACACAGTCTGGTGGGGAAAGATGCAAACTAGGGTACATTGAGATAGGAAGGGATGCAAGCTTGGAGGGATATGGGCTGGGGATATGGACTTATTGGAGAGTCATATTGCTTGATGGGGAATATGTTGAGGGTATGGAGGTTGGGAGGGATATAGGCTAGGAGGATAAAAGCTGAGAGGGATACAGGTTGGGGAGTGGTACAAACTTGGGAGGAATACAGGCAGGGGCATGATGCAGGATAAGGGGAGGATGCAAGCTGGAAAGTGAAAAGAGGCCAGAATAGGATTCAGGAAGCAGTCTTCCTGAATGCAGAGCATTCAGCGCCAATGCAGAGACTGAGTACCTAAGAAGTAACTATACTGAACCTGAGTGCTATGACACAGCTGGGTCCAGGTTTGATGCGGCCTGAAGAAGGGCACTCAGCCCAGCCTGGGTAATCAGGACAGTTTCCTGGAGGCAATGCTCCAGGTGAGTCCTGAAGAAGAACATGCATCCATAGTCAGCCAAAGGAGAAAGGTGACACAAGTGTGCAAATCAGAGGCAAGAACAGGAGCCCAGGCTCAGAGGTGTGTCAACATAGATTATGATGCTTTGCTGTCAGGCTAAATCTTCGATTAAGACAAACAAGTTTCTCACACTTTGAAACAGTTCATGTCACTGAAGATAGACTGTGTAGGAGAGGAAGAGGGCCAGGCTACAGATCCAGAGGCCAGGGTGGGCTTTTCCCAGGCATCAGGCAGGTTTTTGCAGTTTCAGAGTCTCATTTGATAAATAAGGAATTTGGAGCAGAAACATACCTCCAAAACTATAAAGTGTTCTAAGACCCCTAAAGTAGATAAATATATTGAATGTCTGTAATAGGCCAGATGGGCTTCCTTGGTGGCTCAGCAGTAAAGAATCCGCCTGTAGTGTAGGAGACACAGGTTTGATCCCTGGGTTGGAAAGTTCCCCTGGAGGAGGGCATGGTGACCCACTCCAGTATTCTTGCTTGGAGAACCCCTAGACAGAGGAGCCTGGCGGGTTACAGTCCACAGGGTTGCAAAGAGTCGGACATGACTAAAGCAACTGAGCATGCATGCATACAATAGGCCAGGTACTATTACAGTTCCAACCTATTTTCAGCTATGTAAGCAATGTAATTGGTTGTAGTTAAGTGCATTTTCATAAAATGCCAAATCATTTTAAATGATAGCATAATCTCAGCAAATTAAACAATATTTTCTCCCTATTTAAGAATATTTCTGTTTGGGGAAATTTTTATGTTAATGAGAAGATCCTGGTGGACATAATCCAAACTCCTTAGTTAAATCTGATAACTTTATTGATTAAATTTCTTTGGTGAAATTCCAAGAAAATGCTACAGAATTATATCAAACTTATTACTTAAAAGATCTATGCCCAGAAAATAATTCTGTCCATCAAAATTTGAAATTTAAATAGCAGAATGTCAATAGGTTTACTTCTGCTCTCAGAAAGGTCCTCAAAAGAAAAAGAAAATCCATTAGCCATCAACTCAAGAAATACCTCCTTTTATATCTAAAAATCAATATCTCATCAACTGGGTCTGCACTCTGTTTCAAATAATAGTATTTATTGTACATATAATGGGCATTAAGGACACTCTGCTAAGCACTTTCCACACTATCTCATTTAATTCAACAATCCTAGGCTAGCAAAACTATTATTATCCTAATTTGAAGCTTAATGCACCTCTTGGTTCCTAAACATTACTTCTACTTAGGTTCGAGAACACTTGTTTTCTCTCTTAGGCTAGAAGGCCAAGAATCTCCAGGTAACCTATGCAGCAATCATGAACAACCCAATTACAAGCACCAAAATTGAAACTGTGATTAAAAATCTCCCCCCCAAAAAAGGCCAGGACCAGATGGCTTCACAGGTGAATTATATCAAACATTTAGAGAAGAGCTAACGCCTAACCTTCTAAAACTCTTTCAAAACATTGCAGAGGAAGGAACACTTTCAAACTCATTCTATGAGGCCACTATCACCCTGACACCAAAACCAGACAAAGACAACACACAAAAAAGAAAACTACAGGTCAATATCACTGATGAATATAGATGCAAAAATCCTCAGCAAAATTTTAGCAAACAGAGTTCAACAATACATTAAAATGCTCATACACCATGATCAAGTTGGGTTTATTCCAGGGATGCAAGGATTCTGTAATATATGCAAATCAATCAATGTGATACACCATATTAACAAATTAAAAGATAAAAACCCTATGATATCCTCAATAGATGCAGAAAAACCCTTTGACAAAATTCAGCACCCAATTATGATTAAAACTCTTCAAAAAAATGGGCATAGAAGGAACCTACCTCAACCTAGTAAAGGCCATATATGATAAACCCCCAGCAAACATTATTCTCAGTGGTGAAAAACTGAAAGCATTCCCTCTAAGATCAGAAACAAGACAAGGGTGTCCACTCTCACTACTATTATTCAACATAGTTTTGGAAGTTCTAGTATGGCAATCAGAGAAGAAAAAGAAATAAAAGTAATCCAGATTGGAAAAGAAGAAGTAAAGCTCTCACTATTTGCAGATGACATGAAACTATACATAGAAAACCCTAGAGATACTATCAGAAAATTAGTAAAGCTAATCAGTGAATTTAGCAAAGTCACGGGATACAAAATCAACACACAGAAATCACTTGCATTCCTACATACTAACAATAAAAAATTAGAAAGAAAAATAAAGGAATCAATTCCATTCACTATTACAACAAAAATTATAAAATATCTAGGAATAAACCTGCCTAAGGAGACAAAAGAACCGTATACAGAAAATTACAAAATTAAAGAAATCAAAGAAGGCATAAATAGATGGGAGAGATATTCTATGTTCCTGGGTAGGAAGATCAATATTGTGAAAATGACTATACTAATAAATGAAAACTACAGATTCAATGAGATCCCTATCAAATTACCAATGGCATTTTTCACAGAGCTAGAACAAAAAATTTCACAATTCATATGCAAACACAAAAGATCCTGAATAGCCAAAGCAGTCTTGAGAAAGAAGAATGGAGCTGGAAGAAGCAACCTTCTAAACTTCAGATTATACTACAAAGCTACAGTCATCAAGACAGTATGGTACTGCAACAAAAACAGAAATATAGACCAATGGGACAAGATAGAAAGCCCAGAAATAAACCCACATACCTATGGGTACCTTATTTCTGACAAAGGATACAAGAATATCTTATGGGGGCAAATATAGCCTCTTCAATAAGTGGTGCTGGGAAAACTGGACAGCTACATGTAAAAGAAAGAAATTAGAACACTTTCTAACACCATACACAAAGGTAAACTCAAATGGGTTAAAAACCTAAATGTAAAACCAGAAACTATAAAACTCTTAGAGGAAAACACATTAAACACAGGCGGAACGCTTGATGACATAAATCAAAGCAAATCCTCTGTGACCCACCTCCCAGAGTAACGGAAATAAAAACAAAAATGAGTGAGTGGGACCCAATTAAACTTAAAAGCTTTTGCACAGTGAAGAAAACTATAAACAAGGTGAAAAGATAACTGTCAGAATGGGAGAAAATAATAGCAAATGAAACAACTGACAGGATTAATTTCCAAAATATACAAGCAGCTTATACAAGTCAATACCAGAAAAACAAACAACCCCATCAAAAAGTGAGGAAAAAACCAAAACAGACATTTCTCCAAAGAAGACATACAGATGGCTAACAAACACATGAAAAGATGCTCAACATCTCTCATTACTAGAGAAATGCAGATCAAAACTACAAAGAGATATCACCTCTCACTGGTCAGAATGGCCATCATCAAAAAGTCTACAAACAATAAATGCTGGAGAGGGTGTGAAGGAAAGGGAACCCTCTTGCACTGGTGGGAATGTAAATTGATATGGCCACTATGGAAAATGGTATGGAAATTCCTTAAGAAACTAGAAATAAAACCACCATGTGGCCCAACAATCCCACTTCTAGGCATATACCCTGAGGAAACAAAATCGAAAAAGACACATGTATCTCAGTGTTCATCACAGCACTATTTACAATAACTAGAACATGGACGTTACCTAGGTGTCCATTGAGAGATGAATGGATAAAGCAGCTGTGGTACATATACACAATAGAATACTACTCAGTCATAAAAAAGGGACACATTTGAGTCAGTTCTAATGAGGTGGATGAACCTAGAGCCTATTATACAGAGTGAAGTCAGAAAAGAGAAAGATAAATATCATATACTAACGCATATATACAGAATCTAGAAAGATGGTACCAATGAATTTATTTGCAGGGCAGCAATGGAGAAATAGATATAGAGAACAGACTTACGGACACGGGGGAGAAGGGAAGAGATGGTGAGATGTATGGAGAGAATATCGTGGACATTACCATATGTAAAATAGATAGCCAGTGGGAATTTGCTGTATGACTCAGGGAACCCAAACAGGGTTCTGTATCAGCCTAGAGGGGTGGGATGGGGAGGACAATGGAAGGGAGGTTCAAGAGGGAGGGGACATACGTATACCTATGGCTGATTCATGTTGATGTTTGACAGAAAACAACAAAATTCTGTAAAGCAATTATCCTTCAATTAAAAATTAAGTTAAAAAATTATGCAGTAAGTTCTACTTCCTTTTACAAGGCACAGGCAGAACCCAAAGTAGGAAGATTCACTTTGAAACAAAGATGCCACTGTGGACTATTTAGTCTGAAAATGTGCTTTTGGAGGGAGAAGATCTTTCTCATATTCCCTCTCTAAAGATGTCACTGTTCTGCTTTAACCAGAGAAGCTATTAAAAATAATTCAGATGGGGTGAGCCTGATACTAACTGATCAGAAGTGACCCCTGTCTGTGCCAGGCATTACCTGCTCCCCCACATTTTAGTCTGGGATGATGGGGAGTTGGTGGAGGAGTTGAAGCAAAGGGGAGGGCTTGGAGTAACAGCTTGGGATCATGGCTTTTCACCAACTGATAAATGTTTTAACAACCAGTGTGACTGTCCCAGTGTGTTTTAAAGGAAAATCCCCCAGTTGGCCAACCCCACTGAGCTTTCCTGTAGAAAGGGCAGGTCTCAGGCATATCACCCCAGACCTAAGCTGCACCTCCTCAGTGTCTGCCCTCAAGGTTGCTCCTGAAGAAGGTGCAACCTCAGAGTTCCTGCTCAGTCCCCTAACTCAAGTGCCTCCTTCTTCCATTTCTGTGGTCGGAAGTCCAGCTCCTGGGTTTGGAGGAAGGAATGGAGAAGGAGCAAAAGGGTAGAGGTAGTCCTCTTTGCCTTTGTTTCTTTCTTTGTGATGAGGAGAATGTTTCTATATTCTAGTGTTTTTATTTCTCCCGTATCTTTTTAAAAAATCATCTGCCTATGACGCCTTCTTGTCTGCCACATTTCCTCCCCCCAGGTAAAGGAGGTGAAGCCAACTGCTGAGATTGTGTCTTGGGCAAAGTAGTGGGTCTGTCAACTGCTCATGAGTGAATAGGGCGTTGCACCACATGGAATGTGGCTCTCGTCCTCAGGCTGCCTCAAACATGGCGGCATACTGGAATTCAAGACTCTAACAATGGCTGGGAGGCGGGGCAGTGAAGCTGACAGCCCTGGCACATGAGTCGGGACAGTTTCGGTTTTCTGGTGGCTCTGTCTGTCCATCTGGCCACGGGCGCCCTCATGGCTGATGCAGCCAGTCAGGTGCTCCTGGGCCTGGTCTTACCATCCCAGCCGCTGATGTACATGACGGTGCTCCTCCAGGTAGGGTATGAGCTGCTTTCTGCAACAATAGGACGAAATATTTTGGGGTGGCAAATCTGTCAGCTTCCTAGACTCATTTATTATGCTCAGCATATTGCAGTCATCCATGGGAAGCGTGGGTTGTTCACAGGCTTAACTCTAAGACTGTGTTCAGAGGTCCTTGGAACTGTGGTCCATGGCAAAGTTTCACAGCATTACCAAGAGTGTGACAAGGCTAAGGAATTAGGCTCTGGAAATGTACAGAAAGAAGTGTGATCTTCCTTTGACCAAGTTATCGGGGAGATAGTCTGAAAGGGGATGGCTGCTTCTGCTGCTACTGTCATCACACATTGCTTCCCTGTGATCACTCTGAGACCTAGGGTATAGCTCACTGGCAGAGAATCCAAGTACTGTGGACTTGGTGACTCCACAGCAACTATCTATCAGGAAGAGGGCATCCTAGGATGTTTTGTGTTTCCACCATGAATGAAATGAAGAGCTACTCCCAAGCTGTCATGGATTTTTTGCCAGTATGTTGACCTGTACCTTTGTGCCTGTCTCTAGTCTTATGGCTGTCAACCACTGTGGGCTTCTTGGTGGATGCCTCTCTGCTCCCCAGTATATTCTTGGATATATGGTTGGTGCATCCTATAAAAAGGGGGAAATATGAGCCAAGGAAATAGCTTGTTTTTCCAGAAGTTACCCTTTGGGAAGACTTGCTGTTGAGACCTGAGAATGTTCATTTGAAGATGAGGGGCAGGGACAGTGACATTTCTATAGTCCTAGTTGCACAGAATTATGGGACAGAATATTGATTTCCATATTATTGCTTTGAAAATAATCATTTGATCATGAGAAAATGAGAAAAAAAGACTATGAGATCAAAATGGATTGGGCCAAAGTGCCCAGACTTGCCTCTTCAAAACTAGAAACAATATACACACTGGAGAAGACAATAAATTACAAAAGCAGCAGTATGGAATCTAGGAATCAAGCAGAGGTGTGATAAAAAAAAAAGACCACAGAAGTAGACTTTACAGGAAAAATGAAGTCTGACAGAAAAAAAAAGAAGTCTTATATTTTTGATGAGCTAAGCAGAATATGATCTTAGTGAAAAGTGCTCGTCCATGGAAAATGACTGCTGAGAACAGTGTCGTAAAATGAACATTAGTTGGCAATGATAAGTGCCTTAAAATGCCTTTTACAAAGAGAGAAATGGAAGGAAAACAAGATATGTCACTAGGCCTGTAAACCCCTTATAGAAAGCTCCTAAAAGCAAAAAGAGAAAAGGAAGAACATCAAGTGATCATCCTACGTATCCTTACTAGGAATCTTTTGGGGACCAATTTATTTCTTCTTTTGTGGTGATGCCTCACACTTTAGATTTAGACCAGTCCAAAAGTAAATAATTTTATCTGTGTGAAATATATTTTCAATCACTCTGATTCTGAAGGAAATTTTTTTCCCTTTGGCTATTTTTATACACCAGTTATGGAGGAATTGCTTTGAACTGATTCTGTAAAATGCATCTTTTACGTCCATTTTATATTGTAGATCATGACAAAGAACAAATAAAAACAAAACCAATTGCTTTGACTATTTCAAGGGATTTGGGCCTGGATAGAATATGAGTTCTGAATTCAGCTTGAAGCAGGTTTTTTTTTTTTTTTTTCAAATCTTATTCTCAGGCTGTATCTTGTTTTCATATGCCGTTTCTCTTTAAATGAATGTGAACTTTACCAATGAAAAGGATTGCAGACTTGTGCAGGAAGGTGACTTGATATATCAATTGGCCTAGTCCCCTGGTTTCAGATAGGACATATACAAGCAAGGAATAATTCCTTCTTATAAGATATAAAAAAATAATTAAATCCTGAGTCTCAAAGCCACTTCCCTTGAAATGTGGTGTGTGTGCCCAGTCACTTAGTCATTTGTGTGACTCTTTGTGACCCCATGGACTGTAGCTCGCCAGGCTCCTCTGTCCATGGAATTTTCCAGGCCAGAATACTGGAGTGGGCTGCCATTTCCTTCTCTAGCAGATCTTCCCGACCCAGGGATCAAACCTGCATCTCTTACATCCTCTACACTGGCAGGCTGATTCTTTACCACTAGCGCTACCTGGGAAGCCCTCCATTGGGATATATCTTCCTAATTTGCTTGGGATTAATATATTTCATTCTGAAGCTGGTCAAACTTCCTTTTCGGTTAGTAGTTTTAGTTTGTGCTTCATAGTTGTAAAATGATTAGCATCACAGTGCTTATTTTGGTAATAGGCTTATGGCCATAATTAAATAGTCAACAAATACTTTTTGAACAGCTGCTGTCTTAAGGAGAGGCACTGCCATAGGTGTTGCGGGAGATGTGAGACTATATAAAACACACTGTCTTAATTCAGAACTTACAATTTTAGGGGGGAGGAGGAAGATGGTTTTATATAGCACATGTACTTACTATATCCTGATGTTCAAGCTGGTTTTAGAAAAGGCAGAAGAACCAGAGATCAAATTGCCAGCATCCACTGGATCATCAAAAAAAGCAAGAGAGTTCCAGAAAAACATCTGTTTCTGCTTGATTGACTATGCCAAAGCCTTTGACTGTGTGGATCACAATAAACTGTGGAAAATTCTGAGAGAGATGGGAATACCAGACCACCCGACCTGCCTCTTGAGAAATCTGTATGCAGGCCAGGAAGCAACAGTTAGAACTGGACATGGAACAACAGACTGGTTCCAAATAGGAAAAGGAGTGCGTCAAGGCTGTATATTGTCACCCTGCTTATTTAACTTATATGCAGAGTACATCATGAGAAACACTGGACTGGAAGAAACACAAGCTGGACTCAAGATTGCTGGGAGAAATATCACTAACCTCAGATATGCAGATGACACAACCCTTATAGCAGAAAGTGAAGAGGAGCTAAAAAGCCTCTTGATGAAAGTGAAAGAGGAGAGTGAAAAAGTTGGCTTAAAGCTCAACATTCAGAAAACGAAGATCATGGCATCTGGTCTGATCACTTCATGGGAAATAGATGGGGAAACAGTGGAAACAGTGTCAGACTTTATTTTGGGGGGCTCCAAAATCACTGCAGATGCTGACTGCAGCCATGAAATTAAAAGACGCTTACTCCTTGGAAGAAAAGTTATGACCAACCTAGATAGTATATTCAAAAGCAGAGACATTACTTCGCCGACTAAGGTCCATCTAATCAAGGCTATGGTTTTTCCAGTGGTCATGTATGGATGTGAGAGTTGGACTGTGAAGAAGGCTGAGCGCCGAAGAATTGATGCTTTTGAACTGTGGTGTTGGAGAAGACTCTTGAGAGTCCCTTGGACTGCAAGGAGATCCAACCAGTCCATTCTGAAGGAGATCAACCCTGGGATTTCTTTGGAAGGAATGATGCTGAAGCTGAAACTTCAATACTTTGGCCACCTCATGCAAAGAGTTGACTGATTGGAAAAGACTCTGATGCAGGGAGGGATTGGGGGCAGGAGGAGAAGGGGACGACAGAGGATGAGATGGCTGGATGGACATGAGTCTGAGTGAACTCTGGGAGATGGTGATGGACAGGGAGGCCTGGCGTGCTGCAGTTCATGGGGTCGCAAAGAGTTGGACACGACTGAGCGACTGAACTGAACTGAACTTACTATATCAGGGCGTGGCCTTTCTGCATAGGCTTCCACATAGGTTTTATCAGCTAGTTCCTCTCTGTAGTGGTATCATGAAAACAGATAATAAATATCAGTGCCACTTTTAGATTATTGAAGAAGCATATGAGGAAATTTTATATTATGTATTATTCATAATGTTTTTGTGTGTATAACCTTTTCCTCTCAGCTAAAATGAACATCTGTGAGGAAAGTTAAGTTTGACTTAGATATCTTTACAAGAACCACATTCTTTTCACAAAACAAAAATACATGCTGATTGATTAACCATAGAGCTAAACTCAATGCCAAGATAAATGCATAGCCTACATTAAATGATGTGCTTCTCGTTGCTTAATGACTGTGAAACTTGGACTCAATTATGCTGTTTCTTAGACAGTGTAGCCAGAAGAATTCACTAAAATGTATACGGACAAGGAATTTATCAGGAGGTTGAGTGCGATACTGAAGGAAAATCTCTTTTCTTTTTGCACTTACATCCATGCCATATTTAAACCTTAGTAAATCAATGTTCAAAATGTTCAAATTGTTGGTACTATTCTGATTAAGAGTCTCAAGAATGTCTTCATTGTAGTGGTATTGATAACCCCTTCATCATATCCTGTTCTCTGCTTTTGCTGTCAGTGTGCTACAGACTGATATAATGTATCCTGAGTTTGATGTTAATGCCCAAGTCGCATTTTTAAAATGTGAGATAATGTTTGTGGAAACCAGATAATGAACAACAATATAGTGAGCCATAGTCAATATATTTGGTAGTTTTCCCACACTTAAACCTAACCCTGTAATTTCCTTGTTGAGTGAGCTAATGATGTTTATCCCAGCCAAAATAAAATTTATCCTTATTTAGAAACCTAGAACAAAAGAGAATATATAACCTCTTTAGCTAATCTACTTCCATCTCTAAGAACTTTCTTTGACAAGAGTTGTTCCTTGGGCCCTAGTTTTGCCATTCCTGGTAAAGCCATTTTGAAAAATTCTATCCTTGATAGAGGCAGAAAGGAGTAAATTTTTCTTTGCAACATAGGCGGTAGGTGTGTACACCTATACAGCTTCCCTAGTGGCTCAGACAGTAAAGACTCCGCCTGCAGTGTGGGAGACTTGTGTTCAATTCTGGGTTGGGAAGACCCCCTGGAGGAGGGCATGGCAACCCACTCCAGTATTCTTGCCTGCAGAATCTCCATGGACAGAGCAGCCTTGTGGGCTACAGTCCATGGGGTGGCAAAGAGCAGGACACGACTGAGCGACTAAGCACTCAGCACACATACATGCACCCCCATGTCAATAATAAATATCTCATGCTCATTACTTAATATAATGAATCTATTAAAGTCATTGATTTAGCTATCATTAGGCATGTAAAAAAAGAAAAGATGGAGTTAAACTCTTCGACATTGTAAAAGGCAATTCTTATCTTTTCTAGAGTTATAGATGTCATTTTTGAATAGAGTTATTCATGAGGACCAACTCAGGATTAAAGGGTATATTCCACAGAAGACATTAGATCTTTGATGTTCAAATCTCTTTTTATTTTTTTTTACTGACAGTCTTACAAGGACATTATTTATGGCTGAAAAAAGGAAGATTTATTTCTTATAAATGTTTTCACCCATGACTTTATCTAAAAAGTTTCTTTTTAAAGAGCTGTACTGGCGAACATTTTGCTTTTGTACCTACATCAGTAGCTCTTTCCTCTCTTATCTTGGTTTTTCAAGGCAACAGTCAAAATTCCATTTGTTAGAACAGAATCAAAAAGTTCAAGGCCTAAAGAAATCTAACACTTAATGAGGGAATATAGAAAATAACAAATTTTAAAAAGAAGGGACTATAAAGCATATAATACTCTGCTTCAACAATTATAATAGGTTTCTTAGGGGAAAGCAGAGAAACAAGAGGATTCATCTGTGTGTTTGCATAATAAGAGTTAAACAATAAAGGTAGGTAAATATTACGGACTTTGTGTTGACAGTTAAAGCAACTACAGTGTACAAAAATTTGCTGTTACAGAAACAGACTCATAGACATAGAAAAGAAACTTATGGTTACCAAAGGGGAAAGAGGGTGGGAGAGGGATCAATTAGGAATTTGAGATTAGCAGATACTAACTACTATATATAAAATAGATAGACAAAGTCTTACTGTATAACACATTGAATATCTTTCAATAAACAATAATGGAAAAGAATATGAATATATATATGTAAAACTGAATCACTTTGCTGTATACCAGAACTAACATTGTAAATCAACTATACTTAGAAAAAAATTGCCACTCCAAACTTTGCTTAAAGAAAATCATTTTATTGGATTTATTCTACTGACTTGTCTTCCCAATAAACTTCGTATTAAACACATAATTTAGTACAAGGTAGAAATCTAAGCTCATTAGTACTGAAATAGATACTGTCAAGTGTTTGAAGGTTTTGAATGCAATGAAAACATGTATCAGAATTTCAACAGCTTATTCTAACATCATTCTAACGTTATTCTAATGTCATTACCATTATTAGTACATCATCACCACAACCATCAAATATTGAATACCCAGAGTGAGTTGATTATACTTAGCATATGGAAGTCTATTCCTAGGAATTTCAACTTAAGAAATTAAAAGCAAACAGAAAGCCCTTGACAGAGAATTTGAGTCAGGGAGGACCTGGGGAGAAGAACATTGCAAGATGCTGCAAAACTCGTGTTCATAAACACTTAGGAAGGCCAGGAAGAAAAGACAGGCTTCTACAGTGAGAAGGAAAATATCCAATATGCAAATGACTGCGACTCTAGCAGCTCCTATCCTTCTTCTGTGGCTGGATCTCTTTGTTGGCTGCCTTGGGAGACTTATAAGAACAACAAAATCCAGGGAAGGAGTTTTAAAGGGGTCAAAAATAAAGGAAGGGAAAATCACTGAAAAAAAAGAACTTGGAGAAAGTTGAGGGAAATGTTTTGAGGAGATTCCGGGGAAACACAGCCTTCCAAGAAGAATTTTTTTCATGTGCCTCTTTCATTTTATTTTGTTCTGTTGCCTCACATGGTTGTCGCTGGTGTAATTTCAAATGAAAACAAAACAAAAATAAACAAAAAAACATCCTCATCAAACAGCGGTGCAGAGTCTGGGGAAGTCTTGCAGCTGGTTTTCAAGAGCCCTTAATGCGAGCCCTTAAGTGGTACTTCCTTTGATGATGTTACCTTGGTTACAGACACACACAATCCAGCTCACATACACTCATTTCAGCAGTGCCTTATGGGCAACATACACGAGGGATCAAGCTGTCAGATAGAGTACTTGGTACTTGGTAAAGAAAATTAGGTGCTGTACTGCAGAGCATTTCTACTCAATTTACTGATAACCTTACCAAGGACACCACAATGCTCAGATCCTATTGCAAAGACTCACTTCTGGGTGGTATTTACATGGATATTGTCCACTCTGGCTTTTGGGGTTGGTTATCCAGTTCTTCATGTGACCAGATCCTCTCTGATACAGGTTTTTATCAGTCAGAACCAGGTGATGACCTAATACAGCAAAGATGATCAGATAAAATAGTTAAATTTGAATTTTGGATAAACAAATCATTTTAGCATAAGTATGTTCCAAATATAGATTGGAGATTCTCTATTTTAACTTACTAAGTCTGGCAACCCCAAAATTGTCTTCCTGAGCTTCCTTTCTTGTTACCTTGATTGGTGTTTTGGGTATTGCCAAACTCTTTTAATGTACACATACAATGTCTTGCTTTACTAGTAAAAGACTAACAACATTCATTGTATGTGGATTTACTGATTAGAATGTAAGTTTCCCTGATTTATAGTTTGTGTGTGTGCTGGAGTGGAAGAAAGGATCTTATTATCACTGTCATGTACCCACAGCAGCTGTTGAGATAAATTGCATTCATCAGAGCTGTTTAAAGCAATACAAACCATTGAGGGGAGGCTAAAGGAGGAGTATAAATGGGTTCCAATAAGATCACTGTAAAGTAAGCTGAAATAATTTGTATCAAGGAAAAGGAGAATAGGAATTCTACTATGGGAGAAGGATAGTTTTGGAGAATGGAAAACTTTGAGAATAAGGCAGCCTGGGAAGCGGAGTTCTGTAGCTGGGACTTAAGAAAATCACAGGTGTTTTAGAAAAACACTAGGATGCTTGAGAGGGATGCAGAAAGGGAGCCAGGAAGATGTCAGAGAAACTGAATATTTCAAGTTTGTGTATAGGGCTGACTCTCCCTGCATGGGGAGCTGAAATCCCTTTCTCCTGCTTGCTTCTCCTATTCTCCTTGATCCTTTGGTCCACCTGATTGATTTTGTGTGTGTGTGTTTTTAAATTAGTACTATTATTTAACTGCATTTGGGTAAATAGAATCAATTTTGTGGTCCAGCTGAGAATCTCACCATATAACATTATTTTTATGAGATGTGGTCTGAATTTCAGACATCTGACATAAAAACAAAATGTTACAACACTTCCTGGTCAGGCTGCATGTGTAGCTTATCCACTGGTGGGTCTTGAATCCAGGTAGAAGGCCTGGTCACACAGTACAATATATTATATTTTATTACACTGAATACATATCAAAAACAGATCTTTCAGATTCAAGTCAATCACGTTCAAGAACTCTTTGACTACTTTTCTGGAAATACAAACACAATATTTTAAAGAGAGGTGGAATAGCAAACATAGTGCAGAGTTGTGCAGTGTTAGATATGGAGGTCAAAGGTGCAAGACCTTGCTCTGACTTCAGGATGTTTACAAATAACTACAAAACGAACTAAGCTATTACAAAGCAGAGAGTTAATAAGTAGAAGAGATGATTCATGTGGATTGCAAACATAAAGTGCTGTGAGGGTTCTTCTAGAATGGCTTTTGGATTCCTGACACCTCCTTCTATCCAATATTAGGAATATCAGGTAAAGGAAATCAATTGAATCCTTCAGGAACTCAAGAAGATAAGTCATGAATTCCCGGGGCCCACGTTAGCCATAAAACCTTGGGCAAGTTCACAGCCTTAAGCCTCAACTCCCTCCTTGTTAAGTGGGGTTTACCGATATCTATCTTTTAGGGTTACTGAGGAGATTATTAATAAATGCCAATTCCCTTGCGACTCAGCGGTAAAGAATCTGCCTGCCAATGAAGGAGACGCAGGTTGGTTCCCTGGGTCGGGAAGATCCCCTGGAGAAGGAAATGGCAACCCACTCCAGGAGAATTCTTTCCTGGAGAATTCCATGGACAGAGGAACCTGGTGGTCTACAGTCCATGGTGTCACAGTCAGACACGACTTACCGACTAAACAACTACAAAGAGTGAAACTCCTAGCATTGCTCCTGGCAGAAGCACGGGCTCAATAAACCGTACTTCTTATTACTACTTATCTGACTGAGAAAGGAACACTTCGTGAGGGGCTACTGTACTGGTTCCTACTTATGGGCACGGTAAGAGACTAAAACCGTAGTTTCCACCAGGAACAACCTGCGGCCTCGGACTTGCGCCCCTCGCCCCAAGGACCAGAGAAATTCGGGCTCTTTTAGAGAAAACAGTGCCCTGGTCTCGTCTCTGTAGGGAATAAGGAAGAACTGTCGCGGAAGCTCAGAGAGCGAAGAGAGGCAGAAGGGCTGGGTGCCTCAAAGGGGTCTCGTGAGCCCGGACGCTGGTAAGACCCGCCCGAGCGGAGGCGGGGCAGTGGGCGCGGAGGGGCGTGGGGCGACGGCTCGGGTTGTCCGTGCCCGCCGAGCCGGGGCGGGCGCATCTTCTTGCCGCCCAATCCCCAGGCTTAGTCGCGGCCTCATGAATAAGCAACAAAGCGAAGCGCCCTCCCCCTGGCGTCCCAGACGGCGGAGGGAGCCGCCGCCGCTGCAGGGGCCGCCGCGGGGATGCCGAGCGCGGGCGCCGCCGCTTTCTTCTGCGCGCTGCTCTGCTGAAGGTTCACAGGTGAGGACGGGCTCGGCTTCCGCCACTCGGGCGGCCGCGGCTGCAGACGGGGCGGCCGGCGGAGACGGAACCGGAGTCCCTGGCGGCACGGGGCCGCCCCGGGAGCTGTGTCTGGGGAGCTCGGCAGCCCCGGGCGCGCCAAGCGTGCGCCCCGCGCCGCTGCCAGAACGCGGTGCCCCGGCTCGGGGTGCGCGGGGGCAGCTCCGAGAGCGTGGGGCGCGGCGCGCAGGCCTCCGAGGACAAGCCTCACTCCTCGCTCCAGCCCAGCCTCACGGCTCCGCACCAGCGAGCGGGCCTTTGTGCTGCCGTAGCTTGCAGGGCTGGCTGCTTTTGTGTGGGCTTTTCTTTCTTCTCTCCCTCCCCTCTCAGTCTCACAGCGGTGGTAGAGAAGTTCCCGGAGACTAAGATCTGCGCCTTTGAAAGCTTTGATTGCAGTGTCCCCGATGCCAGTCAGTGGTCAGCAGCCGAGGAGCGAGTGGGGGCTGCAGTGGTCACCGAAATGTGTTACTTTGCAGAGAACAAACAGTTGAGTGTTTAGCGCAGGGATGTCACAGAACCTCCTTGCTCAGACCCTGACCGGTCCCCGAGGACACGGTAAGAGGATGCTCCTTGGAAAGGTCGCTTGATTAGAAAGAGGGCCTGCGGGTTAGACTCCAGAATGATTGTAAGGTGCTACATGGATGTGCCCAGATGCCCCCTGTGCGTCCGGGTCACTGACAGAACCCGACTTGCGTACATTCCGAACATGTAGAGCGAAAAATCTGGCTGGCGAAAAACCTGCCAGGCTCTCAAAATAGAGGACCCACAAGAGTTTGGAGTTCTCAAAGAAATCTTTGCCTTCCCAAGCTGATGCCAAGGATCGGCCAGGATCTTGGCTCCTCATTTTAGTGTAGAGCTGCTGTGGAGGAGAGGATTTAAAGGCTGATTTAAAGAGTCTGCCTTCTTTCTATCGAAGTTTTTAGTTTGCATCTTCAGGGAATGGGGGAGTGGCTCACAAGACCATCCGAAAAACTCAGAGGGATTTTTTTCCATAGGGAGCAAAATGTGTGGCCAGAATTTGCATGTCTCCCCTCCTTGTGAATTTTCTTGATCACAAGTGATACTGTTGGGCTCCAAGGAGTCTTGTTTAAACACCTACAGAGTCAGTCGCTGACCCACTTTCTGCTTACTTGCCAGCAGAATCCCACTGTAGCATCTATTGGAAGAAACTCAAAACTGGGTGAAATTTCACAGTATCAGAACATTTACACACAATAGAAATTTAAGGACAGCCTGACTTCTTATGCATAAGGTACAGTTGTTATATTTGTCATATTAATGAACCAAGCACTTGTGCCGCAGACTTGATATTGATTGTGTTTATTCACAGAACTCCCAGGACTCAGCAAGTCTAAGGTAGCTACAGTAACAGAGCCAATTAAGATGTGGATGCCTTTGTTTTCACGGGAGGTTTCTAACATTATATTTGGCGTTTCTTGCTAGACCTTTCAATGTCATAATTTGGTTTAACAGAAGTAGTTTGATGCTAAACATAAATGTAGGGTCAAAATGTGGAGGATGGGCTTACCTATTATGGAAAATTTCTACTCATCAACTAAAGGTCGTCTTCACTATTTATTCAGCAGGTGTTTGCCTGAAAACTTGTGTTAAGGAATTTTTTTTTTTCATTGAATTCTGTTTAGTCTCACTTAGGGAAGCTGGCTATTCAGAGAGAATAATCTGAGTTTGATCTCTGTAAAATGAAAGCTTACTCTCTAATTAAGATGTGTAGTCAGTCCTGTTTTTTCACATAGTGTTTATTTGGTGATTATAAAAAAAGTATCTGAATCAAGTTTCAGCTTGAAATGTTAGATATTATGTTTATTCCTTGAAATGTTTACCTGGGGATTACTTTCTCCTGCCAGCTAGTATTTAGAGATCTTTTTAAGCAAATGAGGTTTGTGAACGACAAAGAATAGAAATGAAGTATCACATTGGTTTGTTGAAAGGAAATGTATATAATGGATGGACAGGAGCTTGTTGATCAAGATTGATTAGGATGGAATTCTGCAGACATCGGACAATTCCCAGGTCACTTTGTCTACATGAAAAGTTGAAAGGGGAAGCTCCATGGAAATAGCTTGAGGGGAAAAGGGTGTTATGCATCTTTCAGACTGCTCACATTTTTATATTTTGAGGGGAGTGCATGGTAGTACTGCAAAGATTGAAGGCAGGAGGAGACGGGGACGTCAGAGGATGAGATGATTGGATGACATCACCGACTCAGTGGACATGAGTTTGAGCAAACTTTGGGAGATGGTGAAGGACGGGGAAGCCTAGTGTTGTTCAGGCCATGGGATTGCAAAGAGTCAGACATGACTGAGCGACTGACTGAACAGCAACAGTATGTCTTAAATTGCTTGATACTTAAACATTTTTTTCAAGCCATCTTTATGTCTGTTATCACTGATTTGGTCCCTCTTCCATCTTTGTAGAAAACAGAATGAACATTATTATCTCCATTTTGCAAAGAGGAAACTGAGTTTCAGTGCTTTCCCCAAGGTAGAGCTGGAAGTCGAAGCCAACTTTTAAATCTTCAAGTCCAACTTCTTTTACCAGGAATAGGGTAACGCTCTAGAGTGATACACACCGGCATCTTCCTTTGTCTGTATTGCTAAATTGTAGAGAATAAAGCTTGTGGGCTTGATGTGTAGAACTTAGTTGTGGTCTGCAGGAATGGTAAAGCACTTTGCTGGCAGTTGCCAGAGTAACCATCTCGACCCCAGCCTACTTTCCTCTTCCCTGTCAGCAGGATGCCTCTTTCCTCCTGTGGGTTACTTTGTGGTTACTCTGTTCTCTCTCCTTCCACTCTGGTTGAACATGCTACTGAAAGGATCATCTGTCATCCCAGCTACTTAATTTATAGTGAAGGATGAGTGGGGTCAGATCATCTTAAAGCCAATAAATCAGGCCAGTTACAGTCATCCAAAGCACAGTAAATCAGAGATGGGGTGCCTTAATGCTGTGTGCCACAGCTGGGTTAATAGGGTCAGAGTCTTGATAAGCTCCACTTCAGACCAACGGGATAGTATTGGCAATGAGAACCTTAACAATTAAAGGAAAGTAAGACAATGACAAATAATCATTAAGGAGCAGGAAAAACACAAAATGGAGATATTAAGACAAAGAAGGGAAAGAGTTTTCTTCTTCCATTATCAATCAAAGAATTACTGTTACTTAATTGGATTTTGAAAGGTGAAGGGGTAATTGGGAAGCAAGTTGACCTGAGGCTCTGAAACTTGTTCCTCTGTGATCTGTCTCTTTTTAATGAAATAAACTCTGAAAAAACCTCAAGTACAGGAGAAATGAGAATACACAAATTACTACTATTATTAAAATCACACATTGAATAAGTAGCCAAAATTGACTAGGTGATGAACAAAACATAAGCCATGAAATGTTATTGAAAATCTTACAGTGTAAAGAGATTCTGAACCTTCTATTTCACATTCTTAAATGGTTATTTCTGATAGCTCAGTTGGTAAAGAATCTGCCTGCAATGCAGGAGACCCCAGTTCGATCCCTGGGTTGGGAAGATTCACTGGAGAAGGGGTAGGCTACCCACTTCCGTATTCTTGGACTTCCTTTGTGGCTCAGCTGGTAAAGAATCCACCTGCAATGAGGGAGACATGGGTTCGATCCCTAGGTTGGGAAGATCCTCTGGAGAAGGGAAAGGCTGCCTACTCCAGTATTCTGGCCTGGAGAATTCCAGGGACTGTGTAGTCCGTGGCGTCCCAAAGAGTCGGACACGACTGAGTGACTTTCACTTTCAAATGGTTATTTATATTCATTTCACACCACTAAAAATTGAATACCTTGCCTATGTGTCTACCATTATTAGCAATTATATGGCAAAGGAAGCTGAAAGACTAGTGTTTTCATGCAAAGAAGTTAACCTTATTTGAGGTGACGAGACTTACATGTGTGATGATTTATGCTGGAGAAGCTAGGAGAGGGACAGGAAGAGGATGGACCAGGCTGTTTTGTGATAACAGTCGGTAGATAGGACATGACTTGGTGGACCACGGATTGGATACCAGGGGCAGGGAAGAAGGAGAGAGCATTCTGGCTAGTGCAGTGCCATGCACAAAACTTAGGAAGCTGAAATGAGTAAGGCACATAAGAGGGCAATATGTCCAACTGGCAGTGGGTTTGTAGTGGGCACTGATGATGTGAAATTGTGTTATAGATATGGAGGTTGGCAGTTATATGTTTGGGGACATTAAATGATGTGTTTTGGGAAGGTAGAGTTGTAGTCACAAAAACAGGAAACTTGATGACTAACAGACATGATTACACAGGTAAGTTAATTAACCTCTGTAAGCTCATAGTTTTCTCACCAAAAAAAAAAAAAAAAAAAGAAGGATAATGATAATGCCTGTATCATTAGGTTGTTGTAAAGGATTAAATAAAAGAATTTATATAAGGCACTTAAAACACTTGGCATCCCTGAATGGTAGCCATGCCATTTTTGATTTATTATTGTCATTTCTTTCCTTAAGACTAAACCATCTAGACTGTATACAATGGGTTGGAGAGGAGAGAATCTGATCAGGATAATAAATTAAGAAGGAGGTAAAATAATGACAATCCAGTGTTCCTAAGAAGGGACAATTCCAAGAGATACTATGAGGGAAGGACCTGCAGAAATTGTGAATCTAGAATGTATAGGAGAGAAGAATTCAAGATGACACCACAGTTTAGATGAAGATAGTGTGTTTGAAGTAGCACCCAAGTAACAACCAGTAGACGATGGAAATCAAGGGCAGTTTTTTTCCCAAAACCCCACACCAGCTGTTTATGGTATTTGTGTTTATCCTGCAAAAGGAAAATATCAGGCAGATTGTCACCAGTTTTTTTTTTTTTTGGCATACTCTACAGGCCTCCTGTGTCTTGAGTACCCTTAGGGCAATGCTCATGTTCCTTATATATTATACATGAAACTCAATTTGCTTTGAAAAAATTAGCTTTGTCACTGATGAAGTGATTGAACACACTGGTTCCCTTTTGTGTCTGCGTTTCGGTAACACACTGAACAACAGCCGCATACTGTTTAGTTGGAAAAATATTGACCAAGTGTTTGAAAACACCTGATTAGTAAGTCTAACAAGATGGCTAAGGCTGTATTTTTTTTATGTTGTCTTTCATTTGTCTTTGAAACTTGAATATGCCTAGACTTGACAAAGAGATTCTGGACTGTATCTATTTAAGATTGTCGAAGATAATGCTTGACAGAACAGCTTATCTGCTCACTGGTGGCAGAAATGCAGTAAGTTGTTAAGAGGACTGCCAAGCCATTAGGATACCTTGATAGCGAATGACAGATAAAGTGCTATGACTGGCTCGGAAAAGGATGCTTTTTAAGCTATTAGAAGCTAATATCCACTATCAGTGAGCAACTGGGTTAGAGTTCATGCATCTGAATTAATTTTCACTGATGGATAGAGTGAAGAGAAAGGAGCCTCCAAAGTCATAGTGTAAAAAGAAAAGTTAGAGAAATGTTTTGTTTTATTTGTTAAATATTCTGATATTTGAGTTAATTTAAGATAATTAGGACATAGTTTCTAATAAGCAGTGAAATCTCTCTCTCCTTCAGCAAAGCGGGCTATAGACATTCATTTGTTTGTTCAGCCAGTATTTACTAAGCATTTCCTTTGTGCCAGGCACTTTGCCAGGGAAAGGAGACAATGTCGAGGAAAAAAAGAAAAGGCCTATATATAGCCTTGTGATTACCGATGGTTACTTAGGTTTGGAAATATTGTCACTGAATTGACAAGAGTTAGTCTTTCCTTATTTATTCTCTACCATCACGCAGCTCCCAGTGAAGGACTCCAAACTCATGGGAGTGGCTATGTAAACCTGTGCTGTGCTTGGAAAGACAGAGAAGGATCTGGAACTTGAAGGTCATCTACCAATTTATCTGAGTTGCAGATGTGTTCCCTACTGCTGTTCCAACAGGCTGTCTTTTCTGCCTCTCTTAAAGTTCAGGCGTCACTTTGAATAGCAGGGAGAAGGAGCATATGGCTGCAATACACAGACATAGAATAGGCGTGCAGTTCACCCCACTTTTTCCTGTCGTAATTGAATTTAGAAAGCAGGTGGCTGACACTTAATTACAGAAGGAAGGTCTTTTAGAGCCGTGGCAGAATTCCCTTCACATAAAAATTCTAAAGCTTAAGGTCTAGATTAAAATGAAACCTTGAAGGAAAAATCTGTTTTGGAAAGGCAATAGAGATTATATTGAATCTTTTTTGTTTGTCCCTACCACCCTCCAAATCTGATTTGTTCATAAAATTCTCCTCTCAGTCCACATGACTCCAGAACATATGAATAAAATGTGAAGCACTCATATAATCATTTGGGTGCCCTTCTTGCTTGATGACAAAGTTGTGGGAATATGAAAACATCTGCATTTTTCTTGTGTGTTTTATAGATAAGAAAATGGAATCATGGAGATAGAGGGATTTCAAAGATTATATTTTTTAACTCCTTATTCTGTCAAAGGAGAGACTGAGGGTATTTGTCTAGTATCACATGGCATGTTTTATCAACAGTAAAGCTAAGATTCATTTTTCTCATGCCAGTCTATGTCCTTCTAAACTCTGCTGCTGGGAATTCCCTGGTGGTCCAGTGGTTAGGACTCCATGCTTCTGTGGGTTGCAGGAGGTACAGGTTCAATCCCTAGTCAGGGAACTAAGTAAGGTCCCACAAGCTGTGCCATGGAGACCCAGCTTTTAGGCCTCATCCTGAGTCTCCTGAGGTAATATTTCATTGAATTGGAAAAATATTTATTTAGGAAAGAGCAGATCTCTGAACAGGTCACAAATGAACCAGAGAGTTCTATAGCTTTTATGTATCTTTGACTATATAATTTATAGTTCAGCCTGTATGTTCAGAAATCAAAGGTGTCGTGTCATCAGCTGTGAGCACTCTTGTTATATAGCTGTCATTTGTTTTTGTTTTAAGGAAGGAAAATAGAAGCCACAGGCCAATACTGCTACCAGTTCTGTTACCTGGCTATGAACTGGGCTGCATTATGGCTCATCTGAAGTATGGGGATAACTAATTCCCAGAATGTTCACATGCTGTTCCCTCTTTTAAAAATATCTTTCCTGGATTCTTTCCTTTTAAAACAATGTGTTTAAACAATGTATACTACCTGTTTGTAATTTAATATTTAAATACAAGTGCTTCAACCCCTCATCCTACACATGAGGAAATGTAGCATCCCCTTCACTATCTGAGGGTGTTCCTGGTTGCTCAGATGGTAAAGAATCTGCCTGCAGTGCAGGAGACCTGGGTTTGACCCCTAGGTTGGGAAGAACCCCTGGAGAAGGGAATGGCTACCCACTCCAGTATCTGGCCTGGAAAATCCCATGGACTATAGAGCCCATGGGGTCGCAAAGAGTTGGACACAACTGAGTGACTTTCACTGAAACTTCATTCACTATCTGAAGATTCTTGGGTGGGATGGCTTACATTTCTTCTAGTCATCTCTGGATTCAGTTTTCTTTTGCTTCTAAATTTGTGGTCCCTGATATGCTATTCCTTTTTTGCACATGGCATCTCATGGCATCTTTCCATTCCTATATTCTCCCAAAGTAATTTTTTTGGGTAAAAAATTATTGGTGGCAATAAATACTTATGGTCTCATCCCAAGTCTGTGTACTAGGAACTTGGCAGTAGCTTAGTTGAGTGGTTTTGACTCCAGGTCTCTCAAGAAGTTGTAGTCAAGATGGCAGCTGAGGCTGAAGTCATCTGAAGGCTTGACTGGGCTGGAGGAGTTGCTTCCAAGATAATTCATTCAAGTGGGTGCTGGTAGTTCAGCAAGAGGCCTCAGCTCTGAATTCATGGATTCCTCTTTCCTCATGTGGATAAATTCAACCTTCTTTTTCTCTTTGGCTATCTAAATCTTGACCTTAGTGCTTGACCTTTTCTCTGTCTCAAAGCGGCCTGGAAGACTAACTGGATTAACATGTGGAAGGTTCACCTTCTTAAGGGAAGAAGACCCTATGAAAATATAAATTTTTATATTTTGTGTGTGCACATCATAAACTTAATTAACCCTGATTGTTTAATGGTTAGACATAGGAGAAAGGAAAAGTATAACTTTTATAAAGATAAGGTTTTTATTTTTAGATTTAGAATTTTCATTCCTAGGTTTAATTTTCTAGAAAAACTGTAGTATCTAAGAACTTTCTGATGATGGGATAGATAAAAAGACGTAAAACCCTTAAGGTTGGGGGGAAATTAGCAGTTTCAATATAATTTTAGTTGTAATGACAGTGTAAGTAGTTTCTTTTTTTTTTTTTTAATAAATCTTAGTCATACAATAAATGTGTATTCAGTAAACATTGATAATTTAAAATGTGTTTTGGTTCTCTGAAAGAGCTTTTTTTTTTTCAAAATATGCACTTGTTTACATTAACTATTTTACTTTTTCTAACTTTTTTGAGACATGAAGATTTGGCCTATAATTTTTATAGTTGTTGCAGAGAAAACAAATGCTTTAAGTATTTTAAAGATACATTTTTATTGTGAGTCATTTATATACTTTAAAAACTCTTGAATGAAACTGGTATTCAGTATTTTATGATGATATTTAATAAGTTTTAAAACATACTTAAAAGGTTCTGTGAATATAATATAAATAAATGTTAAGGTTTGCTTTTTATTTCCCTGGACGTGTTGCTATTTCTACAGTCATTTGACTCCATGATTAATAGAATTGGGAAGAATATTGCAAATGTGATTTCAAGGGTAGTTTATTTCAAGTAGATATTTTAAAAACAATGAACTTAGTACGTGAAGTATGTGTACCCTTCATTAGAGAGCTGCAAGTTAAATCAGCTGAAAATTCAACAGGGAAAAATGAACTGGGTTATCCAAGTCTCAAAGGTACAAAGAAATAGAACATTCTTCTCCTATGTACTATCTCTGAACAGAAGTCAAGGAGATTATTTTACTTATGGTTTAATTTAAAGGGGCTTATTTACAACATATATTTATATGATGGTTTGATATGCTTTATTTTTCTGCAGGACTCAATTACTGGAATTGTCAACTCTACCAATTTATGTGCACATTTGTCTTCCACTATGAGCAGGCCAATTGTATTACACATTTGTCTGGCTTTCTGTAGCCTTCTACTTCTCAACTTTGCCGCACAATGTCTGGCTTTCCCCAACATGGAAAGAAGGGAGATGGTACTTCTTCATGCAGAAAAAGGACAGTCTGAGAGGCTAAACACAGATGACCTAGAAAATGACTCTGTTACTTCTAAGTACACTCCAGTCTCTGGAGATCCAGTGATAGTGTTAGTAGGACCATCAACAATGTCTTTAAATAAAGTATTCCCTAGTAACAAAGAAACCCCTCCTGTAGGAGCTATGCTTATGCAGGCTGATGGTTCTAACATTTACACTGCTGCTGAGCCAGAGGTCCCAGCAGGGGAAGAAGTGTTCGGTTCTAGCCAGCCAGAGAGAATGTCTCCCAAAAGCCGACCTTCCAAGGCCACGCTAACCAACCCTGTCGCGCCAACTGCTTCTTTGAATATTGATGAGAGGGAGGAACCCTCCCATGGTACCATCATTCAGCCCACTGTGGAAGGAACCACTGAAGCAACACAAGGTTTTCTGAGCTATGTGGATGATCAGTTGTTTGTAACTGAAAGCCCGGAAGCACTTAGTCTGGGGCATTCACCTTTATCCCTTGTGAATACTAAAGAAATGCTAACCACCAGTCCAAGGACTGAGAAATTTGAAGCAAGCCCAGAACATAAGACCACTTCTTTTCCTGGTTCTAAGCTCACAGCAGGCACTGAGCCTTCCCAGATGACAGCTGATAATACCCAGGCTACTGCCGCCACTAAGCACTGGCTCCCAACCTCTGAGTCCATCCTGAGTGTTGAACCAGAAACTGACAGCCTGTTGGGAGCCCCAGAAGTCACGATGAGTGTCAGCACAGCTGTTGCAGCTGCTCCTGTCATAAGTGATGAGTGGGATGACACCAAATTAGAGAGTGTAAGCCAGATAAAGACCCCAAATCTTGGAGACAATACAGAGACACAGGTGAGAATGGAAATATCTCAGACAACCCAAGCACCTGATATCAGTATGGAAGGCATGGAAGAGGGCGAAGCTTTGACAGAGGCTGCAGATGTGAGTCTGAAGCAGCCTGAAATGGAAACACACATGGAAACCACCCTGCCAATGGCACGTGGGGGTGAGAGAACATCTGATCAGAGTTCCTTTACTCCCACAAGTCCAATGGGAGATACGAAAGTCTCTGTCATGAACCTGGTCCAGGATACTGCGGACTTTGTGGAATCCACCAAGGAGAACACTGCCGTGTTCTTAGAGACCACGGTTTCCATCTCCGAATATGAGTCTGAGGTGCATCAACCATTGGGAAGTAGATTTAAAGGTAAGAGAAAGAAAAGTAAGCTTTGTTTAATTTGGAATGTTTCTGTTTGATTTTTTTTTTAAATTGAGATATAATTGAAACATAACATGGTATTAAGTTTTAGGTGGTTTATTTTTTTTTTTTTAAGTGACAATTTAGAAGTAAATTATCTAAGTTTTAAAGAAAAAAGTAAATAAATAAAAATACATCTTGTATAAATGTATTTGTATAAAATACGTTCAATTATAACTCCTATATGTAGACCAGTGGTGTTTAACAGGGAATAATTTGTCATCCCCTTACCCCCATAATTTGACTTAGATACAGCATGAAGTGATCACCACAGTAAGTTTACTGAACATCCATCATCTCATATAGATACAAAACTAAATAAATAGAAAAGCTTTTTTTCCTTGTGATGAGAGTTTTCAGGATTTACTCTCTTAATTTTCATATATAACATATGGCAGTATTTACCGTATCTGTCATGTTGAACATCTTTAGTACTTATTTGTACCTTTTGATTACCTTCATCGAGTTCCTCCTTCCACCACCCCCTGCCACAAATCTGGTAATTTTTACCACAAATCTGGTCTCTTTTTCTATGGGTGTTTGTTTTGTTTTTGAAGATAACTGACCTACAATACTGTGTTAGTTCCTAGTGATTTGATATTTTGTACATTACAAAATGATCATCATGGTGAGTCTAGTTACCACTCGTCACCATACAAAGATGTTACATATATATTGACGGTATTCCCCACAGTTTACATTTCATATCCTTGACTCATTTATTTTGCAACTGGAAGTTTGTACCTCTTAATCTCCATCACCTATTTCTGGAGACATTTTTGGTTGTCACAACAGAGGGCATCTAGTAGGTAGAGGCCAAGATGCTGCTAACATTCTACAGAGCATAGCACAGCCCCCAACAAAGGTTTATCTGAGCCAAAGTGTCAGTAGCTCTGAGAAACCCTGGTATTGATTAATATTTTTCAAACCTTTTATTATGAAAATGTATAAATATATATAAGAAAGTGTGAAAAAATAGCTATATGTTTAAATGGTGTAATCAACAACGTCAGATACTTATTTACACATTGTTGTAAAAAATACTCACATCCCTGATATTACCAAAAAGCCTTAGATAAATATTTATCTCATAGTATCAACTATGTGAGTTCTTTGACTTTGTTTTCCCAAAAAGAAACTCATCTAGAAATAAGGGGGAAAAACCCCCACAATACAGATAAATCCTCTCTGCTGGCTTGATTCTGTACTTTTTACTTCTTCTTGGCCTCATAACATCTGTGAATGTTATGAGATGTCAGTCCTTGCATTTGTTGCTGATAAATGTTTTTCTTTGATTGTGTGTAGTTGGTCAGACAACAGCATGGGGAAGGAAAAACTTGGTGTAATGGGCATATGCTCATTCCAAATTGTTTTGGAATATGTACAGCTGTTACTTCAGCTAAGTAGCCTAATTAATGGAAAATATCAAATTAGTAACATGTTTTATAAAGTGTTATGGAGATTGAATTAAAATAATAAAAAATTGAATTTTACATATCCAATCTATTTTTTTAAAGACTGTAAGACCTAGTATACTGGAAGTTTTCGTAGAAGCTTCCCAAAATTATTTTGTAAGTTGGTTTTTAACTTTCATTTAAAAAGTTGGGTCCAAATGACCAGGATGATATTAGATATGACCAAACAAGAAGTTTACTTCAGTTCTCCATAATACTTTAAGATATTCCTGGAGCATTAAATCACATAGTCCCAGATAATTTACTGCATAATTGAATCCATAATTCTTATATACTGGATTTGCCTTAGCTTCTACTAATTAACTTAAAAAGAAAATAAATTTGGCAGTTATATGCTTTTTAAAAAAATTACCGAATATACGCCTTACTTAGTCATAATTGCCTCACTTAAGTACAATATTTTAATAGGCAGCTTTTTATTTCTAGCACATAGAACAATATATGACACATAGTAGGTACTCAATAAGTATCTCTTTGTTGAATGAGTAAATGAAGATAGAGAACCATCCAGACTAGAATTATCCAATCTGCCTGCCTGCCTTGTCCAAATTAATCAAAAAGCTTCTAAGTGTTCTTGGTAGAGAGAGAGAGAGAGAGGAATGTCAAATAATTCCTTTCAATTTTTACTTCTTCGGTTGTTTCGTAGTGTTAAAAATAATGTGAAAAATTTAAATTATTGATGACAGTAGGGAGAGAATAGTCAAAAGTTTGTCTGCCCATTTCCTGGTGATTACAAGTACTTTTCAGAAGTCAGCCACTCAAGTGCCAATCATTTTAGGGCCCAGGGACTACTTAGCACATTCTCTTCTTCAGGGAACACAGTGATTTTGTGGAGTTTTTGCATATTATGAATTGATGAGGATCCTGGGTTAGGTTAGAGTCAGTCCTCTGATTCATCTGCTTCTTCAGCTGTTCACTTGGAGGTCAGGTTTTAGGGGACTTCCCCAGTGGTCCAGTGGTTGAGATTCCATGATTCCACTGCAGGGGGCATCCATTTGATCCCTGGTTGGGGAACTAAGATCCCACATGCTGTGTGGGGTGGCCAGAAAAAAAGATCAGGTTTTAAAAGTAATCTATAATAATTATTGTGTATATTTTTTTTCCTATGGGAACTGAAAAGAATGAGTGATGTGGAGAAATTTTGAACGTTACTTTAAAAATTCCCATTACTATTTCTAGCTCTCACTCTGTCTTTAACAGCAGTCTTTTATTTGAAGTGCTATGCCCTTTTTATATTTCTTACTGTTTCGTGAAACTGTGACCGTAGAGTGAACATTTATTTTGACATATTTTTTCCTTAGAAGTGTTCATTATGCTTTCAAAAATGAGGGCAACATGGAGAATGCATACTGCTTTAAATGGTAAAACTATGTATTTTTATGGCAAATAGAGCATTGTCCTAGGTGCTGAAGATACTAGTATTATTTCAGAAAAAAAGAAAAAAATAGTGGCACAAAGAGAAAATATATCAGTCCTTCAAATATAAAAATTTCCAGTTCCAAGAAAAACTAGTCTAAACTGACTGGGGACCAAGAAATGGAAATGCTTGTACTAAAAAAAAATACACAAACACTATTTTAAAGCAAATAATTTCTGAGGAGAAATGTTTTTAAGTAATAGGAAAAACAGTGATGCCATTAATAAAAACTATGAAAAAACCTTTCAGCTGCTTTTAAGAAGGCTATTTTTTATTACACATGGTAATGTGCTGAGTATATAGAATTACTGTTTGAAAAAAGAGATGCTAAAGTCTTCTAGAAATTATGTTTTCCTAGTGGCTCAGTATGTGAAATTTCCAACATAACCTCTCCCTAAGAAGGGGGCAAATATTAACCCTTATAAATAGTCTTTAATAATGTATTTGGGGGGATTATGCAGATGGTGACTGCAGCCATGAAATTAAAAGACGCTTACTCCTTGGAAGAAAAGTTATGACCAACCTAGATAGTATATTCAAAAGCAGAGACATTACTTTGCCGACTAAGGTCCGTCTAGTCAAGGCTATGGTCCTTCCTGTGGTCATGTATGGATGTGAGAGTTGGACTGTGAAGAAGGCTGAGCGCCGAAGAATTGATGCGTTTGAACTGTGGTGTTGGAGAAGACTCTTGAGGGTCCCTTGGACTGCAAGGAGATCCAACCAGTCCATTCTGAAGGAGATCAACCCTGGGATTTCTTTGGAAGGAATGATGCTGAAGCTGAAGCTCTAGTACTTCGGACACCTCATGCAAAGAGTTGACTGATTGGAAAAGACTCAGATGCTGGGAGGGATTGGGGGCAGGAGGAGAAGGGGACGACCCAGGATGAGATGGCTGGATGGCATCACGGACTCGACGGGCGTGAGTCTGAGTGAACTCCAGGAGATGGTGATGGACAGGGAGGCTTGGCGTGCTGCGATTCATGGGGTTGCAAAGAGTCGGACACAACTGAGCGACTGAACTGAACTGAACTGAAAGAAAGTGGACCTGCAATAGACACATCTTACCCCACAGGTGTATTTCACTCTTTTTCATGTTGAAAGCAAATGCAGACCTTCTACGCAGGCCACTCTTAAGTTGTTCCTTGGGCAATGGCATGATTTCTTTTCTTGGCCATTTCTTTTTAATGGCCGAACGATGTCGTGTGTGTGTCTGTGTGTGTCTGTGTGTGTGTGTGTGTCTCATCTTCTTTATCCATTTATCTGTTGAGGGATAAGTGCAGTTAGCACAGTGGTTAAGAGGGCTAACTATGTAAACTTAGTCAGGTTCCTTAGCTTCTCTACACCTAAGTCACTTGTAAAATGAGGTAATACTAGCTGACATTTACTGAATACTTACCAACCACTGGGTGTGTACTAAGTGTTTTACACATGTTGTTTAATTTTTGTAAAACCTCTATGGGGAAGATACTATTATTATTTCCACTTTACAACTTAAGGAAGCTCAAGGTCCATAAGTAATTCATTCAGAGTCACACAGATAGAAGATGGCTGAATCTGAATTGATACTCAGGCAGATTGGATCTGGAGCCGGTGTTCTTGGCCACTGTGATATATGGCTTCCATGGAATGATGTTAGTACCTTCCTCCCCTTACACATGGAAGGATAAGGTAATGCCCATCATGTGCTTAGAAGTATGTGTGTATGGCACATAATAGAAACTCAGTAAACATTAGTTATTGTAACTAGTATTCCTTTAACTCAACATGCCAACTTTCTGTCCCCTTCAGGGATGCAAATGTGAATATTAATATATATAAATGCTTCTGAGCGTTTTTGAACTTAGTTCTGTATAATGTTTTTCTAAATAAACTGATTATGTTGATATTCATAAAGGGAAACTTACCTGGTGATTTCTTATTTTAAATTTTATTTTACATGTTTTGTATTATTGTCTGTATCTCTGTCTCATATTGATCACCACTCCTGAAAACAGCAACACTGAAAACTTCTATTTACTGGCCGTTCATTTCTGAGCCATCCCTCTGCCTTCTCATTCCCTGAAATGACAGTCTGCTTTTCTTTAAATTATTAATTATCTAGTGACTTTTTCAGGTATAGGGATTTAGTCTATTTTAAAATGTTGTTTCTTCCCTTTTAAGACATCATCACTCAAGAGATGACAACAGCTGTTCAAGCAGCAGCAGCCGCTGTGTCTTTGGTGCCGCAGGAGCAGCAGGTCGCCGCCCTCAGCAGAGGCGAGGACGAGACCGAGACCGAGGGAGGGTGGGAGCTGCCCTCTGCCACGGCGGATGCTCCTCGTCCTACTCAGCTGCCGAGAAGGTGGGAGCCTCTGCCCACTGTGGTTTCATCGACACCCATCCCTGTCTCTTTCGAAGTTACTCCTGCTGTGGAAGGTCTGTAACAGAGGGAATTGAACTCAGTGTTTTGAGGGTGGATCTTTTCTGAGTTGATAAGGAATAGAATGAGTGAGGCAAATGGCCTGGGGGTAAAACCAGTAAGAACCTGGTAAATGAAACCAGAAAAGACCTGGGTTTGTATCCCAGCGTTGGCCCTCACTAGTACTGTGGCTTCAAGAAAGTTTCTTAATGTTTCCAAGCCTTGGTTTGTTCATCTTTAAATAATGCCTACCTGTCTTATAGGTAATTTTCAGGGTTTTAACAAATGTATACCGAGAACTTTCTATTAAGATATAGGAGACACTCAGATGCTCTGAGATCTTAAGGACAGTGAAGTTTTTGAATCTGAGTGATCATCAGAATCACCTGAGAATTACAAAAATTATTATTATTATTATTTAGTTATTATTTTGGGGCTTCATGTCTCTGTTTCATCATTGGCCTAAGTATTGGATTGGCAAAAAAATTCATTTGGGTTTTTCCATAACATCGTATAAAAACCCGAGCAAACTTTTTGGCCAGCCCAGTAAATCCTAGTTTTATTCATTACCTGAGTTATCTTTGACTAATAAATACCTTCTAACCCTCCATGCCTGCTTCTCTCCCCACAAAACCCCTAGGATCTTGTCAGTAACCTACAGGTAACCTAAGATCCTTCCCATCTAAACCCCTTCCTCCTCTGTTAACCATTAACCTGGATCTTCATTTCCTTGGCTTCGTTTTTGTTAAATTGTATCTGGATGTACTCCTGATATTATATGTTTAAAAGTTTTAGTTTTTTATTTTATAAAAACAGTATTATGCTGTGGGTAGCCTTTTGGGGACTAACTTTTTTTTTTTTACTTGCTGTTCTGTGGCTGCTATTTATTTACTATGGTTCTTTTGGTTTGACTGCTTGTAACATTGCACTGTGAAAATATATCACGGTTTGTTTATCTCATCTTCATCCAGTCTTTTCTAGTGGTTTGCATTTGGGTCGTTTACAGATTTGGCCATTGTGAACATGGCTGCCATGAATATTCTTTTACATACTCTCCATTGCATGTGTGTAGGAGATTCTCTTGGGTATATATGTAGGAATAGGGCATATGAATATTTGACTTTAGGAAGCAATGCCTAACTGCTTTCCAAAATTGCTTCCATTTATACTGCCAACAGCAATGTACATGCTAATCTGTGGACCCATATCCTGGAAGCTTTCACAAATGGTTTCTCAGGCTTCATCACCAAGGAGGTTCTGATTCAGTTAAGTTGGGATATGTAGAAAGCATGAAAATCAACATTTCAAAATTACCTCAAAAGATTATGATTATCAACCAGGCTTGGAAAAATGCTGCTCTTCTAGGTTTGGGGATACCTGGGGCTAATTTGTCTGCTTTAAAATTGAGCATATTCCAGACACAGATTTAAACTTTTACTCTTTGACTTGACTTTTGAAAGTTATCTTCTCATGGTAACTCACTTCAGTTGTGTCCAACTCTCTGTGATCCCGTGGACTGTAGCCCGCCAAGCTCTTCTGTCCTTATGATTCTCCAGGCAAGAATACTGGAGTGGGTTGTCATGCTCTCCTCCAGGAATCTTCCCAACCCAGGGATTGAACCTATATCTTAGGTCTTCTGCACTGGCAGGCAGGTTCTTTATGTCACCAAAGTCATCTTTGGTGTATATTTAAATAAATTTTGTTAAATTTTCTATCTTTAGTAATAGGTTATATTGTTGTTTGGTCACTAAGTTGTGTCTGGCTCATTTGGGACCCTATGGACTGTAGCTACCAGGCTTGTCTGTGCATAGGATTTCCCAGGCAAGAATACTGGAGTGGGTTGCCTTTTCCTTCTGCAGGGGATCTTCCTGACCCAAAGATCAAACCCGTGTCTCCTGCTTGGCAGATGAATTCTTTACCACTAAGCCACCAGGGAAACCCGAATAGGTTATATAAAATCCTATAAAATCCATAATATTGTCAATAGAATAAATGGGAGATTAAAATTTGAAACCGGAGTTCTGATTTGAGGTAGTGTATTTTCCTGGAAGATAAGTGTTTGCCTTGGTTAGCTGAATCGATGCACTGTAGGAGATGGAACTGGTCTAAGTGCCAAATCTACTGTATGAGATATTGGTTTCATTAGTCGTTTCTTGCTTAGCAAGTAAAAGCATATATTTATATATATGCATTTCTCATTCGGATCATCTTTGGTCAAGTCATCTCTCTTGTGTTTGGCAGACCTAATGGACACAGTCACAGGGCCGAGTGAGGAGTTGTTCACACCAATTTTGGGTTCTCCAGTGACGCCCCCTGGAATAATGGAGGAGGTACCCAGCACTTCCCCAGCTCTTGCTGATCCTGAGGCGTCTTCTGAAAGAAGAACTGCGGCTCCGTCCTTTAGCTATGTTAACACAGCTGCCTCCTATGGCCTGGACCAACTTGAATCTGAAGGTATCCATGCTTTGAAGGGGATCTTTTCTAGGACAGAGACAGTGAGTCACTGAGCAAATGTTGTTTTTGAGAAAAGATCAAGGAGAAGTGTATTCAGTCTGTAGTGTCGATGAGGGGTCCATAGACTGTGGCCCAGCCAAATCCAGGCTGACATCTATTTTTGTATGACAAGCTCAGATTGATCTTTACATTTTCAAATGATTGGGAAAAAAAATCAAAAGAATAGTATTTTGTGAGATGTAAAAGTTTTTATAAAATCTAAATTTCAGTGCTCCTAATTCTAGCTGTATTGGAATGCAGCCACATTTGTTCATTTGTGTTGTCTGTGGTTATTTATGTGCCAGCATGGCAGAGCTGAGTAGCTGTGACAGAGACTAACTGCCCACAAAACCCAAAATATTTATGGGATGGCCTTGCCTGAAAAAACTCACTGACCCCTGCTCTCCATTAGTAACTCTCAATTATGGTTGAATGTTAGAATCACCTTGGGGAGTTTTTGAAGGATTCTAATACCCGAGTCCTTCTGCCAGTAATTCTGATTCAGCTGGGATAAGATCTGGCATCAACATTTCCGAGAGTTTCTTGAGATGATTTCTGTGTGCAGGCTGAGTTGAAGAAACTGTTTTAAATGGAAAACTTGAGTTTCCCCACTGGATTTTCTTGGGCAAAAATTTTAATGTGGATTGTATTTTTGTAACAGTGCTCTAGTGGTTAATGCTGGGCCATTCTCCCTTAATTATATCTCTGGGTTAGATGTTCCACTTTTTGCAGATGGGCAGTCTTCTCACCTTTTAAGGCTGAGAAATTCATGCCAAATTTTACTTTGCAAGACATTGGCTTTGAGCATGAAAAAGATGTTTGGGGTACAGCTGCATATCCACAAATGAGAAAACTGGAGATATAATGAAAGGTCGTTTAATTAATCAGCATTTTGGCAGGTGAACAGCTCCTGGCTAGATTGAAAAATGCCCAGTGATTTGTAAACTAATCTTGGAGATAGGTAAGCTCTTGGGCACTAAATTAGCCACGGGTTTGAAGCATTGAAGACCTAGGGTGTGCTGTTATTTTATATTTTGTCTACTCTGTAACAGGGAAGGTGGTTCAGCCAGGTTTTCAGCAGGCCTGCAGTCTCTATTGCAGACTTTCAGGGTAATACTGGTAGTTTTCTGGCAGAGAAACATGACATTTTAAGAGAAATGTGAATTCTATGGAGTGCTGGTTTAAGAAATGGATCAAAGCAAGCTCAGAGGCTAAGAGCTCTTGCTCTCCACATTAAGATAAGAACTTGGAATGTAGACTCATATTAGCTGTCTGCCCTCTTTGATGCCATCTGGAAAGACCAGGTTTCCCCAAATTAACTGGAGTTACAGATGACAGCTTTCCCGGCAGGGCTCACTGAATCAGAGGAAAAAAATTGGATTTGTGAATAATCCATACTTGTGAAACTGCAATAATTTTCTAAATTTAGTTGATGATGGAAGTTGTATTGAGATGTGTGAGAATTTTCTTAACTTGCCTAAGATGTCCTGGCGTTTTAGTGCTTTTCTTCTACACGATTCAGTTCCAGCTTCTTTTTGAGAATATATTTTGTCAGTTTTGATCTAAGTTATGATCCTTGTCAAGGCTTTGAAAGACTTTTTTGGTTTAAAAATATTCTTTCTGCTACATTGTTGGGCTTAAGACAAAATTTTGAATGAGCACACCTTTTTCCTAAGGAAAAGGGAGTGCGGTTTTTATATTTAAGTAGTATGTGTTAATAATGTCATTAGTTTTATGCTGGTCTATCAAACCCTCTGAAAGCAGAAGTGACTATATTTATTTAAATTGACAAATCAATAAATGCCTAGAGGCCTTCATTTTCAATGCATGTTTTTCCACCTTGTCCAGTGATATAAGTGCAGCTTGAGGCTCTGACTGGGTGAAACATTTTAATTTTTCCATAGCAATGGACTTGGGAGGATAGTTTATTTTTACTTAGAATAGGATCATGTGAGGTAAAGCTGTATACCTTTCAAATTTGAATCTCTGTGATGTGTTGATAAATGACAGACAATTCTCCAATTTAAGGTATTTATTTAATTATGTTATTAAAAGCTCTCTCTATAGTTATTTGAATACTTTCCTTCCCACGTGGGGACAAGAACACTTCTTCAGAGAATGGGATATTTATCTCAATGAGATATAACGAGAAATCTGCATCTTTAGACAACATACAACCAATAAGCAAAAAATTCCAAAGAAATTTCTGAATGTTTACCCTTTAAGGGATAGTCATGGCCCAGATGAACCGAAAATTTGTTTGTGCTTGATAGCCTGTCTTGTCTTTTCCTTTCCATCACTACAACATGATGACTAAGGGTGTGTATCGTTTTCTAGAACCGCTGTAACAAAGTACCTCAAACTGGGTGATTTAAACAACAGACATTGTTCTTTTGCAGTTTTGGAGCCTCGAAGCCTGAAATCAAGGTGTAGGCAGTGCTGTGCTCCCTCCATGGCTTCTGGGTGGGGATCATCCTTGCCTCTTCCAGCTTCTGATCCATCAGGCATTCCTTGGCTTGTGGCAGCAGAACTACAGCTTCTGCCTCCTCCTTCATATCTCCCTCCTTTGTGTTTCTGTGGCCAAATTTCCCTTGTCTTATAAGGACATCAGCCATTGGGTTAGGACTCGCCCTACTAATTACATCTTAACTTGCTACATCTGCTGGTACACTATTTCCAAATAAGATCATATTCACAAGTGTTTGGATTAGGAGTTAAACATATATTTGCACCAGGGGAAGGGGCTGGGGGCGGGTGCACAATTCAACTTGTAATAGGAGGTCTGCTTCTGAGCAGTTTTCCAGTTGGCTCTGAAGGCAGAACACCCCCTTGAGAGGTATGCACTGGTAGAGTGGGAAAGTTTGGCATGTTTTGCATTTCTCAAGCATTGAAGAAAGCCTGCTTCTATAAGTGCATAGTGCCCTGTGCCTATTTCAAAAAGTCTTTTACCTTGTCAGCAAACATGCAGTTTGATTTTTGAAGGATAATGGTTTATCTTTACTTCTCTGTATTTTTTAAGGGAATAAATGCTTTCAGGATGATAAAAAATGCATTATACTTATCTCAGGCATAATTCTACTAGGGCTGTATTCAGCATCTTTGGACTATAAACATGACAAAGTGTTCTAACTTTTAATTCAAAAGTGGATAATAGCAAAGCCTCCCGGGTGGTGCTAGTGGTAAAGAACACTCTTGCTAATGCAGGAGACTTAAGAGAGGCAGATTCGATCCCTGGGTCAGGAAAATCCCCTGGAGGAGGGCACGATAACCAGCTCCAGTATTCTTGCCTGGATAATCCCACAGACAGAGGAGCCTGGAGGGCTTTAGTCCATAGGGTCACAAAGAGTTCGCGACTGAAGCAACTCAGCATACACAGTATATATATATATATATACATATATATATATACACACATACATACACACACACGTATACATATATATATATATATATATAAACTAGTTTTTGAACATGATCTCTGTTTAGGTCGATACCATTTTTTGGTTGAATATTAATGTATTTCTCTGTATTTTTCTGCTCCAAAATGGCAGCTTAAAATTTCTGATTGCTTATGAAAACCTACTTGGAATATTTTCATTTGGGTTAGCTGTTTTTAAAATATTTTGAGACTAATTAATATCAAATTTCAATATTTCTTATCAGAAGAAATTCTACTTTACGTATTTTAGAAATCCAACTGAGGATATCTAAACAAATCAAACTTATTTTGTTGTTGTTCAGTCATTTAGGCGTGTCTGACTCTTTGCAACCCCATGGACTGCAGCACACCAGGCAGGCCTCCCTGTCCTTCACTGTGTCCCAAAGTTTGCTCAGACTCATGTCCATTGAGTCAGTGATGCCATCTAGCCATCTCATCCTCTGTTGCCCCCTTCTCTTCCTGCCCTCAATCTTTCCTAGCATCAGGGTCTTTCCTAGCTGACAACGAGTCAGCTCCTTGCATCAGGTGACGAAAGTATTGGAGCTTCAGCTTCAGCATCAGTCCTTACAATGGATGTTCAGGGTTGATTTCCTTTAGGATTGACTGGTTTGATATTCCTCCTGTCCTTGGGACTCTCAAGAGTCTTCACCAGTACCACAGTTCAAAAGCATCAATTCTTTGATGCTCAGCCTTCCTCATGGTCCAGCTCTCACCACTGTACATGACTACTGGAAAACTTAATTTTGGCCTTTCCTATATTTCTACAGAAGAGGGAAATTCATCCGTGCTGTAAAACTGTAACAATAGTTCTATAGGGTGGAAGATTGTGGCTTTAATAGTTCAATACTATTATTCATACCAGGTACTAGGTTTTAAGAACATGTGAGAAATAAGAGAACAAAAACGAAGGTTTCTCAGATGTTGTGATTAAGGTATTGGTAGGCCTTCCTCACATCCCCAGCACTTCCTTCCATAATGTCTGGAAGCCAATACCTGGGCTTTCCACCTAGTGGGAAATGGGAAACTGCTTCATGCTCCCCATGGTGCTGACCGGACAGACTTGGGAACGTGGTGAATTTGCTTGGACTCTCCCAAGATGAGCCTCTTAGCTTATTGCTTTGCTGCAAGAGAAGAAACAATTCCCATTTCCTTATCTGTTTCAACACACCTGTTTATTACAGAGTTTATAGAACATACTCATAGTAATTGATGGAGAAGGCAATGGCAACCCACTCCAGTACTCTTGCCTGGAAAATCCCATGGACGGAGGAGATTGGTATGTTGCAGTCCATGGGGTTGCTAAGAGTCCGACACGACTGAGCGTCCTCACTTTCACTTTTCACTTTCATGCATTGGAGAAGGAAATGGCAACCCACTCCAGTGTTCTTGCCTGGAGAATCCCAGGGACAGGGGAGCCTGGTGGGCTGCCGTCTATGGGGTTGCACAGAGTCGGACATGACTGAAGCAACTTAGCAGCAGCAGCAGCAGAGTAATTGATGTGAATTATTCCCCCCTTTGTATGTATGATGCATATTATATATAAACACATGACATGTTACTTGAAAAAATAGTAGGAAAACCATGTTTAATTTTTTAATATCTTGATTAAAAAATGAGACCAAATATATAGTTTAACTTCAATTTTCCTTTCTGACAGCTTTTCCCTTGTTTTTCGAAGAATATTTTGACTGTCCTTATATTTAGGTTTTGAAAGATTGTATTTTTGACATCTTTTCCCAGCGAGGCAGCATGCATGGGGCAGAAAGCTGTCATTGCTCTGTCACTTGTTGTTTGATCTATTTCAGTGACAATCCCTTTTCCTCCCTTCATGAATAGTTGTGTGTACACATCTGTGTGTGTATGTGTTTAATTTCATGGATGTTTTTTCCACAGTCCTCTGCGGGCATTTCCTATATATATGTATATATTTGCTGCACCTCTTAATTTCCTCTGCTGAAGTGATAGTGATATTATCTCTCCTTTCTTATCTGGAATTCTCAGTTGTGCCTCATCCTAGGATTCTCTCTACAATAACATAGGAATTTCAATAGCATAGGAATTTCAGGAGAAAGTCATGTTTGAAAAGCATACCTATGTTCAGATGACATATCTTTTGGCAGTGTGGGGGATGTCATAATTGGTACTGAAATCAAGATGCTTAGTTTCTTTCTTTTACTGGTAAATCAGAAATGAATGGGGAAATGCATTCTTTAAGCGGCATTATGGAGAAACCTCAGAGATATTTTTCTTTAATAGCTCCACTGAGGATTCTTAAGAGCTCATATAATTTTTATGAGAGAAATGTTTGCTCTTCACCTGCACTTTAATTCACAAAATCATTTTTTTTGGTCTTCGCAGTATGCACTTCTTTTCAGAGAATATTTTCTTATTATTTTCTCAATCCTCAAATAACTTTTCAATTCAGAAGGCAGCTAGAATGGATGAATGAGAAAGTCAAAGAGGAGTCAAAAGATCTCATCTCAAGGCCACGTTTATGAAGCCAAGTTTATGTGACTTATTGTTGGGAGCTGTTATGTGGGTATAATATTAAAGATCCAGTGGAGTGTTGTAAATTTGAACTGTCCACTGTTACTTGTGATACTGTTAAGGAGGTTCATACTGCTTTTCACTCTAATGTTAAGAATGAGTACAAATTTGGCTTTTCTTCTTAAAAATGCTTTGGATTTAATTTTGCCTCAGTAACAGAGGCAATTTCAATCACTGATTACCTGTTATGGTAAGTCACTTTGTTGGCTTGTCCTGAAGTCATCATACATTCTCTGGCATTTATGATAGGTCTCTGTTCTTAAGTACTTGTGTGCTCTGTAAGCTAGTACAGTAAATTACTCAGCACTCAGATTAGTCAACATATGTCTGCTCTTAATGTTCACATAGGCAGTGGTATTTCAGAAATAGTTAAAATCACAATATTATGATATGTTACCATAAAACTTTGCCACACATTCTGCTGTTGAAGAAAGATAGCTAATATTCACTCTTAAGTTTTTTGGTATGCTTTCTTATCATAGGGCATTTATTTATTGATATAGTCACAATTAAGTAAACATTGTTACAGAATTGATTCTTCCCATTTTTTTTTTGTATCTTTGTTGCTCAGCACCAGAAAGTTACACTACTTGGTAAAACTCATTCTTAGACGCTTATGAAATTTCATATAATGGTTCGTGATGACAAAAGGATTTAGCTTTGTACATATTCAGAGGTTTTGTTTATTCATTCATTTATGTGTATACTTAAGTATTTGATGATTCAGATAATAATAAGTAGATTTTGTATAAATTTTAGTAGAAGAGTTATGATAAATACATAAATAACAGATACACAAGGTAGAAGATGGGAAAGGATCACAAAAAAAATTACAAGGGGCTTCTCTGGTGGTTCAGTGGCTAAGACTCTGCACTCCCAATGCAGGGGGCCCGGGTTTGATCCCTGGTCAGAGAACTAGATCCTACATGCAACTAGATATCTCACATGCTACAATGAACATGGAAAATCCTGCTTGCTGCAGCCAAGATCAGGTGCAGCCAAATAAACAAACAAAAAGCTACGAAACAACAACAGCAACAAAACCATTATAGAGAAAGGACTGTGAAAGTTAGGAGAGAGAACTTAGCCCTAGCTTGCTGCTAAGTCACTTCAGTTGTGTCTGACTCTGTGCCACCCCATGGACAGCAGCCCACCAGGCTCCCCCGTCCCTGGGATTCTCCAGGCAAGAACACTGGAGTGGGTTGCCATTTCCTTCTCCAATGCATGAAAGTGAAAAGTGAAAGTGAAGTTGCTCAGTCGTATCCCACTCTTAGCGACCCCATGGACTGCAGCCTACCAGGCTCCTCCGTCCATGGGATTTTCCAGGCAAGAGTACTGGAGTGGGGTGCCATTGCCTTAGAGAAATACAGAATTGCTGTTATGCTTGGGAGTCGTGTGTGTATGTGTTTGTGTGTGTATTTGTGTGTGTGTGTATATGTATATGCTTCATCATTCTTTTGACGTTTATAGAAAAGTAAGTGGTAGGAGATCCAAAAGTATGGAAAACATTGCAAGAGGTGGTGAATTGTCCTTTATATATCACACATGCCACACTACCATTCAGTTATTTTATGGGTATATGATCAAGCGTATTTCTATAATTTTAGCTTGCTGGTTAAATGAATTTTTTCTTTTTTATTCTCCCAGTTTTATTGGGATATAACTGATATACAGCACTGTGAAAATTTAAGGTGTACAGGATGATGACTTGACTTACATATACTGTGAAATGATTACCACAATAAATTTAGTGAACATCCACCATCTTATGTAGATACAAAATAAAAGAAAATGTTTTTATCCTTGTGATGAGAACTCTTGGGATTTACTTTTTTAAAAACTTTCATATATATCATGTACTAAGTTGCTTCAATCATGTCCACCTCTCTGTGATCCTATGTATTGTAGCCCTCCAGGCTCTTCTGTCCGTGGGATTCTCCAGGCAAGAATATTGGAGTGGGTTGCATTTCCTTCTCCACATATATATCATACAATTAATTATGTTGCACATTACATCCCTAGTACTTACCTATCTATAACTGGAAGTTTGTATCTTTTGTCAGCCTTCCTTCAGTTTTTCCTCCTTTTATTTCCTGCCTCTGATAACCACCAATCTGATCTCTTTTTCTATGGGTTTGTTTTTAAAGTATAACTGACTGACAACATTATGTTACTTCCTGGTGCACAACATATTGATTTGATATTTTTATACATTTCAAAATTATCACCATGATAAGCCTAGTTATGTCACCATGCAAAAGCTACTTTGTCATTATTGAGATGAATTATTTCTTAAGAATAGTTTTAGAGGCAGCAACCAGGTACTCAGCCTCAGGCTAACAAGTACCTGATTTATAGGAAACAGTGCCAAGTCTGTCCTGAGTAGGTTGTTCAGAGTTCTAGGCAAAAGGATTGGTTTTGAGTGTTTCATCTGGTCTCATACTCCAGGGTTGACAATCCTGTGAGAAGTGGTCCAAGCAGGGCTTTCCATGTATGGTGGTTTTAGCAGTTGTTGAAGCAAGCATGCAGCTTGGGATCCCAAACACAATGGAATGTGGAGATTTTAAAGACATTTTATATGTTTGCAGAAAATCAAGGTATTTTTAAAAACATGATTTTTCAGTATGAGGCTAGATGTAACTATCCTTTTTCTGGTATAATCATTGAGAATTTTATTGCAGCAGAGTACGAATAATTATGAACCTTAACAATGTATAAAATAATGTGAGCATATTACCAACTGCATTTATCAGGCTATATTCATAACCATGACCCTGTTTTGGCATCAGACTACTTATTAAAATGAATACATATCCCTAAAGGAAAAGATTAGAAGGAAAATATAATGCATTGATTTGACTGGCCTTACAAGCTTTTAAAAATTGTTCACACTTGGAAATATTAAATTTATCTTAAAACATTTACATTGATTCTGCCTACATTTACCTACTTTTTCTCTTTTTAGCCATTCTTCCTTCTTTTAATTTTTTAACATCTCCAGACAAAACATTCTGTGAAAACTTCTACAAAAATGGTGTAAAGAGGGACTTCCCTGGCAGTCCAGGGAGTGTGGGTTTGATCCTTCATTGGGGAACTAAGATCCTGCACAGTGCATGTTGTGGCCAAAACAAACACACACACCCACAAACAAACAAACAAAAAAAAACACTTTTAAACATTATAAAGAATCTTCATGGTTTTATCATGAGAAAGAGATTCTCTGGGTGGTCAGAGGTCCCTTCACTGCTCCTTCTGGATTTTCTCAAGGTATCTATTTCACATGCTCTCTGCGTCCTCTTTCCTTTTAATATTCCAACTCAAGCATAGATGAAAACTCTCTCACTTGTTTCAGCTAAAATTAGTAGAAATCTAAAAAATACTTAGCTCAAACCTAAGGGAACACAAAGCAGATAAACCAAGAAAATAAAAGAAACAAAATGCATTAGTCTTATAGGGTACAATTTTCTCTCTGATCTTTCCTTAGCTAAGGAGCTCCCAGGGCTCCCAGCCCTTAACTCATTCCATGCTCTAAGAAGGTTTTTAATATTTGGCACTTGGTGGCTCAGAGGTTAAAGCATCTGCCAGCAATGCTGGAGACCCGGGTTCGATCCCTGGGTCGGGAAGATCCCCTGGAGAAGTAAATGGCAACCCACTCCAATATTCTTGCCTGGAGAATCCTATGGATGGAGGAGCCTGGTGGGCTACAGTCCGTGGGGTCACAAAGAGTTGGACACGACTGAGCAACTTCACTTCACTTCACCCAAAGCTCTGGAACAGTTTTTCAGGCACCTTGCTACACTTTCTGGCTTTGCACCTCTTGACTTGTTTCATGTTCAGAGGGTAACTTCTCATTCTCTCTTCCCCATCCCTGTCCCCATGTGGAAGAGCCAAGACAAAGGTGCAGATTTCCTCTAGAGCCCACCACCAAGTAGGGAATCCCCAACCCCAGGTAAATATTATCTGTCCTGCTTTCCAAGATGAAGGAGACACCTGCTATCCCTAGGCAGTTGATAACCAGACAACCATCATGACTGACACCATGTACATCTCACTCTTTAGAGGAAATCCCATCTCTGTTAAAAGCATGTCATGGTTCACGTATGGGCAATATCGCACTGTTCTCACTATACAAGAAATACACCGGTATAGGGACATTCTGTCACATCCTATAGCAAATAATACTCAATATGATGCTACTCCATAAACAGAGGGCTATGAAGTGAAAAGAAGACAGGAAGGAGGAACAGAATCTGTTCAGCTTAAAGTTATCTTTCTATTTTATATTGGAGTGTAGTTGATTTACAGTGTTGTGTCAAGTTCTGGTTTACAGCAAAGTCATGTAGTTACACATATTCATGTATCTATTCTTTTCTAGATTCTTTCTCATATAAGTTATTACAGAATATGGAGTAGAGTTCTCTGTGCTATATACAGTAGGTCTTTGTTGACTGTTTTATAAATGGTAGTATGTATATATCAATTCCAGTCTCCTAATTATCTCTCCCCTCAACCTTTCCCCTTTGGTAACCATAAATTTGTTTTCTAAGCCTATGAGTCTGTTTCTGTTTGGGAAGTAGCTTCATTTGTAGCATTTTTTTAGGTTCCATGTATAAGTGACATCCTATGACATTTGTCTTTCTCTGACTTGCTTCCTTTAGTATGATAATCTCTAGGCCCATCCGTGTTGCTGCAGATGGCGTTATTTCATTCTTTTTTATGGCTGAGTAATATTCCATTGTATGTATGTACCACATCTTCTTTATCCATTCATCTGTTGATAGTCATTTACGTTGCTTCCATGTCTTGGCTATTGCATGTAGTTCTGCAGTGAACTTTGGGGTGCGTGTACCTTCTTGAATTATGGTTTTCTCTTGATATGAGATTGCTGGATCACATGGCAGCTGTATTTTTAGGTTTTTAAGAAACCTCCATGTTGTTTTCCGTAGTGGCCACATCAACTTACTTTCCCACCAACAGGGTTACCTTTTCTTCACGTCCTCTCCAGTATTGATTGTTTGTAGACTTTTGATGATGGCTGTTCTGCCCAGTGTGAGATGACATGTCATTGTAGTTTTGATTTGCATTTCCCTAATAATTAGTGATGTTGAGCAACTCTTCATGTGCTTTTTGGTCATCTGTATGTCTCCTTTATGAAGCTTCTCAGACCACACAGCCTTCATTGAGGAATAATACAGACTAGTAAAAAATTAACTCTGATTATGGTCTCAAATGAACATATCCGAGTTTAAGTTTTAGTTTCATCATGAATAAGATCAAACTATTTAATTTCTTTAGACATCAGTTTTTCTATCTGTGTAAAGCAGAGATACTGGTGTTCCTGTCTCTTATTTTTGAGCTTAAAATGAGAACTTGTATGTAGTAAATACATATGTGACATAGAGTAAATGCTTAATAAATATGAACATTTAATATCATTTATCAATTAAAATTATATATTGTGATTATGTAATATGTATTAATTATTATAATGAAATATTCATATCCTCTCTATGCAACCAATAGGTTAGGGGCAGGTAGACAGTGTAAGTGAACCAAGAAGGTGCCTAGAACAGTAGAGAGTGGTGAACGTGTTCTAGTAGAGAGCACACTCTTCTACTAGGTGCTTCCTCTGATCTGGGTGGATTCTGCTTGTAATTGTTGCCGGAGGAGAATGTAAGTTTGGTGATGCCAGATCTCAGATATTTTCCAAGATAAGCTGAAAATTCCAATTTTGTATGAAATATTCTGATATTTTTTAAGTGTTGGAAATCAGCTCAAGTATTTACTTATCCTGTTTCCTTTTTTATTGGTATGCACACCCGAAGTGAGTCTATCTTTCCAGCCATTGATCATCAGTTTGTGCTCTTAACTTAATTCTCCAAACCTCTTTAAGGGCAGGGTCAGAACTTTCTGCCTTGTGTCCATGATGGTTGTAGGTACCTGTTGCTGGGTAAGTGATAATTGGCAATGGAATGTATGGTTTTAGGACCTTATCTTGTTTAATTAATGTGCTTTCTACTTGACTTACTTTGTTGGTTGTTGTTTTAAATTCAGTGCTTATTTTATATCTGAAGTTGAGCATTTTCTATGTGAATGAAGCAGTGACTCCCAACTACCTTCTGTTGGGAATCTAGTAGGAATTTGCTTAGATTTGTTGCATTCCATTGTGGGGTTGAACATTATTTCATTTTCTCTTATTGGAATCTATAGTGATACCTGGACTCAGGTAAGGGGAACTCAATATAAATGATTCTTTTTAAAAATAATTAATTATTTGGGCTGCGTTGGGTCTTTGTTGTGGTGTGACGGCCTCTCGTGGAACTTGGGCTTTTCTTGGTGCAGTGCTCAGGCTCTAAAGTGCACGGGTGCAGTAGTTGTGGGGCGCTGGCTCTCTAGTTGTGGCATGAGGGCTTAGTTGCCCTGCGGCATGTGGGGTCTTAGTTCCCTGACCAGGAATCGAGCCTGCATTTCCTGCATTGCAAGGCGGATTCTTAACTGGACCTGAACCACCAGGGAAGGCCCTTACATGATTCTTTAAGACCACTTTGAGAAGCCAGAGTGGAAGGGAAGGAAAAAACGGTAAGGGGAGAGGGAGGAGATCCTGATCTAGAAAAGTGAAAGTCGCTCAGTCGTGTGTCCGACTCTACCACCCCATGGACTGTAGCCCACCAGGCTGGCTCCTCTGTCCATGGGATTCTCCAGGCAAAAATACTGCAGTGGGTTACCATGCCCTCCTCCAGGGGATCTTCTCCACTCAGGGATTGAACCCAGGTCTCCCACTTCGCAGGTGAATTCTTTACTGTCTGAACCTAAAATGTTATTGGAGTTAATTTGTTCAAAGATTGTTTCCCCTCATGGGCCACTCTCATTTGCCACCTGGGGGTGACAAAAGCATGTAGATGGATTTTCCTTAAAAAGTTGATATCATATTCATTTGAGGTGTATGCATAATATAAATTAATAAAAATTATAATGTAGTCCTTTGAAGGCATTATTTTGAAGAGGAAGATAATGATTTAGAGTTCTGTTCAATTTCAATCACCGTATGTTGAGGGCTTATTTTGTGCAAGGCACAATGCTTGATCCTGTGGGTAGGACACAAAGAGTAAGACAGAATCTCTGGTTTCAAGAAGGTAAATATGCACAGGTATGATGAAACAAACACATTTCCACTAATTAATTTGTAAACCTCATTTTGAATTAGTTAAGTCATGTTTTAAAGTTTGAAGGGAAATCTACTTTCATAGATATTTTTGCAAAATTAATAATCAGCTTAACCAACCCATGATTTATCTTTTGAGTGTACGTGGATTATTATTTTAAAAAATATTTTTTATTTTTTAAAATTGTTGGTTGCACTAGGTCTTCACTGTTGCTTGTGGGCTTTCTCTAGTTGCAGAGAGCAGGAGCTACTCTTTCTTGCGGTGCACAGGCTTCTCATTGCAGTGGCTTCTTCTTGAAGCCAGGCTCTGGGTGCATGGGCTTCAGTAGTTGCAGCATGTGGACTTAGTAATTGTGGCTTGCTGGCTCTAGGGTGTGCAGACTTCAGTAGTCGTGGCACAGGGACTCATTAGTGTGGCTCACGAGCCCTGGGGTGTGCAGGCTTCAGCAGTGGCAGCACGTGGGCTCAGAAGTTGTGGCACATGGGCTTAGTTGCTCTGCTGCATTGGAATCCTCCTGGACCAGGGATCACACCCATGTCACCTCCGCTGGCAGGTGGATTCCCATCCCTGTGCCAAGTTCCTATGTGGAGTATTATGCATAAATTTTGTATGCTGCTACTAAGTCGCGTCAGTCGTGTCTGACTCTGTGTGACCCCGTAGACGGCAGCCCACCAGGTTCCCCCGTCCCTGGGATTCTCCAGGCAAGAACACTGGAGTGGGTTGACATTTCCTTCTTCAATGCATGAAAGTGAAAAGTGAAAGTGAAGTCGCTCGGTCATGTCCGACTCTTAGCGAACCCATGGACTGCAGCCCACCAGGCTCCTCTGTCCCTGGGATTTTCCAGGCAGGAACACTGGAGTGGGTTGCCATTGTATATGTTTGCTTAATATTTCTTTACTAAATTACTGCGGAGAAAGGTTTTATTCTGGATGGCTCAGAATTTATAGATACAATAATATTAAAGCTTCTGTTTCTCTTTATAGCACCCTTGATAAATAGAACAATATGCTGTAGTCTCACTTTCCAAAGGGAAATATTTAAGAGTCTGTCATCTGAATCCAAAGCGAGTTGTTTAATGAATGGAAGCTAGATTTAGGAACTTACATAACTTGTTTCAGTGCTCTATTAAGATAACTCAATTTAATTAGGGGCAGGATCTGTACAAGATAATAGAGAACACCAATTATATGGGGTCAAGGCTGAAAAGGGTTTATGTGCTGACCAGAAAATGTGAGGTTAGTTATGTAGACTGATCTTTTTAGCTTGCTAACCAGATATCAAGAGCAGAATCAACATTATCAAGAGCAGAATCCTCTAAAGAAAGTAATGTTAAATTAAATAAGAAAATATTTAGACATCTTTATGAAATATGAGTTGAATCCAGAATATCTATCAAGGAGGTGTTTGAAGTGCACAAATTATCTTGTCTCAAACAAGATATAAAATTTTTTCATGTATGTACCTTTTAAATATTGTGAAAGTTAGAATGGAGGAAATTACTAATGATTATGTTCACTATTACAGAGTTAATGGAAAGTTTGAACTTTAGTAAAATGTTTTCAAGAAATTTGTATAGATTAATATGGGAGGTTTAAAAATATCACTGTGAGGGGATTTTAAAAAGAGAGAATTAAAGCAATTAACAGAAACATTTAAAGCAGAATGTTTAATAAGCAATAACATTTGAGATTTTATCTAATTTTAAAATGCACTGCAAATTACAGATTGCTCTTATGAGTGAAATCTGGAATTTGAAAATGGTGTTTCAAAAGCCAATAAACTCTCATTTAACTTACTAGACCTATTTTAAATGTAGATGATATGGATGCTTTTGGAAACTCACTCTTTGGATTTCATTTTCTGGTGAAGACTCTGACAGACCCAGCCATAGCAAAATGACTAGGTCTTGCATAAAACACACACTTTAGAACATTAATGACATTGCAGTCAGAAAAAATCTTTAAGGATTGTACTTTTTAGCTCAATCCATCCCAAAGTGAGCCGAAACCTAGCAAGTGAGCTGTAAGAAGTAAGCAAATTGGAAAGGGAAAGGCACTCTAGGACAACAGTAATACCAGGAGTCAACATTGGACTTGTAGCAGGAAGAGGAATGCAGGCTGAAATTTCCACATTAAGGCTGTGTCTTTAAGAGGGGAATAAAGCAGTTCCAGGTTTGTGTCACAGCCTGAATCCCTACAGAAGCAGAGGTAAATCTTCGCTGGAGAAGAGCATGCCCAGTTGAAATGCATTATTTTCCCACAGATTAAAATCAAGCAAATGTAGTCTCATCATAAAAGATCAATAAACTGTCAAGGAAACAAACAGCCATGACTGAGAGTCAGCAGAAAAGTGAAATAATTGATTGACCCACTCCTTATCCAGGACCTTAGGTACTAAAATGATCAGAATAGAGTATGAAATAACCATGTATAAAAAGATTAAAAGAAAGAAAAGATGAAATCACAAAAATTGTCAGTAATAAGGAACTGACAAAAATGACCCAGCAGATTTTTTTTAAAGAACAAATAAAGCATTTAGAAATAAAAATAAAATTGTTGGGGGAAAACTCTTGATAATTAAATGGTTAAATGTGCAATAAGAGAGTTAGTGAATAGGACGATCAGTTTAAAGATATTACAAACAGTGTAGTACCAAGAGACAGCAAATGAGACAACAGGAGGGAAAAGCACCGAAAAAGGGGGACACATAGAGAAACAAATTCAAATATGTCAGTAATGACAATAAATACAAGGGAACTAAATATGGTGTTCAGTTTAGTTCAGTCGCTTAGTCGTGTCCAACTCTTTGCGACCCCATGAATTGCAGCACGCCAAGCCTCCCTGTCCGTCACCAACTTCTGGAGTTCATCCAAACTCATGTCCATCGAGTCAGTGATGCCATCTCATCCTCTGTCGTCCCCTTCTCCTCCTGCCCCCAATCCCTCCCAACATCAGAGTCTTTTCCAATGGGTCAGCTCTTTGCATGAGGTGGCCAAAGTATTGGAGTTTCAGCTTTAGCATCATTCCTTCCAAAGAACACCCAGGACTGATCTCCTTTAGAATGGCCTGGTTGGATCTCCTTGCAGTCCAAGGGACTGTCAAGAGTCTTCTCCAACACCATAGTTCAAAAGCATCAATTCTTCGGTGCTCAGCTTTCTTCACAGTCCAACTCTCACATCCATACATGACCACAGGAAAAACCATAGCCTTGACTAGACGGACCTTTGTTGGCAAAGTAATGTCTCTGCTTTTCAATATGCTGTCTAGGTTGGTCATAACTTTCCTTCCAAGGAATAAGCGTCTTTTAATTTCATTGCTGTAATCACAGTTAGCTGTGGGATTTTTATAGATGTCTTTTATCAGGTTGAGAAAGTTTCTGCCTTTTCCTAGTTTGCTGAGACTTCTGTTTTTGTTTGTTTGGTTGGTTTTGGTCATTAATGGATATTGAATTTTATCAAGTGCTTTTTCTGAATCTGTTTCTGTACCTATTGAGATGATGATACGGTTTTTCTGTTAATATGCTGAGTTGTACTGATTGATTTTTGAATGCTAAGACAACTTTGTATTTTGGGGATAAGCTCAACTGTATCATCCTTTTAATGTCTTGGTTTCAATTTGCTAAAGTTTTCAAACAAAATAAAATTTAAGACAAAATGCATGACATAAAAAAATACTGTACCAAACTATTAGAGAATACACAATACCTTAAAGCACACAGTAAATATTTACGCAAACTGATCATGTGCTAGACCATAAAGCCATCTTGACAAATTTCAAGAATTGATACCGTGCAGGCCAGTTCTCTGATGTCTGCTCAATTTAGACATTTAAAATAAAAAGATAAATTGTCCCATACCTTTGAAAATTAAAAAAAAATACTTCCAAATAATTTATGTATCATTTTGCAACCCCATGGACTATAGCCTGCCAGGCTCCTCTGTCCATGGGATTTTCCAGGCAAGAGAGCTGGAGTGGGTTGCCATTGCCTTCTCTAGGGGATCTTCCTGACCCAGGGATTGAACCTGGGTCTCCTGCATTGCGGGCAGATGCTTTACCCTCTGAGCTACCAGGGAAGCCCATAGTATAAAATAAGAGTAATTAAAAATGAATCCTAGTGAAATATTCTTTCAAAACTTGTAAGATGAAGATAAATGGGTATTTAAAGGGAAATAGCCTTTATGGAGTAGGAAATGGCAACCCACTCCAGTATTCTTTTTTTTAAAAATCTATTTATTTATTTGGCTGCTCTGAGTCTTAGTTGTGGATGTGTACTCTTAATTGCAGCATGTGGGATCTAGTTCCCTGGCCAGGGATTGAACACAGGCCCCTTGCAGTATCTTTGCCACTGGACCACCAGGGAAGTCCCACCCTCCAGTATTCTTGCCTGGAGAATCCCATGGACAGAGGAGCCTGGCAGGCTACAGACTATGGGGTCGCAAAGAGTCAGACACAACTGAAATGATTTCGCATAGCACATTTAGCCTTTAAAGTTTCTATTAGAAAAGAAGAAAGTCTGAGAATTAATGTCCCAGGCAGCCTCCACCTTAAGCTATAAAAACAAAAGAACCCCAAAGAAAACAGAAGGAATGAAATAATAAAAAAAATAAGATTTCATTATTTTACTTTTCCATTTCACTGATCCATGATGGCTTGACTAAGATTTTGTAAAATTTGTATGGAAGAACAAGAGTTCAGGAAATAATTGCCAGTCAGTGCACTGCTAAAGAAAAGGATTAGAGGAGAGGGACACTTGCTCTATCAGATATTAGGACTGATAAAACTCTTACTATATCTTTATATATTTAGGCAATATGGTCATGGACAAGGATAATTAAAATAACTAGTGGAACAGAATAGAGGGCATTGAAACAGACACAGTTCTATAGGGGTTCTTGATGTAGGAGAGAGATGGTTTTACAGAGCAGTGGGGAAAGCATTTATTTTTTCCCCATAAAAGTTCTGGGACAATTGGTTGTCCATATAGAAAAAATTAAATCAGAGTGAATATAACCTGATATACAGAAAGTGATTCCATATGGTCTAAAACTGATGTGAAAAATGAAATTCAAAAACTTGAGAAAAATTATAGAATATCTCACTGCACTAATGATACAGAAGGATTTTTTGAAGTCATGACACAAAAACTGCTCACCACAAGGAAAATGTTGATAAATTCCGCTGAAACTGAAAACTTTTATAAGAAGTTAACTAGAAAAGCAGTGAATGTACAACTTCTGAAACTGGGGAGGGTTGGGAATTCCCTGGTGGTCTGATGGTTAAGGCGCTGGTCTTTCACTGCTGTGGGTATGAGTTCAGTCTCTGGCGGAGGAACTAAGATCCCACAAGCCACGTGGCCAAAACAACAACAAAAAACTAGGGTAGATGTTTGAAATACATATAATTTTATAATACATGTAACTGATAAAGGATTGTGTCTAGAATAGTGAGAACTCCAAAAAATCAATAGGGAAGTGACAGACAACCCAAAAGAAGAAGGAGCAAACATGATTAGGCAGAGATACACAAACTTATGATCAAATACACAACCTCAGAAATACTTTAATTACAAAAATGCAAATTACCTCTACAGTGACATACCATTTTATATACACTGGATTGAAAAAAAAAAGTGTGACAGTAACAAAGGTTGGTGAGGTTGTGGAGCTAAGGAAGTATATCGAGACATTATTTAGAATGTTGAACACTTCTATTCCTTTGACCGAGCAAGTCTACTTTTAGGAACATGCCCTAAGGAAACCCCTTTGAATAGATTTATTAGAGATCATATATGACTGTTCATAACAGTACTATACATAACAGCAAAAAATTGGCAACAACTAAATAACTCAAAAGTTTATTCACACAAGGCTAAATAAATAGTGCTAAGTTGCTTCAGTTGTGTCCGACTCTGTGTGACCCCATAGATGGCAGCCCACCAGGCTCCTCTGTCCCTGGGATTCTCCAGGCAAGAACACTGGAGTGGGTTGCCATTTCCTTCTCCAATGCATGCATGCATGCAAGCTAAGTCGCTTCAGTCGTGTCCAACTCTCTGCGACCCTATGGACAGCAGCCCACCAGGTTCCTTTATCCACAGGATTCTCTAGGCAAGAATACTGGAGTGGGTTGCCATTTCCTTCTCCGATAAATAGTGACATGCTTGCAAAATGGAATACCATAAATTGGTGAAATTTACAAACTGGTATTTTGTTAGATGTGTGAAACTTAAAATCATAATTTTGAGTGGAAAAAGAGATCCTGAAGTAAAACATTCAGTAATTTTTTTCTCCATTACATGCTTCTTGTTGTTTTTCCAAAACATTTTTAAAAATTGAAGTATAATTGGTTTACAGGTGTATGGCAAAGTAATTCATCATTCAGTAATTTTTTATGACATTCAGGGGAAGTAGGTAGTTAAGATGATAGAGGAATATGCAAATAGATGCCACAGTATTAGTAATATTCCAGGTTTCTTCACTTATTAAGCTTAACAGCATAAATATGATCTATATTCTCTTGTATATATCTAATATTATGTGATAAAAATGTGAAAACGGCAGAAATGCTTAAGTTTTAAGAAATGTAATGAAATTCTATAACGTCTAAGTCAGCTTAACATTGTGAGCTGCTGAATTTTGTGGTCATGATTTCAGTAGTTTCTGGGGTTCTTCAACCCCTTCCAATCCCAGGGAGCCATCTGCTGGAGAATTGCTTCAACTTCTTAAAATGAGATTCATTTTCTTTTCTGATGTTTAAGTTTTGCACCCAGTTTGATGCCCAAATTAAAAATAAATTGGAGGCAGGTGCAAGGCCGCAAGATGGTGGCGGCTGGAGGGCCGCTTGAGGCAGGCGGCGTTGGCCCTGCTGCTCCCGGCCCCACGCCTGCCCGCCTGGGAGCTGTCAGCTCCCGCTCGGCTCTATCACAAGAAGGTTGTTGATCATTATGAAAATCCCCAAAACGTGGGGTCCCTTGACAAGACATCTAAAAATGTTGGGACTGGATTGGTGGGGGCTTCAGCATGTAGTGATGTCATGAAATCACAGGTTCAAGAGGATGAAAAGGGGAAGATTGTGGACGCCAGGTTTAAAACATCTGGCTGTGGTTCTGCCATTGCCTCCAGCTTGTTAGCCACCGAATGGGTAAAGGGGAAGACGGTGGAGGAAGCCTTGACCATCAAAAACACAGATCTCGCCAAGGAGCTGTGCCTCCCGCCTGTGAAACTGCACTGCTCTATGCTGGCTGAAGATGCCAAGGCCACCCTGGCTGATTACAAACGGAAAACAGAACCCCAAACAGAAGAGGCCAAGAAGAAATGAGCCCCTGGTGATGCCTCGAAGGTCCCACAGGCTGCCAGCCCCCCAGCCATGCACACACAGGTGTTCAGAAGCCCTCGCGCTACAGTAAATGAGCTCTGAGATTCTTACACTGGCTGCTCACCTTGTGACTCTAACTCAAGCAAAATACACAGCCTGGTTGTTCTGAACCCTCTGGTTTCTTGCAGCTCACTTTCATCGCCTTAACCTCGCATGAGTCTATTTCGGTTTGTGTGTATGACCCCAAAACTGAAATCAATAGTGAAGTCTCTATTGATTTGGGTAGTCGTGAAGTGCACAATATCTAATTTTACCTGGATCTTTTGGGGGAAGACTACCAGTAGAATGCCTTGGTAAGACTATTTGGTAGGACCAAATAATAAGTATTGTACAAGTATTTATGTACAAGTATTATACATAAAACAGATTTTGCATCTATATAATAAGGGAATGTTGTAAGACTAAATAAATAAATTGGAAAGTAAATATAAAATGGAAAATTAAAGCAGTACCATCCCCAGTGCTTTATTTGCTCTTTATGTGTGGAAACCATTCTGCTACAGTGGCTTTTGATTATATTGTATAGGGGCTCCCAGGAAAATACATGGCAAGAAACATTTCTTCTTTTAAAAGTCTGGCACTGGGATCTGTCAGAGCCATTCCTTTTATAGGGGAAATGGGAGAAAGACTCATGTATGCTTAGCTTCCACCCAGAGAATTCACCCTGTTTCTTTTCATTGTGTCCTTCATCTTCACATGCCCTAATTTATGTGGCATAGTTTCGATTTTAAACTTTGTAAAGAGAAAGAGAAGTTTGACTCTTAAACCTAATGAATAAATAGGCAAAAGATAAGGATTCAGATTAATCACTGCTGTTCCAAAGAGTTTTAGTCACTCAGTTGTCTGACTCTTTGCGACTCCATGGACTGCAACCCACCAGGCTCCTCTGTCCATGAAATTCTCCAGGCAAGAGTACTGGAGTGGGCTACCATTCCCTTCTCCAGGGGATCTTCCCAACTTTGGCTACCAGATGCGAGGAGCCAACTCATTGGAAAAGACCTTGATCCTGGGAAAGATTGAAGGCAAAAGGAGAAAAGGATGACAGAGTATGAGACAGTTAGATAGCATCACCAACTCAATGAACATGAATTTGAGCAGGCTCTGGGAGATAATGAAGAACAGGGAAGCCTGGTGTGTTGCAGTCCATGGGGTTGCAAAGAGTTGGATGTGACTTAGCAACTGAAAAATAAACAACAACAATTCCAAAGAGACAGAAAGTTCAGGTGGGAGCCTCTTCTTACTATAAGTCAAGGATAGCCAGGTCATGTTGGGGAACAAGTGTTACTGGTGGGGTTCTTCCTACTCCTAGTATTGGGACGACAAATTCTCAACCAAGGACTCGCCAGTAGTACTCTGGAAATGCTAGCTATGTCTCTATCTTCTAGAGCTAAAAAATTGTCTAAACTGTGATACAAATGGAATGAGAGAAATGGAGCCTCTTTGGTGGGAACTGCTTATTAAATGGCAACTGGACTTTGCAGTAGAATGAGGTTACTCAGGCCAGGACCACAAGACAAGCTTTCTCCAATATCTTCTGTTGAATTTGTTGGGGGAATCATGGCCCTGGCCCTGAAAGGAATGAAAACTTTCAGGTTTGGTAACCAGAGGTAGAAATGTTTGCAATAAATAAAGAAAAGAGGCTTGACCTAGAAAGTCAAAAATTTGGGGTTTCACGAACTCGTGTGAGGCTCTGCTGTGATATTTGAACACCCAAGGCAGTATATCACCAGTAAAGTAGACTGTAAGTAATACAGAATTTCTGAAACTTGCTCTGCTTAGTCAAGTATGTACATTTGGAGGATAACGCCTGCACAGGCTTCTCGCTGCAGGGGCTTCTCTTGTGGAGCATGGGCTCTAGGGCTCACAGACCTCAATACTTGGGGCTCTGGACTCTAGATCAATAGAGGTGGCTCATTTAGCTGCTCCATGGCATGTGGGATCTTCCCAGACCAGGGATTGAACCTATGTCTCCTACACTGGCAGGCAGATTCTTTACCAGTGAGACACTAGGGAAGCCCTGAGCAATGCTTCTTTCTACAGGTTCTTTTTTTTTTTTCGTTTTTTGGCGCTACCTTTAGATAGAATAATTGTGCGTGTGTGTTTTCGGTTGATCCATATGCCTCTTTGGGATTCAGATAAATGAAAATAAAATTGGGGTTTTATTTTAACAAAATTACAGAATCCAGAAAGCACTACCCTATAGCCGTTAACATATAACCTGATAGTGTTATTTGAATGAGTTCTTCATTTAGTTTCAGTTCTTTAAATCAGAGATTTTGTTATTGTTTCTAGCACACTTTGCTGAATGCTTATTTCATTTTGTTGTCCTTTGTTTTCAGAAGTGTTCATGACATCATTATTTCTCTTGGGTGCATCTATTGAAAGACTGGCTAAATACAGATGAGGTTTTCTTCAGTTTTTATGAGCGAAAGATAAATGCATACAACTCTGGGTTATTTTGTACCTGTCCATTTGATATGTTGCCTTTGTGCTTATTGCAGGATTACTCTGAGGAATGTGTTACCCATTGCTTATTAAATGCTACTCTGTGTTTCCTTAGATCCAGCCAGTTGTTAAAAGCATAGATCTAGTTCCCTGACTATGCATTCGCCCATCCATCTATCCATTCAACAAATATTGAGTTGTGACTTTTGCCAGGCACTGGGTTAGTCTTTGGTGATACAACAGAGGACAAGATTATCCTTCCTTTATTCAATAGTTTCATACCTTTTTGGTCAAGCTGCTATAAAATATATTATTTTGCTAATATTAGGAAGGTGATCATACCTTTTTGTTACTGATCTGTAATAGTAGTCAACGGTCCACTGAAAATTGTGGCAGGGTACAGATGATACACTATTAAAGATATTTAACAGCTACAGAATGATCGTAACCTTCTAAAAATAAGAAAATTCCCTGGCAGAAATCAATAATGAGGGAATAAGGCTAGACTGAAGGAGAACTCATTCTGTTCATATGGTTCATGGGGTTCTCAAGGCAAGAATACTGAAGTGGTTTGCCGTTCCCTTCTCCAGTGGAGATCTAGTTCATCCTAAAGGAAATCAGTCCTGAATATTCACTGGATGGACTGATGTTGAAGCTGAGACTCTAATACTTTGGCCACATGATGCATAGAGCTGACTCATTTGAAAAGACCCCGGTGCTGGAAAGATTGAAGGTGGGAGGAGAAGGGGATGACAGAGGATGAGATGGTTTGGTGGCACGACCAACTCAATGGACATGAGTTTGAGTAAACTCCGGGAGTTGGTGATGGACAGGGAGGCCTGGTGTGCTGCAGTCCATGGGGTCACAAAGAGTCGGACATGACTGAACAGCTGAACTGAACTGAAGGAGGACTCTCACTCCTGTAAGGCTTGTATTCCTCCTTTTTTCTCTACACAGTCTCTGACACTTTCTTTCCTATCACTGTGTCCTCAAATATACTCAGATATTAAAAGTGAAACCATATAAACTTCTTTGTGTTGAAGGTCAGGGTTGGTGGTAAAAGAAGAAGACTTTTCTCTTTCATCCCACACAATCAGGGCCCTTCCTTTTCTGATGGTGTAAAAATTGTATACTACTCAATCTGGTGTTTCTGAAGAAAGTGCTCCTCAGTTTTATCGTCTGACTTGGAGTTAGATGTCTCATGTCAGGCATTTCAGGTGAGGGAGGAGAAGGAAGACTTTACCAGGGTGGGTGAGTACGGGAGAGATCGAGATGCCTTGACCTAAGCAAGGTCCTCTAAAGTGCGTTGTGAAGGGAGCAACTGTGGCCTGCTGCTAAGTCGCTTCAGTCGTGTCCGACTCTGTGTGACCCCATAGACGGCCTAGATTTGCATAGATGCAGCTATCTTTTCAGGATACAAAAGGATGGAGGAAGATGACTTTTGAGGTCCCTTTCATTATTTTTATATCTCTGTGTTCCTCCTCCGACAGCTTTATTGATGTATAACTGACAAACTGTACAGTTTAATGTGTACACCATGTGTACAGTTGATGTGTACAGTTAATGTGTACAGTTGATGTTTAATGTGTACACCACGGTGATTTGATACACACATACATTGTGAAAGAATTTCCACCATCAGATTAATTAACACATTGATCATCTCACATATTTACCTTTTTAATTTTTGGTGAGAACATTTTAAGTTCTCTTTTCATAGCAAATTTCAGTTGTACAATATGGTGTTATCAGCTGTAGTGACCATATTTACATTAGGTCCCCAAACTTTATTCATCTTATAACTGAAAGTTTGTATCCTTTTAGCAATTCTTCCTATTTTTACCTCCATTCATAGACCCTGGCAATTACTTTTCTATTCTTTGTTTCTATGAATTAGACTTTTAATTCCACATATAAGTGATACCATGTAGTATTTGTCTTTCTCTGACTTATTTCACTTAGCATAATGTTCTCCAGGTTTATCCATGTTGCCAGTGACAGGATTTCTCTTTTTTTGAAGGCCTTAATAATATTCCATATATATATACACACACACACATGCATACCTGCATGTATAATATAAATTGCATAGTATAAATAATATCCTATATATAAAAATATTTATAAATATATACTACATCTTTATCCATTCATCCATTGGCTGACGCTTAGATTGTTTCCATTCTGTAGCTATTGTGGATAATGCTGCTGTGAACTTGGAAGTGCAGAGATCTCTTTGGGTTGAAGGTTTCATTTCCTTTGGATATATACCCAGAAATGGGATTTCTTTTGTGTGAAAGTGTTAGTCACTCAGTCGTGTCTGACTCTTTGTGACCCTGTGGACTGGGGTCCACCAGGCTCTTCCGTCCATGGAATTCTCCAGGCAAGAATACTTGAGCGGGTAGCCATTCCCTCCTCAACCCAGGGACTGAGCTCGGGTCTCTCACATTGCAGGCAGATTCTTTATTGTCTGAGTCACCAGGGAAGCCCCTTGGATCCTATAGTTAGCTCTTTCTAAGATAATGAATGAAAACCTACTGTATAGTAGAGAACTCTATACCTAACTCTGTACCTAAATGGGAGGGAAATCCATAAAAGAGGAGATATATGTATATGTATGGACTTAATAACGTGGATGTGAAGTTATTGATATTTCTTGCTACAATCTTGATTCCAGCTTGTGCTTCCTCCAGCCCAGTGTTTCTCATGATGTACTCTTCATATAAGTTAAATAAGCAGGGTGACAACATACAGACTTGACATACTCCTTTTCCTATTTGGAACCAGTCTAACTGTTGCTTCCTGACCTGCATACAGGTCTCTCAAGAGGCATGTCAGGTGGTCTGGTATTCCCATCTCTTTAAGAATTTCCCACAGTTTGTTGTGATCCACACAGTCAAAGGCTTTGGCATAGTCAATAAAGCAGAAATAGATGTTTTTCTGAAACTCTCTTGCTTTTTTGATGATTCAACAGATGTTGGCAGTTTGATCTCTGGTTCCTCTCCAGCTTGAACACCTGGAAGTTCATGGTTCACATACTGTTGAAGCCTGGCTTGGAGAATTTTGAGCATTGCTTTGCTAGCGTGTGAGATGAGTGCAATTGTGCAGTAGTTTGAGCATTCTTTGGCATTGCCTTTCTTTGGGATTGGAATGAAAACTGACCTTTTCCAGTCCTGTGGCCACTGCTGAGTTTTCCAAATTTGCTGGCATAATGAGTGCAGCACTTTCACAGCATCATCTTTCAGGATTTGAAATAGCTCAACTGGAATTCCATCACCTCCACTAGCTTTGTTCGTAGTGATGCTTCCTAAGACCCACTTGACTTCACATTCCAGGATGTCTGGCTCTAGGTGAGTGATCACACCATCATGATTATCTGGGTCATGAAGATCTTTTTTTGTACAGTTCTTCTGTGTATTCTTGCCACCTCTTCTTAATATCTTCTGCTTCTGTTAGGTCCATACCATTTCTGTCCTTTATTGTGCCTATCTTTGCATGAAATGTTCCCTTGGTATCTCTAATTTTCTTGAAGAGATCTCTAGTCTTTCCCATTCTGTTGTTTTCCTCTATTTCATTGTATTGATCGCTGAGGAAGGCTTTCTTATCTCTTCTTGCTGTTCTTTAGAACCCTGCATTCAAATGGGTATGTCTTTCCTTTTCTCCTTTGCCTTTCACTTCTCTTCTTTTCACAGGTATTTGTAAGGCCTCCTCAGATAACCATTTTGCCTTTTTGCATTTCTTTTTCTTGGGGACAGTCTTGATCCCTGCTTCCTGTACAGTGTCATGAACCTCCATCCATATTTCTTCAGGCACTCTATCTATCAGATCTAATCCTTTGAATCTATTTGTCACTTCCACTGTAAATCATAAGGGATTTGATTTAGGTCATATCTGAATCATCTAATGATTTTCCCTTTCCCTAACCTGCATCCTTCAGAGAAGGCACTGGTGACCCACTCCAGTACTCTTGCCTGGAAAGTCCCATGGACAGAGGAGCCTGGCAGGCTGCAGTCCATGGGGTCGCACAGAGTCGGACATGACTGAGTGACTTGACTTTCACTTTTCACTTTCATGCATTGGAGAAGGAAATGGCAACCCACTCCAGTGTTCTTGCCTGGAGAATCTCAGGGATGGAGGAACCTGGTGGGCTGCCTTCTATGGGGTTGCACAGAGTTGGACATGACTGATGTGACTTAGCAGCAGCAGCAGCAGCCTGCATCCCTATGCAGATGACACCACCCTTATGGCAGAAAGCGAAGAAGAACTAAAGAGCCTCTTGATGAAAGCGAAAGAAGAGTGAAAAAGTTGGCTTAAAACTCAGCATTCAGAAAACTAAGGTCATGGCATCTTGTCTCATCACTTCATGGCAAATAGATGGGGAAGCAATGGAAGCAGTAACAGACTTTATATTTTTGGACTCTGAAATAACTGCAGATGGTGACTGCAGCCATGAAATTAAAAGACGCTTGCTCCTTGGGAAGAAAGGTTATAACCAACTTAGACAGCATATTAAAAAGCAGAGACATTACTTTGCTGACTAAGGTCCGTCTAGTCAAGGCTATGGTTTTTCCTGTGGTCATGTATGGATGTGAGAGTTGGACTGTGAAGAAGGCTGAGCGCCGAAGAATTGATGCGTTTGAACTGTGGTGTTGGAGAAGACTCTTGAGAGTCCCTTGGACTGCAAGGAGATCCAACCAGGCCATCCTAAAGGAAATTAGTCCTGTATATTCATTGGGAGGACTGATGCTGAAGCTGAAACTCCAATATACTGGCCACCTGATGTGAAAAGCTGACTCATTTAAAAAGAGCCTTATGCTGGGAAAGATTGAGGGCAGGAGGAGAAGGGGATGAGAGAGGATGAGATGGTTGGATGGCATCATGGACTCAATGGACACGAGTTTGAGTAGCCTCCAGGAGTTGGTGTTGGACAGGAAGGCCTGGTGTGTTGCAGTCCATGGGGTTGCAAAGAATCAGACACAACTGAGTGACTGAACTGAACTGAACTAAATGACCCAGGTAACCATGATAGTGTAGTCACTCACCTAGAACCACAAATCCTGGAGCATGAAGTCAAGTGGGCCTTAGGAAGCATTACTATGAACAGACCTAGTAGAGGTGATGGAATTCCAGCTGAGCTGTTTCAAATGCTAAAAGATGATGCTGTTAAAGTGGTGCACTCAATATGCCAGCAAACTCAGCAGTGGACTGGTAAAGGTCAGTTTTCATTGCAGCCCCAAAGAAGGGCAGTGCCAAAGAATGTTCAAATACAATTGTGCTCATTTCACATACTAGGAAGGTAATGCTCAAAATCCTGCAGGCTAGGCTTCAACAGTCTGTGAACCAAGAACTTCCAGATATACAAGCTGGATTTTAAAAAGGCAGAGGAACCAGAGATCAAGTTGCCAACATCCACTGGATCATAGAAAAAGCAAGAGAATTCCAGAAAAAATCTACTTCTACTTCATTGGCTATGCTAAAGCTTTTGACTGTGTGGATCACAACAAACTGTGGAAAATTCTCAAAGAGATGGTAATACCAAACTATTTTACCTGTCTCCTGAGAAGCTTTTATGCAGGTCAAGAAGCAACAATTAGAACTGGATATGGAACAATGGACTGGTTCAAAATTGGGAAAGGAGTACGTCAAAGCTGTATATTGTCACCCTGCTTATTTAAGTTATATGCAGAGTACATTGTGGGCTGGATGAAGCACAAGCTGGAATCAGGATTGCCAGGAGAAATATCAATAATCTCAGATATACAGATGACACCACTCTAATGGCAGAGAGTGAAGAGGAACTAGAGAGTCTCTTGATGAAAGTGAAAGAGCAGAGTGAAATAGTTGGCTTAAAACTCAACATTCAAAAAAAAAAAAAAAAAAGATCATGGCATCCAGTCCCATCACTTCATTGCAAATAGATGGGGAAACAATAGAAATAGTGACAGACTTCAGTTTCTTGGGCTCTGAAATCACTGCAGTGACTGCAGCCATGAAATGCAAAGACGCTTGCTCCTTGGAAGAAAAACTACGACAAACCTAGACAGTATATTTAAAAGCAGAGACATTACTTTGCAGATAAAAGTTCTTGTAGTCAAAGCTATGGTTTTTCCAGTAGTCATGTATGTATGTGATAGTTGGACCATAAAGAAGGCTGAGGGCTGAAGAATTGGTGCTTTTGAATTGTGGTGCTGGAGAAGACTTTTGAAATCCCTTGGAAGCACGGAGATCAAACCAGTCAATCCTAGAGGAAATCAACCCTGAATATTCATTGGAAGGACTGATGCTGAACCTGAAGCTCCAATAGTTTGGCCACCTGATGCAAAGAGCCAACTCATTGGAAAAGACCCTGATGCTGGGAAAGACTGAGGGTAAGAAAAGAGCAGGAGAAGACAGAGGATGAGATGGTTGTATGGTATCACCAACTCAATGGACATGAGTTTGAACAAAGTCTGGGTGATAGTGAAGGACAGGGAAGCCTGGTGTGCTGCATTCCGTGGGCTCACAAAGAGTCGGACATGACTGAGCAACTGAACAACAACAACATGGTCTTCCCAGGTGGCTCTAGTGATCAAGAACTTGCTTGACAATGCAGGAGACAGAAGAGTTGTAGGTTTGCTCCCTGGATTGGGAAGATCTCCTGGAGATGGGTATGGCAACCCACTCCTGTTTTCTTGCTTGGAGAATCCTATAGACAGAGGGTCTTAACGGGCTACCATCCATAGGGTGGCAAAGAGTCAGACACGACTGAAGTGACTTAGTATGCATGCATGTATATGTATGGCTGATTAACTAGGTCATACAGCAGGAACTGACATAGCAGTGTGAAGGACCTATACTCCAATTAAAAAAATAATAATAATGATAAAAAAGAGCTAACTAGCTCTGGTTAGCTGGCTATTTTTAATTTAGAGTATAGTTTCTTTGCACTGCTATGTCAGTTCCTTCTGTATAGCAAAGTGAATAAGCCATGTGTATACCTTTATCTTGTCTTTTTTGGATTTCCTTTCCACTTAGGTTAACACAGAGCACCGGGGAGAGTTCTCTGTGCTGTATAGTAGGTTTTCATTAGCTATCTGTTTTATACATTGTGGTGTATATATCGGAGAAGGCAATGGCACCCCACTCCAGCACTCTTGCCTGGAAAATCCCATGGACGGAGGAGCCTGGTGGGCTGCCGTCTATGGGGTCGCACAGAGTCGGACACGACTGAAGTGACTTAGCAGCAGCAGCAGTGTGTGTATGCTGTCTTCCATGGTGGCTTAGACGGTAAAGAACCTGCCTGCAATGCTGGAGACCCGGGTTTGATCCCTGGGTCGGGAACATGCCCTAGAGAAGGGAATGGCAACTCTCTCCCTCTCCAGTATTCTTGCCTGAGAAATCCCGTAGACAGAGGAGCCTGGTGGGCCATATTACATGGGGTCACAAAGAGTTGGACACAACTGTGTAACTAACACTCTGCACTTCCATAGTGTATGTATGTGTCAGTCTCTGTTTCCCAATTCGTTCCACCCACCCCTTTCTACTTGGTATCGTTCCCCTCTGTTTGTGTCTCTGTTTATGCTTTGCAAATAATACCATCTATACCACTTTTCTAGATTCTACATATATGCATTAATATACGATATTTTTTTTTAGCTCTGTATTTTAAAGAGGAGAAGCTAACTGAACACATTGAGGACCAAGTATAAGTTATCCTTGGTGGTTGGTGGTGGTCAGAGGATAATGGTTCAGTGATAAAAGCTGGAAATCGAGGGCTCAGAGCTCTGGCTTTGCCTTTGCGTTCTCAGGGGGTCAGAATCATATTATCATGATTTTCCTATCAAGAACAACCCTCTAGGTTTGTGGAGAGGAAAAGTAACTAAAAGTGATTTTACAAAATTTAAAAATAAAGAAATTTTCTTTTTAGCTCATCACCAATTTCTGTCTACAGGAGGATGGTCAGTAAAATTGTCAAAAAGCCTTAATGATTCCTGATAGTTTTCTCCATAATCCAGTGACTCTGTTACTTTTTCCTATCCACCTTCCTTCTCAGCTTCTCTTTAACTGGAGTCCCTGACCCATCTTTTTTCCCCCTCCAGCTTTATTGAGATATTAATGACATATAACGTATATAAGTTTAAGATATATAAGGTGGTGATTTGATACCCACACACATATATGTATATATATTGTAAAATTATTACTTCAGTAAGGTTAGTTTACACTTCCATCCCCTCAAGTAATTACCAGTTTTTGGTTTGGTGATACTATTTAAGATCTATTATCTTAATAACTTTCAAGTACATAATACAGTGTTGTTAATCATAGTCACCATGCTTTAGGTTAGATCCCCAGAAATTACACATCATATTGTTGGGAGTCTGTATCCTTTTCTGGTTCATCTTTATACTCGTTCTCTTCACATACAATCTACTGCTCCTTCCTTAGTTGAGCTCTCCTAGCAAAACTTGGCCCTGGTTAAATGTCTCTGCCTACTCCACTTCTCCACCCACCCATTCAGTAATGTGGCTGAAGAAAAACACACTGATCATCTTCGTATGCTTTGCTTTAAGTTTATAACACTACAGATGGACTCACGTGGACTCATAGGGTTGCCTGGCAATCTGACCACATGCACCAGTTTTGTATTTGACCAGGGAAAGGAATATGACAGCTTTCACATGCTCCCTGCCCCAAATCTAGCCACCCACCTGCACCTGTGACGCTGCAGAGGTGGATGTGTGCAAGCTGGCCATGCACTGCATTCCCTCCCCTCTCCGTAATAGCAGAGAAGCCAATCTTATGTGGTGGACACTATGTGCCAGGCTTAGTTCTAAGTACCTGATATATTAACTAACGTAATCCTTACAACAGCCCTGTGTGGTACGACTCATACCAGTTTTACAGTGAGGGAGCTGAGGCACACCAGAATTCAGTAATTGGTCTGAAACCACTCAGCCATAGTAAGTGGCTCCAGAGTCCATGTGTATCATTTCTCTATCACACCTCATCTCTCAGGACATTTCTCCTGCTGCTCTTCCCTCCTGCATCATCAGTTCCCTCCGTTCTACCAGATCTTATGTAATCAATTACAGGCAATTTCTAACAGTTTCTGCTTTCAGAACCTACCCTTGACCCCATATCTCCCTCCAGCTATCCCCTGATGTCCCTATTCTCTTCTCCAAATTTCTTGTGTTTTCTCTACCTATATCTGCTTCCTTTTCCCCAATTTACTTTGGAAGCACTTCAGTCTGACTTTTGTCCCTACCATTCCAGGAACACAACTTTTGTCAAGGTCATGAATGACTTTCCAAATGTCTAAACCAGAGGGACAGTCGTCGTTTGTTACTTAGCCCCTACTCAGAAATGTTTTCTTCTCTTGTTTTGGTTTTCTCCTGTGGTCACTTCTCTGTCTCCTTTGCTGGATCTCCCCCTGCTGGCCAACCTCTAAATGTTTGATTGTCCAGGGCTTTGGCTGCCCCACTTACTTCCCTTTCATCTACTCTCATTCTCTTGATGATCTCAGTCAGTGTCAAGGCCTTAAATATAATTTATAAGTTGATGACTCCTAGGTTTTTATTTCTAGCTTTGACCTTCCTTAGACTTCCAGCATTTCCATTTGGCTATCATAGGCACAAGCATCTCCCAATTAATATATTTCACATAAAATTCTTGATTTGGCTCTTTAAGTCTCATTTTTGGCTCTTTAGTTCTCATTTTTAATAAAGTGAGATCTTCTTCTCACATCCCATATTGAAATTATCAGCAGGGCTCTACCTTCAAATTACATCTCAGATCTGATCACCTCTCTCTTTTTCCAGGACTGCACCGTCATCTGAAGCATCATCCTCTATTCCCTGGACTTTTGCAATAGCCTCCTCTGAGTCTCCTTGCTTTGTCTCTTGCTCTAAGATAACCTGTTCTCCACCCTGTAGCCAGTCATTCTTTACAAATCTGCTTTAGATGTGGCCTCTGCTTACCCCTGGAGAAGGCAATGGCACCCAACTCCAGTACTCTTGCCTGGAAAATCCATGGACAGAGGAGCCTGGTAGGCTCCAGTCCATGGGGTTGCTAAGAGTTGGACAGGACTGAGCGACTTCACTTTCCCTTTTCCCTTTCATGCATTGGAGAAGGAAATGGCAACCCACTCCAGTGTTCTTGCCTGGAGAATCCCGGGGCGGGGAAGCCTGGTGGGCTGCCGTCTATGGGGTCACACAGGGTTGGACATGACTGAAGCGACTTAGCAGCAGCAGCAGCAGCAGTAGCAGCAGCAGTAGCAGCAGCAGCAGCAGTAGCAGCAGCAGCAGCAGCAGCAGCAGCTGCTGCTTACCCCTGATTTCCTTGTTTCATGTATTCTCTCTGTCACTCACTGCCTCTCAGCCCAATCTTCTTTGCCATTCTTTGAACACAGTAAGCAGACATATGCCTCAGGGCTTTGCCTTTACTGTTCCCCCAGCCTCCTCTACTGGGAATCTTTAATGATCTAAATTAAACAAAAGAATTCATTATTTCGGTATGATCTCTGTTCAAACTTTACCTTATTAGAAAAACTTTCCTTGATCTTGCCATCTAAAATAGTAGCACCTGGCATTTTCTGGCTTCTTGCTGGTTTTAATCAGAGTGCAGTATATTGCATATCTATTTATATATCTCTTTGTTTGCTGTATGTCTCCTGAGTGATGTATCAGCTCCGTGAAGGCAGAGACATTATTGTGGTAGTCCTAGTGCCTGGAACTAGGTGGTTGATAAATTGTTTAATTTTTGGAATAGGGGCAGGTATTAAATCCTATGAAGTTAAAGGATATATAAGAATGAAAAAGATTAGAAGTAATATTTTTAAGTTAAGAAAATCTGTAAATGATAGCTGAAAAGGAGAAAATTGTCTGGAAAAAGGAGAGTCTCCAAATTCTTAGGTGGCTTTAATCCTCTGTCTTCTCTTCAGCCTTCAAAGAGAGTTCCATGTTACGGTCACCACTGTGTTCAGAGCCAAGAGGGAGACCAAGGAAAAGGCCTTGAATGGATTTTTGTGGACCCTTATTGGGGGCTTCAGGGGTGCCTTCATAATGTGGATGGGAGTTCAGAGTATTCCTAGAAAATTAACATTCGTGAAATAAAAGGAAATTGGGGATCTTATGTTCTTTAAACCTACACCTCTTGAAGCATCACAGATGGACACATTATGTATTTAACTCATATGATGATGGTAATGATAGTGATTTTTTCTCACATGTTTCTTTTCTGACTGTCGTTGATCAATGTGTCATTTCCCGATCCCCTTTAGAATTGGACTGAGAATGCTCATGTGACCTTTCCCCGTTTCTTGGGTCCCTCCTCTGTAAGGAGAACAGAGGCAGGAGTGGATTAATGTACTTCTCAGTTAGCATTGTTGTGAGTTCTATTCACTGATGTGGAAGAAGAGCAGAGAGAAAACTATGTCAACATAGTGAATTCTCTTGTTTAGTATTATGAGATAGAAAGAGACTGGAATACTTCTTTTAAATTCTGTTAGTATTTCAGTGAGCTTTCTAACAGACAGATCTATAATGATCTCCAGAAAACAGGCAGATGATGTTTGCCACCCTTTTAAATATAAATATGACATGAACAACATCCCTATTACCTGAACTTTCACTCCCAATAAACACGATGCATGATAATTATCTGCCGTAACTATAGTTTTGAAAGTTTAAACTGTAGGTATAGGGTGGGCATGCAATCCTGCAAAGCTCTTCTTGCTCAACTTCAATGATAAAATATGTTTTAAAAGGCCAGTCATGTTTATTTTGTAGTGTTTGGGTCATTTCAAAAGATTCATTTGTGGGCACTACCTGTATTTCTTCTTGTTCCCTTTGCTTTCTTCTTTCCTAGAGGGAGACGATGATGAAGATGAAGAGGATGAAGAGGAAGAGGATGAGGAGGAAGACGATGAGGAGGAAGATGAGGAAGACAAAGATGCCGACTCCCTGGACGAGACCTTGGGTGACACCGAGCTGCCTGGGTTCACGCTCCCTGGCATCACGTCTCAGGAACCTGGCTCAGAGCAGGAAAACGTGGTCTCTCTGGAGGGAGTCACCTTCCAGGTACCCGATGCCATCCAGTGGGAGCAGCAGAATCAGGGCCTGGGTAAGTCATGTGTGTTTCTCTCCTTCCTCCCTCCCCTCAGCTCACTTTTCTTAGGCGACAGCTTTCTTTCACTGGCATTGATGATGGAGCAAAATGGATGTTTCATTTGGGAAGTAGTTCTCACTTCTTTCTCCAGTATGTTTATATTTATGCTCTTCAGTAGCTAGGTTCCAGTCTCCACCTGCCTGAAGAGCACGGTTACCTTAATTTTTGGAAAGAGTTCCATCGTTCCTTCCCAGCTGGAGGACAGCTGTTGGCTCTGGGAGGACTTCCAGTTGGGGCAGAATTGTGTGTAACCAGTCAGCTGCCCAAAGTGGCATGAATGCGCTGGAGTCAGAAAGCAAATCTGTTTTGTCATCCCCTCCTTTTGGAATTTCCTCCCTGGGGAAGTTCTTCCTTCACTTTTGGGTGAGCTTTTAGCCATCCCAATACGTTTCTGCTCATTATTGTGGTTGAGTTTCATCATCAAATATAATCTCTTTTTATCACTTGGTGTCCAGACAACCCCAAGCTTACTCTGTCCTGGGCATGGCCTGGATTTTTGGTGAGAGACTCCCTGGAAGCAGGCTGACCCCAACCTTGATACTCTCTTCTGGTTAGCAGGGTTGTTAACTTTTTCTGTCTCTTAACTTTTTCTGGAGAGATGCTGTTGAGCTCTGGGTGATTGTTTGAGGCCTCACTCTCTTGACCTGAGGGGAAGTGACCTCTGCTCCAAAGAAATCTCCTCCCTGAAGCTCTCTTGGTCTTTAAAAGGCCTGAGGTTACCTTCAGTGCAGCAGAGGTTTGATTTAACAGTCATATAACCAGTGTTTAGAGTATTTCATTGAAAATTTGGATGTTGATCTCAGATTTTGCTCTGGAATGTCATACTAGTGTATCTTGGTGCCTTGGTTGAAACTTTCAATTTAGAATCTTATTACATATGATTTCTTAAAGATTGTCCTCCTCTCTTCCCATGAAAACCCTTTCAGATTAGCAGTGAGAAAGGGTAAGTGCATTATCATGAGTATGGAGTGGGGAAAAATCGCATTGTCTGTTTATCACAGGATTGAGTAGTTTAAAACAAGCTCTCTTGCTCTTTTAAAAGCTCAAACTGAAGTTGGTAAAACCTTTAAAGATTTGCAGTCTAAGGAGGAATTCTTTCCATAATCTCTAAAACTAAGGGAACATGTGTAAGGGATCTTTAATGTCATCTTCTCTTCCCTTATAGTTTTTTTGTGAGCCATCCTTTTGATGTGGTTAATTAATTTGTCCAAAAAGCAGAACCCCTACTGTGTTCCTTTGTAAGGTGTTGGAAACACAGAAAAAAACAAGGCAACACTTTTTCTTGATTAGAGCAGAGCCCATTCATAAAGGTTTCAGTGCAGGGTGGGTGAATTCTATGATAAAAATAGGTTATAGGAGGGCAGAGTAGAAGTGTAGAAGGAGGCCATCTAGAGTCTCTTGGAGAGTTCAGAGCTGTCGCCTGAAGGTTATATAAATAGGAGATAGCTTGCAAGGAAGAGAGACCAAAGAAAGAACATACACGAAGGCATTGGAGGGATGAAAGAGCGTAATACAGATGGGCTGGCAAAGAATGTTGTTAAGTGGGTAAAAAGAAGTTCTAGGAGATATAACAGCAGACGAGGCTGGAAAGGTGAGCAAGGATGTATCATGAAGAGCTTTGACTGCCAGGAGGTTTTCACTTGTCCTGTATGAAAACTGTTCTGGTGATAGTGCGGTGGAGGAGGAGGGGAGGAGCATGAGATTGGGGAGAGAGAAGAAGGCCACTTCTGAGATCGTGAAATGTCTATGTGAGACATAAAGGGCATGAAGTAAGGCAGAGGAAATGGGATGAATGGAAAAGAGTCAATCTGAAAGCTTTTGCCATAGGTACTAATGGATTTAGAGGACTGAGGAAAAACAGATGGAGAGTTGAGGATGATTTCTAGGTTTTTAGATTGGGTGAACAGGTGGAGAGTGATGCCTCTGGTAAAAAACGGGGATAAAGGGAGCAATGTGAACTTGGTATTTTAGGGAGATGATGAGCTAGTTTGGGGCATGTTGAATATGAGGAGCCTGTGAGGTGTCCAGGAGGGTCTTAGATTTTGTGTCTTGAATTCAGGGAAGAGGCCTGGGACTGAGAAGTTATTCTGGGTTTATCACCCTCTAGGTTGGCATAAAGGTTGTAGTTGGAATGTAGCTGGGATTTCCTGTGGAATGTCCTTATGGTAAAGAGAGGAGGTGATAAAAGATGTGTTTCCACTGGGCAGGCAGACGGTATCAGTATATGTGCATACAATGCTATATTTACTACATTATTTTCTGAACAAATTTGGCATGTAATTGGGCAGCAGTTACTTTAAAAATATACCAAATGAAACTGCTAAAACCTCATAAGTATATCAAAATATTATCAAAGTGTTATAGAACAAATACAAACACTGACCTGGGGACATGTGAATAAATATTTGGTCTCTTCAGGCCTGAACAGGCCTGAAATGCACCAGTTCCACAACTGGTTGAAATGATGAAATAAAATGCAAAATACCAATAAAACTTATTACAGAGGTTAAACACAAAAATCTACATATCAAGTGACTCCTCAGGTAGTAGATTTATAGCATGAAAGGATCATGGACAGTTGAACAGTCTTTTAAATATAGATTGGGTGACTATTCAGAGACTGTACCTCATTCCTGGAGAGAAGGTTGTTTTTGTACCCTCTCTGTAGGAAGAAGTACCGCAGGAAGATCATATGGCCTCTATTCCTGGATTGTGGTCTAGGAAGCAGATTTCCACCACTTAGAAAGTTGGCATACCGTCTATGATAATGATAAGCAATTGGAGGAACTGTGAATCTTAGAAAGATTTGTAGAGGCTACAGTTCAAGGCTAACATGATCATTTGAGCTCTAGCCTTAACATGTTCCTCAACACAAATTTACCACTGAAAAGGAGCCAAATTTTTAAGAAATCTTTATTGAGGTATAAACTATATACAGTAAACTGCACTCAGAGTATGCAATTCGAGTCTTGTACATATCCATACAGCCTCCATCTCATTGAAAATGCAGAATTTCCATCACTTCCCCTTTGTCCCCCCAGTTATTCCTCATGTCCTATGCAGTCCATCCCTCTCTCAGTCCTCAATCGCAGGTAACCACTGATCTACATTTATTACTACAGGTTAGGTTGCATTTTCTAGAATTTTATATACATAGAATCATATAATAAATACTCTTATGTGTCTAGCTTCTCTCACTTAGCATAGATTTTGAGATTCAGCCATGTCGTTGTCTGTATCAGTAATTTGTTCCCCCTTTTTAAAATTAAAAAAATTTTATATTTATTTGGAAGCATCATGTCGTAGTTGCAGCATGCGAGCTATTCATTGTGATGTGTAGTCTTTTCTCTAGTTGCAGCATGCACGTAGGCTTAGTTGCCCTGAGGCATGTGGAATCTTAGTTCCCCACCCAGGGATCAGACTTGTGTTCCCTGCATTGGAAGACGGATTCTCAATCACTGGACCACCAAGGAAGTCCCAAATTTGTTCTGGTTTTATAGCTGTGTAGTACTCAACTGTATGGATATGCTGCTGCTGCTGGTGCTAAGTCACTTCAGTCGTGTCAGACTCTGTGCGACCCCATAGATGGCAGCCCCTCAGGCTCCCCCATCCCTGGGATTCTCCAGGCAAGAGCACTGGAGTGGGTTGCCATTTCCTCCTCCAATGCATGAAAGTGAAAAGTGAAAGTGAAATCGCTCAGTCGTGTCTGGCTCTTAGCGACCCCATGGACTGCAGCCTACCAGGCTCCTCCGTCCATGGGATTTTCCAGGCAAGAGTACTGGAGTGGGGTGCCATTGCCTTCTCCATGGATATGCTACATCTTGTTTATCTCATCACGTTATCTACGAACATTTGGGTTTTCCCCAGTTTTTGGTTAATAGCAGTTACATTTTAAGGTGTGTAGGGCATGAGGTGGAGGGTGAATAGCCCCTTGTCTTGTCCCCTTGTCTTGCCTCCTGATTCCAGCCTCCATGCATGGCTAAAGTTTTTTAAGTTAGTAATACCGATTTAGTGATTTGTTATCACTAGGGTGATTTGTCACTTTAAAAAGTGATTTTGGACTTCCCTGGTGGTTCAGTGGTTAAGAATTTGCCTTTGCATGCAAGGGAGTGGTTCAATCTCTGGTCTGGGAAGATCCCATATGTCTCGGAGCAACTGAGCCTGTGCGCCACAACTACTGAGCCCATGAGCTGCAACTACCGAAGCCTTTGTGCCTAGAGCCTGTGCTTCTCAACAAGAGAAGCCACTGCAATGAGAAACCCCCACAACGCAAGAAAGATGCCCTGGCTTGCTGCTACTAGGGAAAGCCCATGTGCAGCAACAAAGACCCACCACAGTCAAAAAATAAATAGACTAAGTAAATCAATTAATCAGTCTTTTTTTAAAAAGTGATTTTCCCAAGTCTTGACATTTTGTTTTATATCAGATTTTTTCTTTTTATAAAATTTACCATTTCCCTGGATGTCTCTTACCTTTGGCTGCCACTTCTTTTCCTGAAAAATTCAATTTGCCAACATGGTTTTAGCATTCTAATTTTCATGGGAACCCAACAAGGAAGTCCTTCCAGTTTTCTACTGTGGGAAGACTGGGCTGGGTTAGTAGTGCTTGTGTCTAAGATTTTACTAGCTCACCATCTTTTTCTTGGGGGAACAGGAGTATTTGCTAGTAACTCAAAACCACTGACAACTTCTGGGTCAGTATTAATTGATACAGTTTCCTAAATGCTCTCAGATCACATGATAAAGAGGGACCCCTCCCCGGTTTGTGATGGATTTAGTGGTACCAAGAATAATGGCTCCCCAGGTTGGCTCAGACAGTAAAGAATCTGCCCACAAAGTGGGAGACCCAGGATTGATCCCTGGGTCAGGAAGACCCCTGGAGAAGGGAGAGACTGCCCACTCCAGTATTCTTGCCTGGAGAATTTCATGGGCAGAGGGGCCTGGTGGGCTGCAGTCCACAGGGTCACAAAGAGTCTGACACGACTGAGCGACTAACACTTGCACTTTTTTCAAATATGTTTATGTCCTAATCTTTGGAACCTATGATTATGTTGTCTTACCTGGCAAAAAGCTTTGCTGATGATTAGGTTAAGGATCTTGAGATGGAATGGTTATCCTGGATTTTCTGCAAAGGTCACACAGGTGTGTTCACAAGTGTCCTTATAAGCAGGAAGAAGACAGGTCAGAGTCAGAAAAGTAGGTGTGATGACAGAGGCAGAGGTCAGAATGATGTGGCCAGAAGCAAGGAATTCTGGCAGCCTCCACAAGCTGGAAAAGGCAAAGAGAAGAATTCTCTTCTTGAGCTTCTAGAAGGAACACAGTCCTACTGGCACCTTGATTTTAGTTCCTCGAGACCCATTTTAGACTTTTGACCTGCAAAACTATAAGATAATAAGTTTGTATTGTTTTGAGCCCCTAACTTAGTGGTAATTTGTTACAGCAGAAATAGGAAACTAATACAGATTTCAATAAGTATTTCATGAGCAGCTTCATTTTAGAAAGCAGAGCTGCATGGCAGCTGTAGGCTGAATGTGAGTGTTGTAAACTTAACTGTAGTTTTTTCTTAATGAATCACTAAAAATGCAAAGATGGAGGCCTCTAAAAAGTAATCTAATTTAAAACAATTTTACTTTAATTGACCATCTTATTCATTCCTACTTCTAAGTGGGTTGTTTTATTTATAGATGATCACATCCTATTTTACAATATGAATGGTATTCCAAATCAAGTGCTAAAACCCATAGACACCTTTAAAAATGAACAGATTGAAGTGGGTAGTTGGAATTGGCTAAAAATAATATACACTCTTTGAATAGAGTATCATTTCATTTTCTGTGAAGAAACAAAAGGAGAAAACTTAGATTACTTTCTAAGGCAAAGCAGTAGATTCATGGCTTAATTCTTTGCACTTCTGGTTTTCTGTTGCCACATACACATTGCCTCTAAAGCTTTGGAGGGAAAGAGCCCAGTTTCTCGATCTTGCTGTTGGGAGGTGTGATTGTGGACTTAACGGTAGGCTGTCAGGATAAAGAATCAGGAGTGAAAGTTCCATGTTAGGGCTGAGGTGCACTGATTGTAGTGTAGAGTAAGTTCTTTATTTACATATGCAGAATCAATTTCTTTTCTGATCTAACAAGATCATTTTCAGATTTATTGGTAGAAACCTGTAGAGAGCAGATACTGTGACCCACACTACTTCTTATCCTTTTGTAGTAATAAATCACATGATTATTCTTTTAAAACTATAAAATCAATATGGACGAAGTTGAGTCAATGTATCCATTCTGACATTTAAACATTTCCAATGTAATTAATATCTGGTGATTCTTTACTTTGTGCATTCTATATCTGCTAGGATGCCTTTAGCTACAGGTAGCAGAAACCTTAAATAGATGTATTTTCTCTGAAAAGAAGAAGTCCAGAGATAGAGCTTCTGGGTCAGTTGACTTGAGTAGCTCAGCTGCCATTGGTGCCTCAGTTGTTCCATCTTACCGCACTGTCCTCCTTCGGGATGCTGACTTTGGCCCCAGGCTGGTCTCCGTACAATTATAATGGCTTGAAGCAGTTTCAGGTGTCACACCTAGACAAGACATTGTTCAAAGAAGAAGACTGTCTTTTTATTGTGTTTCTTTCTCAGGAGAGAGGAAGCATTTCCAAGAATCCCCCAGTGGAATATTCACTTTTGATTGGTTGAAATTAGGTCACATGCTAGTTTCTAGACAGTCATTGGCAAGTGGAATGTGATCACGTGACTGGTGGAACCATGAGGCTGCATGTCAGACACCATACCTATCATCTATGATTTCTGTGTTTTTCTGTTTACTTCTCTTGTGGCTGATTCTTATCCATGTTTCTTCTAAGACTCCTATGACCAATCTCGTTAAATTAATATATTTATTTTAAATATGTTAAAAATTTTTTTAATTTATCTAATTTTTTAAAAAGGTTGCACATTGAGTTTTTGTGTCTGTTTTATTTATTTTTCTATTTTTGGTTGTTCTGGGTCTTCATTGCTGCACTTGGGCCTTCTCTAGTTGTGGCAGCTAGGGGCTGCTCTTTGTTTCAGTGCTTGGACTTCTCACTGCGATGGTTTCTGTTGTTGTGGAGCAAGGGCTCTAGCCATGTGGGCTTCAGGAGTTGCAGTACACAGGGCTTAGTTGCTCTGCAACAGTCAGGACCAGGGATCAAACCCGTGTCCTCTGTACTGGCAGATGAATTCTTAACCACTGGACCACCAGGGAAGTTCCCTAATTATGTTCTGTATTCATGAGTTTTGGATGACGGCCTGAGGATGGTATTGTTCCAAGAAGAGATCATTTAGGGCCACTTTATGGTTTCGCAACCCACTCCAGTACTCTTGCCTGGAGAATCCCATGGATGGAGGAGCTTGGTGGGCTACAGTCCACGGGTCGCAAAGAGTCGGACACGACTGAGTGACTTCACTCACTTTCACTTTCTGAATAGATAAGGCTTCCAGATTCCATTAATTAGTTAAGTGCAGAATTATAGCTGTCTTTACTTTTTTTTCCCAAAAGCCTCCATCTAATATTGGAATGGGTTCCTGATTCAGGAAGTAGAATATTTTTCTCTGGAGGTCTTTAAAAAACATGGTAAATATTCAATTAACAGTATAGAGATGTTTGTGGAAAGCAGAAGAATGAAGAGCATTCATGTTTCTAGTTTTTCACCAGATATTTATAAAGCACCTACTCCAGTAGGTGCTGTATTTTAGGGAAAGAGAGGCTGACATGTGGAGATAAATTGTAGTGAGGCAGAGAGTGGTACCATAGATGTGAGGCCAGTGGCTGAGCAATTCCACTGTGGTGGAATTGAATCGTCACTTACAACAAGCAGTTTCTCTGAGTGGGCAGCCATCTGTGAGGTGTAACTTAAGGAGTGCTTGTGCAAGCCCAAATTTATATCATCCTTCCTATTTTAATATGGTGCCTACCCTTCAATATTAAGAGTCTTCCTTTGGATTGAAATAATATTATATGTCTTGAGAAGGCCTTAGTAAAATGCAGATCTCCTATCTGGATAGGATAGTATTGGAATGTGGTGTGTGTGCTCAGTCGCTCAGTCTTGTCCAACTCTTTGTGACCCCATTGACTGTAGCCCTCTAGGCTCCTCTATCCATGGAATTTTCCAGGCAAGGATACTGGAGTGGGTTGCCGTTTCCTTCTGCAGGGGATCTTCTTTATCCCCTGATCAAACCTGAGTCTCTTGCATTGGCAGGCGGATTCTTTACTACTAACACCAACTTTAAGATTAAGATTAACCACATTAAGATGTTATCATTTGTATATTATTATCAGTTTCATTACCTGGTAATTTAGGATGATTTTAATGTGAAAGAGAATATATTTTGAATTGGCAAAAAGGGTGTGGGGGTTGGGCCTTAGAGAAACTGAACATTTGTCTGTGAGAAAGTCAGACCCTTCCTAAACTGTGTCAGTTCTTCTCTTCTCCTCATCATCCTTCTTGTCCTTTTAAAACACTTCACATGTAGCTAAGGTCGAACTTAAATATAGTGTGACATGGGCTGTGGCAGCAAGAAAAAGATTCTCCGTAAAAGACAGTGGGAAGTGTGAGATTTCAAACAATCCTTCACAGCAACAAATGTCAGTGTATTTTGGCATATAGCATGTTAAGCTATGGATTGTGAAGTTGCTCAGGAAGCTGCCAGGCTAACATGGTTAAATATATGCATGGAAGGAGAAAGAAAGAAACCTTAGTCCAGCACAGTGTGAGCGGCAGATTGACCAAAGCCCCTGGACCAGTGGTTCTCACTCTTGGCTGCACATTGGAATCACCTGGAGAGTGACACAGATTATTGATACCTGGGTCCTACCCGCTAGAGCACAGCTGTCCTAGGCTGGGTCTTCTGGTGGTTCTCTTGGGGTGAGGCAGCTTCTGTTTGTAAAGAGAGACAGAGGATTTTAAGAAGTGTTCTATGAATTGAATTCCCAGGAGTGAAGATTGACTTTGCTTGTAATGATCTTTTGGTCTTGGATTACTGTGTCTTATCTTTTTTTTCTTCTGTGTTTAATCTCACGTAGAGATGAAACTTAAAGTCAATATCCATGGTTTAATTTTCCCATAAAGTCCATGGTCACGTGACAGACTTCTAAATCTGAACTGTGGACATTTTGTACCCTGACTCCAGCATCTGAAATGAGTGAGCCTCTCCAGATGTGAGTTTCCATGGGTAGGCACCTTCCTGTCCTGAGGTGGTTACCCAGTTTTCTGGCTTTGAGAGTAATACCATTCACTCTTTGGAAAGAACTAAATTACTTTTCCTAGACAGGAGGAGCAGCACTTGGAGGTAGACCTCCTTTTTCCGCATTAGGCAAGACGCACTGGTGCTAAAGTTTGAATTAGACATTGTGATCTCTGCCTCTCCTTACTCAGGAGAAAGAGTGCTTAAGGCATATTAGATCTGCAGAGCAGAATGCCTTCCAAGTGCAAGATATCATTTCCTCATAGGTTTTTCCATTTGAGTTATTGAGTTACTCGAATAGGAGTAGTTAGGGACCTATAGGGAGAAAGAGGCTTCCCAGGAGGTGCTAGTGGTAAAGAACCCTGCTGCCAACGCAGGCGATGCAGGGATACACAAACACACACACAGACACAGACACACACACACAGACACAGATAGACACACACAGACACAGACACACACACAGACACAGACAGACACACACACAGATAGACACAGACACACACACAGAGACACAGACACACACAGACACAGACACACACACAGACACACACACACACACACAGTGTTCCCTTTGCCTGAGTCAGCTGTGGGACACTGCAGATTCCCTTATTCTTCTCCTACTATTTCTTTGGGGAAAATGAATGAGAAATCAACTCTAAGTTTCAAACTAATGAGGAAAACTCATAGACTAGAGTTAGTGGAGAGCTCAGTGGCAGCCACAACCACCCCTGTGTGCAATTTTGTCTGTCCAGAGCAAGCAGCTAACTCCTTTCTGCATAAAGCTTCCCTGGGGATGTTCTTGTGTTGAGGAAGGGAAATCAGTCTTGTTTGTTAAAATATTAACCTTTGCACAGTTGGTATCTCCAGTACTATAGTAGTAGGTTCTGTGTGATCTAAAAGAACTGCCAACCTCTCCAGCTGGCCTCAGGAAGCCAGAGCTATTTTTGAAATTCAAAGGACTGGTGGTGTTAAGTAAAAATACATCTCACCAGAAGTGAAGGAGAGACTGAATGTAAAAATATGGAATCAGAGATTTACATCAAGTACCTCAGGGATTCAACATTCAGGGATAGGAAGTATTTCTTAAAAGTGTATTTGTCTCTTTTGTATACTATGGGTATATTCAAGGACCTCTGCCTGGGGTCTGTCTTCCATCCTCATCTGGGACCTCTGCCTTCGTTAGGCTATAATCTCTGTCACTACAACATGCATCAGATGTTTCCTGACCCCACATTTTTCTACCATTGTTCTTCTTTCCTCAGACACCTTTCTCCCTTTTTTTGTCTGGATGCACCCCAGGCTCTCGCTGAAGCCTTGCTGGCAAGCCTAACTCCCACTCAGAACTTCCCTGTGAAACTCCCCTGAGTTGTTCTTTGCAGGGCTCATTTCCACTCCACTATCTCATTTTGCTTTGGATTGATTGATTGAAAGGGGCTTTTCTTCCAGCTGGTAGCCATGCTGAACCAGAAACCGTCCAGCACAATTGGGAAGAGGGGTGGGAATGCTCTGTCGCACTTTGCCAATCAAACAGTAGTCCCTTATTTAACTCCTGGATAGCACTTCTGGGGAGGAGAAAGGGTGGGTTAAACAGAGTTAGTTGGATTTGTGGAAAAAATGATAACTGATGAGGTACTACGGGTTTTCCATACTGCTTATAACTGAGGTTAAGGTTAAACATCACATGACAGATAGAACTTCATGTGATCTTAACTTTCTCTGCTTCTCGCTATACTTACCTCAAAACAGTTTTTACATTTACAAACCCTTCAGTAAGGAACTAATTATACCATGACTTCAGGTAGATAGCATGCTATCCATATGATAACATAATCTAAGGTTTGTTTTATTTTTTCCAGCAGTATTGAGGTATGGCTGACCTAACATTTTGTATAGCATGCTTATTTGATACACTTGGATACTGGAAAATGATTACCATCATAGCATTAGCTAACACCTGCATTGTGTCGAGTAACTGGAGTAACTGTCGTTTCTTTCTTGTGGGCAGCAATTTAGCAATTTTTTTGGCCACTTCATGCAGCATGTGGAATCTTCCTCAGTTGGGGATCGAAGCTGTGCCCCCTGCATTGGAAGCACAGAGTCTCAACTACTGGACTGCCAGGGAAGCCCCAGAAATGTAACATTTTAGAATGGTTTTTTAGAATGAGCTTGGAGTGATTCTATGATCACGTTTAATAATCAGACTTTGAAAATATTGGGCCAGCTACCTTCATTACCTTACAATCTACATCAGATGAGAATCAGATGATTGCATTCTCAGAGGGACGAAGCATTTAAAAATTTTCCAAACAGTTAATTAGGTGACTCAATAGTGATAAGGCCTTTGATAACTTCCACCAAAGAATAAAAACAGTCATAGCATCACCTACATGGGAGTGAGAAATTTATTAAACCTGGTTCTCTTTGCCACTGGATCATTGCTTCCCCAAGTCAGAGAGCTGAGTTGTCCTTTTGTATCTAACTTCTGGCTGGAACTTCCCTGGTGGCTCAGACAGTAAAGCGTTTGCTGCAGTGCGGGAGACCTGGGTTCAATCCCTGGGTCAGAAAGATCTCCTGGAGAAGGAAATGGCAACCCACTCCAGTACTCTTGCCTGGAAAATCCCGTGGACGAAGGAGCCTGGTAGGCCATAGTCCATGGGGTCACAAAGAGTTGGACACTACTGAACAACTTCACTTTCTTTCTGGCTGGAACAAAATTTTAACTCCAGGAGATAGTGAAGGACAGAGAAGCCTGGCGTGCTGCAGTTCCTGGGGTTGCAAAGAGTTGGGACATGACTTGGCGACTGAACAATATAGTGTTTTAAATGCTTTAAGGTTTGAACAAAAATTTTCTCTTTTTATGTCTTTAATGCCCTGTAAAAGGCCCTAGATAATATAATATGTTCTTGTATCAAAGATTAAAAAAGAAAAAACCCATTTGGACTTGTTGATTTAGGAAGAGACTTCTGGAACTAAACCCAAATATCTCAGCTTCACATTATTCATCTTTATTTTTCTTAATGATCTGTGTGAGATGATAGACTTAATGCTTTCCAAAAGCTTAATGCTTTCCCTTATCTGTATTTTCATAATTAAACTGTATTGAATTAGAGAATTGGAAAAAAATCACATTTCATTCATTAGCAATGAATTTCTTATGTGCAAATTCAGCAGTCATTTTTCCTTTTGAGGGCTAAAAAAGGATTCTTGGAGCAAAGCCAGAAAATAATCTCTTCATCAGCAACAGTTAATAAAAACATTAATAAGGCACATTATATCTGAAGAGAAGGCTTTGAACTAATTTCTTTGTAATCAGAATGCACTCGTAGGCTCAGTTGGGAATTATTTACATATGAAAACATCTCTTAGGCTCTTCTGGGAATTAAACAAGAAATATTGAGAGGACTGAAAAAAAAATTTCAGAAATGAGGAAATTGAGTATAAATTGTCCTCTTTGAAAAATACAGAGAAAAGTAAACAAAGATAATGTTTAAGAAGCTTCTAATTATGTTAAAACAGAATTGAGAAAGTAGTGAAAACAGTGTCCTTATCTCTTGATTTGAAGTTATACGATGCTAATTTAAGGTGAATTACTTATTCAAATGTTATAGATAGGTCTGCTGTGTTAAGAATCTGGAATATTTGGAGTCTCCCCAGTTTTGTCTTCCTTAATTTGGATCAGACAAAGAATTCGCTTAACTTCTGCATTTCAGAAAATGGAGCAATGCAGTAATTTACCCTTTTCTATTGAGATCATAAAAAGAGGATGCTAAAGCCTTGAAGCTTAGCTTAGTGATCAGGTGAGGTTGAAGTCAGTCAGTTCATTTCATTTCAGCATTTGAGAATTAATAGCCACAGGATTCTGCTTTTCCAGCTAAGAGCGTTCCTGATTTTCTGTCAGACAGAAAGACTTTTTTTCACAGAATCTGGTGCAAAATAAAAATATGTGTCCAATGAAGATATGCCTAGTTTCAGTTCATGTGAAGAATCCTTTAAAGTAAACTTTACAAACATCCAGATTATCAAGACCCAGGGAAGGAATTTATTGATGAAACAGAGGAGAGAATTTTGATTTACGCTTTCTACCTCTTAAGTTTTCCTGCAGGGCTGAAATCTTTCTGAAATAATGGGATTTGAATTTCAAGCTGCTCCTTTTGAAAGAGGACAGCAACTGTTTGGAACAGGATGGCTTTGATGAATCCTTGGGGATAAATACTCCAAGTAATGTCGGTGGCTTCCAGCGGCAGAAGATTAGATGTGAAATCCTCCACAGGCACCAGGAGTTCCACCTAGGTTTGTTTATCGCAAGCTTGATTAAGTATTGTGCATCCCATGGGGCCACAGCCTTGGGCTTCTGAACCCTGCCACGTGGGATGCAGACTGATGACGGAGGTCATGTACACAGAGCTAAGGCGAAGAGTTGTTGCCAGCCTCAGAAACCACAGAGAGTTCTAAAAACAACTCATTTACTTAATCCACTAATAAAAAGGAGGTAGGGGAAAACCACGGGAAAAATCATGATGCGGGGGAAGTTTGTTCTCAGTGAAATCTTTCAAACTTTTCTTCCTCCTTCTCCCTGGTCATCATCCTTATCATCCTCACTTTGTACCTGTGCTTTCATCACTAGGGTTGGGGCCACGCAGGACTACCCTTGGGATCCAAAGAGTCTTCAGTTTTCCCTTAATCCATTTCACTATATCAAAACACTCTTTCTTTAAGAACTTGGTTTAAAGACTTTTTGAGGGACCATCAGTAATTCATAGTTGTTTAAAAAGGTATGTTTTTAAAGAAGATTTAATTATGATTCTTACTCAGATATAGAATGAACATGTGTCAAAGACTTTTAAAAGCTCATTAATTAACAAAGGAACCAGGCAGATACCACAGCTGGATCAAAGGAAAGATCAAAAAATCACAGATTTACATGGAATCAAGGACTGTTTCAAATTTGGCTCCAACTAATCCATAAAATTTGCAAATCACTTGTGGATTGTCAAATAAACTCCAACTTTTAAACCAAAACAAACAGACCAAAAAAAAAGGACTTTAAAGTAAACTGACAAATGGATCTATGACTAACTTTTTCCAAGGGATGAAGGCTGTTTCTCCAATTTGCTTGTCTGGAGAAGAACTGTTTGTATCTCTGTCAGTTATCTACAAGTTAAAAAATTGAATCCAAAGGTGACTCAGAGCCCTACAAGGAATCAGATAGTTCTCAGAGGCTTCAACAGTCCATTAAAAGAAATGTTCAGTATCATCTTCCTTTTTTCAAAGTTAAAAATTTTTTCTTGCACACTGAAGTAAGAATCCCTTGTAGCCCTAATTTGTTTGGAAGCATTTGTATTGTGAAAGAGTACTTGTTAACTAAAAGAACTGAATAGGAGACTTTGGATAAGCGAAGATGTATCTGGAAGGGAAGGCCAGTTGCTGTAACAAACGATTCCAGTCTCAGTGGCTTAATGCAGTGGATTTGTTATTTGCCCTCTTCAGAGCTGCCATTGTCAATAGTTACTCTTCCACCAAGTGTCTCTACTATATTCTTGGGCCTAAGCAACCTCAATGGATCCTCTGTATCCAGCCAGGTGGGAGGAAAAAGAACTTAAGGAAAGCTACGTGTAATGCCTCAGCCTGGAGTGGACTCATTTTCCTTCCACTCAGATTCTATTAGTGAAAACTAGTCCTGTGACTTCACCTGGCCGAAGGTGGAGCAAGTGGTTGTGGTCATGGTGGTAATTGCAGCTTAGCTGAAGCAAAACCAACTTGGTGACCACTTTGCATTTTCAGGAGCACTTCCTCTAGGAAGGAAACCCCAGAGAACTGAGGAAAACCCAACTTTCTGTCATTAGTGATGTGCAGAACACAGAGTCTGCTGTCCAGGAGCATAAGAATCATGGGGATGAAAACTCTATACTGTGAGGTAGGAAGTGACATATGCAGGGAAAAAGTGCTCTGAAAGTACCGAAGGGTGAAATAGTCATTTCAAACAAGGGGAGCCGTGACAGCCACAGGGACAACGTGCAGGGTGGCAGTTGCAAGCCTAGAATTTGGGGTCATGATGTCCTGAATTCAAGTCTTCTCTTTGCTGCCATTGTCCCTTGACAGATCTTTGACCTCTCTGAACCTTGGTTTTTCTAACTCTAAAACGGGTATCGTAACTGTTAGCTCATAGGGTTGTTGTAACTTTACGTGAGTAGATATATACATGCAAAGTGAAACAGAGGCTTATTTAGATAGAGGTTAGTTTGATTTAAACAGGCAGAGAAGGCAAGGACCTAATAAGAAAGACCGCTTTCCTCCATATTTTATCAAGTAGTTTGCATACAATGGGAATTCCCACTAAGACTGTGTGTAAGAAGAGGGAATCTACTACCAACCACATGTTTGAGAACCCCAGTGCTCTTGAGAGTACAATAGTTGAATTATTTAAAAATCTGACAGTGGCCTTTGTTGGTTTATTCTATTTTTTCCCCAGCATGACCCAGATGTTGTCTGTACAATACTTTATTAATCATTGAGTTTACTGAGTTTAGTGTGAGGAGATTGAAAGTGATTGCCTGTCTTAGAGGCAACACAAATAATTGATCAGAGTTTTTCACTTTTCAGATATTGCACCTTCAAGCTACAGGTAAGGTTTCTGTGTCTTACCTATATTTTTGCCTCTAAGTGTTATTTTTCTCTATGTTAATTATATATCTTAACTTTTGGAATACGTAGGATAATTGAACAATGCTGTTAAGAAAGAAGAACTCACAGCATGACTATTTTCAGGACATTTAGCATAAAGACTATAGTATTAAGACATAAACTTGGAAGTGGTGAATATTTTGTACTACTTAATAGCCTCATACAGTTTTATATCCAGCTTCTCTGCATCGTGAATGTCTTAATAATTTTATACAGCTGAGAATAATCCTTAAGAAGAAGCAGGTATGGTGCTTCTTGAATATCAGTGTACATCCAGATCACTTGGGGATGCTGATAAAATGTGGGTTCTGATTCAGTAGGTCTGAGGAGCCGCTGGAGATGCTGCATTTGTACAAAGCTCCCACAAGATGAAGAAGCTGCTGGGCTGTGGACCACACTCTAAGGGGCAAGAGGCCAATATGCTTTATTTGGGAAGATGAGGAAGCCTTACTTGGGAGACTGAGAGGTCCTAGAAAGAAAGTAAAGTCGCTCAGTCGTGTCTGACTCTTTGCGACCTCATGGACTGTAGCCTACCAGGCTCCTCTGTCCATGGGATTTTCCAGGCAATAGTCCTGGAGTGGGTTGCCATTTCCTTCTCCAGGGGATCTTCCCTACCCAGGGATCGATCCCTGGTCTCCCACATTGTAGACAGACGCTTTACCATCTGAGCCACCAGGGAAGTCATAGAGGTCTTTTAAAAAAGGAATTAGAATTTTTAGTATCTGCTTTTATTAAAGGTGTAGTTGGTTGGTCCTCCCCTTCCTTCATTAGGGACAGAATTCTCTAGACCCCTAAACCATTAGTTAGTTTTGGCTCTGCTTTAAATTTTTTACTGATTTAATTTAATTATTTGTACTCTTAATGATGGTGACAAGGACATTTCATCTCTCTCTGCCTTAGTATCTTCAAAAGTGAAACCACCTGACCGTTACCTGCTGCAGAGGAGAAACAGGGATGAATTGGGGATGAACTGTGCCACCCTTGGCTAGTGTGTATGCTGACAGATCTTACCATGAATCCAGCTACTCATATCATTCCCATGGTTATTACTTGTGCTTTTAAGAAGTATGGAATTTTAGGACTTCCCTGAGGCTTATAAGAGCAAAGTGCCAAGCAAACCACCCCCAGCTCCCTTCAGTTAAGGATCACAGGCTGAATTCTAAAAAAGAGCCACATGAATATGCCATGATTCTCTGAGAGTCCCAATCACAAGTGGATTTTGCGTGTGTGCCAAGTCGCTTCAGTCGTGTCTGACTCTTTTGAGATTCTATGGACTGTAGTCCGCCAGGCTCCTCTGTCCATGGGATTTTCTAAGCAAGAATACTGGAGTGGGTTGCCATGCCCTCCTCCAGGGGATATTCCTGATCCAGGGATCAAACCTTCATGTCTTATGTCTCCTGCATAGCAACCCACTCCAGTATTCTTGCCTGGAAAATCCCCATTGACAGAGAGCCTGGTGGGCTGCAATTCATGTGGTCGCAAAGAGTTGGATTTGACTGAGTGACTAAGCACAGCATTGGTAGGTGGGTTCTTTACCACTAGTGCCACTTGGGAAGCCCTCAGAGTGGATTCATCGTCAGTCAGTCAGTATCAGTTCAGTCACTCAGTCGTGTCCGACTCTGCAACCCTATGCACTAGAGCATGCCAGGCTTCACTGTCCATCACCAACTCCCGGAGCTTGCTCAAACTCATGTCCATCAAGTCAGTGATGCCATCCAACCATCTCATCCTCTCTTGTCCTCCTTCTCCTCCCACCTTCAATCCTTCCCAGCATCAGGGTCTTTTCCAATGAGATTAGGACAGGACAAATCCAGTCTTGCTCTTGGGAGAAAACACATCCAAGTGCACACTTCTTCAAAGTTTTTGTTGAACTCCTGCTGTTTACATAGCACTTTTATGGGCACATAAAGTAAAATTACCAGTAGCAGCTCTCATTTGCTGGGTGCTTGCTTTATACTCATGCTGCTGCCGCTAAGTCGCTTCAGTCGTGTCCGACTCTGTGCGACCCCATAGATGGCAGCCCACCAGGCTCCCCCATCCCTGGGATTCTCCACGCAAGAACACTGGAGTGGGTTGCCATTTCCTTCTCCAGTGCATGAAAGTGAAAAGTGAAAGTGAAGTCGCTCAGTCGTGTCTGACCCTCAGCGACCCCATGGACTGCAGCCTTCCAGGTTCCTCCATCCATGGGATTTTCCAGGCAAGAGTACTGGAGTGGGGTGCCATTGCCTTCTCCAATACTCATACTGCTAAGCAATTTATTTTCTTCCTGCATTCCTTTGTTACTTTAGATAATACTAGATAGCAGTGATTGTTAAGAAAGGATAATGATTCCAATGCTTAGGGGGTCAGTTGTCCCTGGCTTCATTCCCACAGTGCTTTCCATACATATGGACATCTCTTCAATTTCCATATACTTCCAGAGGAGAGGATTTGATTGTCTTCCTTGGAAAGTCATTACATTGCTTAAATGATGAGAAAATTCTTCAACAATTTAAATAACGTATACTTCTTTCATGTTCCGTACATACCAGGTTTTGGCTGTGATGGTAACCATAGAAAGCTTGATTTTATTTATTGATTATTTTTAAACTAACAGTAGTTGATTTACAATATTGTATTAGTTTTAGGTATACAACATAGTGATTTAGCATTTTTATAGATTATACTCTATTTACAGTTATTATAAAATAATGGCTATATTTTCCTGTGCTGTACCATACATCCTTGTAGCTTATTTATTTTACATATATTAGTTTGTACCTTTAAATCTCCTACTCCTATTTTTTCCCTTCCGCTTCTCCTTACTGGTAGCCACTAGTTTATTCTCTATATCTGTGAGTCTGTTTCTGTTTTATTATATTCATTCATTTGCCTTAGTTTTAGATATCACTTATCAGTGATAGCATAAGGTATTTGTCTTTCTCTGATTTATTTCACTAAGTGCAATGCTCTCTAGGTCTATCCATGTTGTTGCAAACAGAAAACTTTCATTCTTTTTTATGATTGAATAATATCCCATTATTACTCAAGTTGACTCATTGGAAAAGACTCTGATGCTGGGAGGGATTGGGGGCAGGAGGAGAAGGGCACGACAGAGGATGAGATGGCTGGATGGCATCACCGACTCAATGGATGTGGGTTTGGGTGAACTCCGGGAGTTGGTGATGGACAGGGAGGCCTGGCGTGCTGCGATTCATGGGGTCGCAAAGAGTCGGACACAACTGAGCGACTGAACTGAACTGATACATATATGTACACCATACCTTTATCCATTCCTCTGTTGGGGGCACTTAGGTTGCTACCATGTTTTGGCTATTGTAAATAATGGTGCTATGAACACTGGAGTACATGTTTTCATTTCCTTTGTGTGTACCCAGGACTGGAATTGCTGGGTCATATGGTGTTTCTGCTTTTAGTTTTCTCAGGACTCCCCATACTGTTTTCTACAGTGGCTGTACCAGTTTGCATTCCCACCAGTAATGTGCAGGGGTTTATTTCCTCCTCATCTTTGCCGCATTTATTATTTGTAGACTTTTTGATGATAGCCATTCTGACAAGTGTGAGGTGATACCTCATGGTGTTTTGATTTGCATTTCTCTAATGATTAATGATGTTGAGTATTTTTTTGTGTGGCTAGTAGCCATTTGTATGTCTTCTTTGGAAAAATGTCTATTTAGGTCTTCCGCCCATTTTAAAATCAGATTGTTAGTTTTTTGATTGTGAGTTGTGTGAGCTATTATATATTTTGGATATTGTCTCTCTGTTGGTCATATCATTTGCAAATATTTTCTTCCATTCAACAGATGGGGTTTTTTTGTTTGTTTTGTTGATGGTTTCCTTTGCTGTGCAAAAAGCCTTTAAGTTTAGTTCAATTCAGTTCAGTCGCTCAGTTGTGTCAGACTCTCTGCGACCCCATGAATTGCAGCACGCCAGGCCTTCCTGTCCATCACCAACTCCCGGAGTTCACCCAAACCCACATCCATTGAGTCGGTGATGCCATCCAGCCATCTCATCCTCTGTCGTCTCCTTCTCCTCCTGCCCCCAAGCTCTCCCAGCATCAGGGTCTTTTCCAATGAGTTAACTCTTCACATAAGGTGGCCAAAGTATTGGAGTTTCAGCCTCAGCATCAGTCCTTCCAATGAACACCCAGGACTGGTTTCCTTTAGGATGGACTGGTTGGACCTCCTTGCAATCCAAGGGACTCGCAAGAGTCTTCTCCAACACCACAGTTCAAAAGCATCAATGCTGCTGCTAAGTCACTTCAGTCGTGTCCGACTCTGTGTAACCTCATAGACAGCAGCTCACCAGTCTCCCCCATCCCTGGGATTCTCCAGGCAAGAACACTGGAGTGGGTTGCCATTTCCTTCTCCAATACATGAAAGTGAAAAGTGAAAGTGAAGTCGCTCAGTCGTGTCCGACTCTTAGTGACCCTATGGACTGCAGCCTACCAGGCTCCTCCATCGATGGGATTTTCCAGGCAAGAGTACTGGAGTGGGGTGCCATTACCTTCTCCAAAAAGCATCAATAGGTTCCATTTATTTATTTTTACTTTTGATTTATTTGCTTTAGGAGATAGATCAAAAAATATTTTGCTGCAATTTATGTCCAAGAGGGTTCTATGTTTTCTTCTAGGAGTTTTATGGTACCTTGTCTTAAATACATTTAGGTCTTTAATCCATTTGGATTTTATTTTTGTATATGGACTGAGAAAATGTTCTAATTTCATTTTTTTTAACAGAAAACCTGATTTAATCCTTACAATAACCCTAAGAGATACATAGTAATATATTTTCCATTTTACATATCAAGTTATTTCAAATTCATACATCCAGCAAGTGGCAGAACCAGGAATTAAACCCACATCTTTATTTGGTTTTGAAAATTCTGGCTTTTTTAAAAACTGAGTTATAATTGATTTACAATATTGTGTTAGTTTCAAGTTTACAGCAAAGTGATTCATATATATAAACACACATATGTATATTTTCAGATTATTTTCCTTTATAAATTATCACAATATATTGAATATAGTTCCTGTGTTTTACAGTAAATCATTGTTTATTTTGTATATAGTAATTCATATCTGTTAGTCCTATCCTGCCAGATCATCCCTCCCCTCCATCCCTTTCCCTTTTGGTAACCATAAATTGGTTTTTTTTGTGAGTTTGCTTCTGTTTTGTATATACATTCCTTTGTATTCTACATATAAGGGTATCATATAGTATTTGTCTTTCTCTGTCAGACTTGCTTCACTTAGTGTGATATTCTCTGGTCCATCCATGTTGCTGCACATGGCAGTATTTCATTCTTTTTTTTTAATCACTGAGTTGTATTCCATTGTGGGCTTCCCTAGTGGCTCAGCTGTAAAGAATCTGCCTGCCAATGCAGGATCAGTGGGTTTGATCTCTGGATTGGGAACATTCCCTGGAGAAGGAAATGGCAACCCACTCAGGTATTCTTGCCTGAAGAATCCGTGGACAGGGGAGCCTGGCAGGCTACAGTCCATGAAGTTGCAAAAGAGTTGGACACTATTTAGTGATTAAAAAACGAGTATTCCATTGTATATACACCCCACATCTTCTTAAAACGGTTATCTGTTGGTGGGTATTTGGATGCCCGCTTCTTGGCTGTTGTAAACAGTGCTGCTATGAACAGTGGGGTGCTTATACCTCTTTGGAGTTTTCATCTTTTCCCAGTGTGTGCCCAGGAGTGGGATTGCTGGATCATATGGTCACTCTATGAAATTGCTGCTCTTAATATACGAACCCACATCCCTCTTACAGTTTTGGGAGCCCCATGTTGGAGCTAGCTCTAACTGAATTGCAAGAGCCAATTGTTAGTTTCAGGAATTTTGTAAGCTTGTTGTTAAATCCCGCCATTATTAAAAATCAAATTATTATTAAATAAATTAAACTTACATTTAAATTTTAATTTAACTAATAAGATAAACTTTAAATAAATTGTATCAAAGATAGAATCAAACATACTCAAAACCGGGCATGCTGCAGTCCATGGGGTTACAAAGAGTCGGACACAACTTAGTGACTGAATAACAACAATAATACTCAAAACTTTTCACTTCCTAATGATTCTACTACATTTTAGTTGTGCCTGTGATCTTGAGGTTGCTGCTGGTTTAGTTGCTAAGTCATGTCTGACTCTGGCAACCCCACGGACTCTGGCCCTCCAGGCTCCTCTGTCCATGGGATTCTCCAGGCAAGAATACTGGAGTGGGTTGCCATTTCCTTCTCCAGGTGCCTTTCCGACCCAGGAATTGAACCTGGGTCCTGCACTGCAGGCAGATTCTCTACCAACTGAGTTACAGTCTACATCTGTTGTACCTGTGTGGTTGAAATTCTGTATCATGGTGGCTGTTGTGTCTGTTTTCCCCACTCTGCACTCAGTGATGTCCTATGGATAGCTTGGAATTGGCTCTGGTGGAAATATTTATATCATAGAAATGGATAAATGCTACAAATCAGGGCTTGATTTACTATTTTTTGATGGTCTAGAATTAAAGTCTTAACAATGCAGATTAAATTTTTTATTTATTTATTTTTTATTTTACTTACCCGTGGTGGATTCATGTCAATGTATGGCAAAACCAATACAGATTAAATTTTAAAAAGTAGTTGTCTCTAGTGCCAGCGCTTAGATTGGCTTCAGTTTAATGAGTATAATTAGTATCAGGATGAAGAATGGCTGAACAGTAGATCACACATCAGATTTAATGACAGTAGATGTATTGAAAAAAGAGTTAGTGGGATGAAGTACAAATCCCCTTGTCAACTCATAGATGAATTGCAACCATAAGGTAGTTATAGCTAGAAAAGTTTGGCAAAAACGAATGAAAGCCTTCTGTGAGAAGCAATTGGCTATATTAAGATTTAGAATAGGGAATATTATGTCTGTTAGTGCTGTTTGTACATTGTTTAAAACTTTTTATTTTGCATTGGAATACAGCTGATTAACAATGTGATCGTTTCAGGTGGACAGCAAAGGGACTCAATCATATATATGTATCTATTCTCCCAAACTCCCCGCCCATCCAAACTGCTATATAACATTGAGCACTTTACTGTACTATACAGTAGGACCTTCTTGCTTATTCATTTTAAATATAGCAGTGTGTACATGTCCATCCTAGCCTCTATCCCTCTCCCTCAGGCAACCATAAATTCATTTTCTAAATCTGTTAGTCTATTTCTGTTTTATAAGTAAGGTCATGTGTTTCGTTTCTTTTTAGATTCTGCATATCAGTTCAGTTCAGTTCAGTCACTCAGTCGTGTCCGACTCTTTGCGACCCCATGAATCACAGCATGCCAGGCCTCCCTGTTCATTTAACTCCCAGAGTCTATTCAAACTCCGTCCATCGAGTCAGTGATGCCATGAGCCATCTCATCCTCTGTCGTCTCCTTCTCCTCCTGCCCTCAAGCTCTCCCAGCATCAGGGTCTTTTCCAGTGAGTCAACTCTTCGCATGAGGTGGCCAAAGTATTGGAGTTTCAGCTTTAGCATCGTTCCTTCCAATGAACACCCAGGACTGATCTCCTTTAGGATGGACTGGTTGGATCTCCTTGCAGTCCAAGGGACTCTCAAGAGTCTTCTCTAACACCACAGTTCAAAAGCATCAATTCTTTGGCACCCAGCTTTCTTCACAGTCCAATTCTCACATCCATACATGACCACTGGAAAAACCATAGCCTTGACTAGACAGACCTTTGTTGGCAAAGTAATGTCTCTGCTTTTTAATATGCTATCTAGGTTGGTCATAGCTTTCCTTTCCTTTTAATTTCATGGCTGCAATCACCATCTTCAGTGACTTTGGAGCCCAAAAAAGTAAAGTCAGCCATTGTTTCCACTGTTTCCCCATCTATTTCCCATGAAGTGATGGGACCGGATGCCATGATCTTCGTTTTCTGAATGTTGAGCTTTAAGCCAACTTTTTCACTCTCCTCTTTCACTTTTATCAAGAGGCTTTTTAGCTTCTCTTCACTTTCTGCCATAAGGGTGGTGTCATCTGCATATCTGAGGTTATTGATATTTCTCCCGGCAATCTTGAGTCCAGCTTGTGCTTCTTCCAGCCCAGCGTTTCTCATGATGTACTCTGCATAGAAGTTAAATAAGCAGGGTGACAATATACAGCCTTGACGTACTCCTTTCACTATTTGGAACCAGTCTGTTGTTCCATGTCTAGTTCTAACTGTTGCTTCCTCACTTGCATACAGATTTCTCAAGAGGCAGGTCAGGTGGTCTGGTATAAGGGATGTCATATGATATTTCTTCTTCTCTGACTTATTTCACTCAGTATGACAGTCTCTGGTTCCATCCATATTGCTGCAAATGGCAGTATTTCATGCTCTTAATGGCTGAGTAGTGTTCCATTGTACGTATATGTGTATGTGTGTGTAAATATACATATATATATATACACACACACGACATCTACTTTATCCATTTCTCTGTCAATGGACAGTTAGGTTGCTTCCATGTCTTGGCTGTTGTAAACAGTGCTGCAGTGAACATTGGGTGCATGTATCCTTTTAAACCATGTTTTTCTCCAGATATATGCCCGGGAACTATTTGTACATTGTGTGCTATATATCCTTTATATCAATAAAGTTTGTGCATAGACACACACACACCTTTTCTCAGGAAAATTGGTTGTTAAGCATTTACCCATGTATCACCATCATCCCCACTTGTTTGGTCCTCAGTGGAAATGAAGAACATTTGCAACTGTGTAACTTATGGAGTTCTTCCCTAGCTTTCTCTTCTCTAAGTGGAATAGTCTGTGATTCACTGATCTTTCCCTATCGGTTTTATATTCTGTGTTTGAGGTGTGCACACCTGGGCAAATGATAGTATTCCAGAGAGGAGATGATCCGTGCTGGGTGGGATGGGAGACTGATGGCAGTGCCTGGAAGGAGCGTGAGCTGGCAGTCAGGAGACTTGGGTCCTTGCCCTGCAGGAGGATGTCCTCGTGAGTTATCCCCTCAATTATTTCATTTTAAGCAAAAGCTTGAATTAAGGTAAATTTGAGAGTTCTCTGCAGTCTTAAAGTGTGCATTCCTCTGTGCATGTACTGTACTTCTTGCTTTATCAAGGTCAGTGCAAGTATGATAGAACCTCCTCAGTGATGCAGTTTGGAGGTTTAAGAGATAACACTTCCTTAAATTTGTATGGTCCTCTTATAGTTTACTAAATGTTTTAACATATGTCGTCCTAACAATGAGATAAACAGAATCATTGATATCCCTACTTTACTGCTAAGAAAACTGAGGCTCAGGTAGTTCATTACTTGAGAGCTAGTTGGCAGAGAAGCTAGATGTGGGGTTTCAAGGTTACTTTTTTCCGTCTCTGAAGTCCTTTGCCTTCCATCTGCTTAAACCAGTGAGGCAGGTTTTCTATCCCTCCAAGCATCCCAGAAAATCCCACATAGTAATTGTCACATCAAATGTCTTCTAGGCACAAGTTGAGGAAAAAAAAGTCTTTTTAAAGGTAGATTGTAGCTTTAGTAAGGTGATTTTTTTTCTGGTGAAGTCAATAAGTTCATCCTTTCTGAGATCAAGCAAGGAGACAAATGAAGTAAGAGTGGGTTGCTTGCTAGGATAATACTTGCTCTAGAGCTCAAAGGCATGAATGAGCACACACCAGAGTGGGCATCAGAGGACAGAATGACCTGATGAGCAGACAGTAGCTTGGGGTGGGTGATGTTTGACTTTTTACTTTTTCAGACAATAAACATAGTCCTAAGATTTGGAATTGTCTAAGTATATGAGTGTGTAACTTGGGATATGTTTGGCTGTAATCACAAGTAGTGCTGCCTCTAATATCTTTTCTGCTTTATATAGCATAAGCTGCAGTTGGCTTCAGGGATGAGCTAACACAGAGTGATTTCTTAAGTGAACAAGAGGCACTAGAAAAATAACAGGGTTTTATTCATTTTGCAAAATGGCATGAAGATGTTTCCTTCTACTATTCTAGGTTTCCTGAGTTTTTTCTGTCACCATTCATTAGTTTGGAGTTGCCACACTTTTATGGGGTAAATTCTCAAAAAGATGGGAATTCTTGAAGACAAATATAGACATAGACATAGAGGTGGTATTCAGATAAAGAGGAGCTAAGTTATTGATTCCTTTCTTCTAGCGAGACATCTGTGTTACAGTCATCCCCTTCCTCATTCAGGAGCCAGGAGTCGCTTTTGAGGGCTCTGTCTCTGCCTTTGCTGTGGGATATATGAATGGAATATACACTCGAGTCTTCTATCTGTAAAATGGAGATAACATTCTGTAAGAATCATTATGTGGGACGACAGGGTGACACCTGAGCGAGTGCCCTGAGGTCTGGTCTCAGGCACCACTTGCAATCAGCAAGTGAAAAAGATGGCTCTTCCTCTAACTCATCAGTAGATGTCGCTGTAGTCAACTAAAACGGCAGAAAAACACTGGTCAAAAGGATTCTACTGGTGGAAAAATACAGGAGTACTACTAGTAGCTGTTAATAAAATTAAGTGTGCATCTAGCTTTCTTCTCCAGCTCAGACTCAAATCCTTTACAATATATTACTGTTTATTATTTTTAACAATGTGTCCAAATATGGGCAAATCTTTTCGGACAAAAAGTATATTCAGCAAACCATTCCATCCATCTTTGTTTCATTTACCAGTTCATTCACTTGAGAAATACTAGGCGCCTGTGGTGTGTGAGGTACTTGCCAGGCTCTGGGCTCACCATGATGAGCAGTGCAGACAGTCTGGCTTTATGGAGCTTCCTGTTGGGTGGGAAAGACAGGCAGTTAAAGAAGCAATACAAAAACAAACAAACAAAAAACCCAGAAGTAATTATGGTACAGAAAGATTAGTGTAATCACATGGCAACTACTAGATGAAAAGAAAACAACCAGGGGACCTGCACTGAGTGATGGAGTCAGGGATGGTCTCTGGAATTAAATGGTGTTTCAGAAGGTGCCCATATTATGCATCAAAGCACAAACTAGAAAGCCAGAACTTGTATTCCTTCACTCTATTTCAGAGTCTTACGGGTTCTTGCTGTGATTGTTTACCTCCTTTTTTACTAATACCATCTGAAAGACTGGATTGGCCAAAACGTTTGTTTGGGTTTTTCTGTACCAGATGTGGAAAAACCCGAACGAACTTTTTGGCAAACCAATACTTAGAAAAATGTCTTCCTTCCTGATTTTATGGTACATAGAAAACTAAGATCATGGCATCTGGTCCCATTACTTCATGGCAAATAGATGGGGAAATAGTGGAAACAATGGCTGACTTTATTTTTTGGGGCTCCAAAATCACTGCAGATGGTGACTGCAGCCATGAAATTAAAAGGCATTTATTCCTAGGAAGGAAAATTATGACCAACCTAGACAGCATATTAAAAAGCAGAGACATTACTTTGTCAACAAAGGTCCGTCTAGTTAAAGCTATGGTTTTTCTAGCAGTCATGTATGGTTGTGAGAGTTGGACTATGAAGAAAGCTGAGTGCAGAAGAATTGATGCTTTGAACTGTGGTGTTGGAGAAGACTCTTAAGTCCCTTGGACTGCAAGGAGATCCAACCAGTCCATCTGAAAGGAGATCAGTTCTGAGTGTTCATTGGAAGGACTGATGTTGAAGCTGAAACTCCAATACTTTGGCCACCTGATGTGAAGAGCTGACTCATTTGCAAAGACCCTGATGCTGGGAAAGATTGAGGGCAGGAGGAGAAGGTGACAACAGAGGATGAGATGGTTGGATGGCATCACTGACTCAATGGACATGAGTTTGGGTGAACTCCGGGAGTTGGTGATGGACAGGGAGGCCTGGTGTGCTGTGGTTCATGGGGTCGCAAAGAGTTGGACATGACTGAGCGACTGAACTGAAGAACACTTGACAGATCTAAAAAATTATTCGTTTATTTACTTGTGTCATTACCTCTCCCTTGAGATGTTGAAAACATTGTTTTCTTGGTGTGTGATGTTTGGAAGGTAAAATTGAATGTTGACTCTTTCTGTCTTCCCCTTGTTTCTACATTCACTTCACACTGGGGTGTATGGATTAAACGAAAAGCTTCACATTCCATCAGGGTTTGAAGTCAGCCTAAAGTACAACTGGGAGCTATACTTTGGTGACAATTATGTATGTGACCTGGCTGGAGGGAAGCACTGGCCATGCATTAGATCTTGAACATTTTAAGCAGATAATAAAGAAAAAAATATTGGCAAGGGACATGAAGTTATTCTGTTCAATATTTGCTGTATCTCCAGTGACTCATGAATTATATTTTGAAACCCTAAATTCAATTTATTAAGAGTCCCAGATATTGATTTTTGGATGAATAAAAACAAGTGAGTAAATTTGAATGCCTCCTTTTAAAGAGACAAAAAAAAATTGTATTGCAGAGACAGCAGAAATGTGTTCCAGTGAATTAGTAACAACTTTTCTTGTCTTTTTTTCAGATACGAAATTGCAGAGCTAACTTTTTTCTTTTTTAACTTAAGTCTGGGGTCTGCAGTCATCTGTATTTGATTCATTCAAAAAAAAAAATTATTTGTCACATTAGTAAAGCCATGGCCTCAAGGCTAGTATGAGTATATATCTATTGATCTTTCCAACTATTTTCATTGGAATAAAGGAAATCAATGTTCCAATGTACCAGGATATAGAACAGATTGCAAGAATTGATTGAAACATGTATAATATCAGGTAAGAATCGAATTGCCAGTCTATGTCTGATGCAGGATATGGCACGCTTGGGGCTGATGCGTGGGGATGACCCAGAGAGATGTTGTGGGGAGGGGGGTGGGAGGGGGGTTCATGTTTGGGAACGCATGTACACCTGTGGTGGATTCATGTCAATCTATGCCAAAACCAATACAGAACTGTAAAGTAAAAATTAAAAATAAATAAATAAATAAATTAAAAAAAAAAAGAACAGATTGCAAGAATTGAACAAAACAGTGAAAAGACAGAATGGTGAAAGGTGGAGTTGTACACCAGTTCTTTTACTTACATGTCCCCTCTTCCATTTCCATGCTTAGGAAGTTAAAGTGTTTGATATTGTCTTAATTTGTGAAAGGAAACATTGTAAAATCATTTGTGGAGCCCTGGGGTAATTTCTTATATTGCTTTGGCTTTGCTTCTAATGTATGGTATGATCTTGGGTAAGTCTTTTAATTGCTCTGAGCTTCAGTTTTTAAATCTGCCTAAAGGGGCTTTGAATGGACCGAGGTCACTGTGTAGAAGCCCCTATGATTTTTCTCTGTCCACACCTCCAGTGTATCGGGTCCACCTTCTTTTTTGACTCAAAAGTCCAAGTCTAACCCATCCACCTGTGATCTTGATCCAGTTGACTACTTGGTGCTGCTTGAGCTGATAGAGGTACCAAGCCATCTGGGAACATTCATTGTCTAAGTTAGAAATCGAGGTGTTATCTCTGATTCCTCTTGGTTTCCCTCCGTTTCCACATCCAGTTGATAGCAAAGTCCCATTTTCTCCTAAGTGGCTATGGAACATATCCTTTTTTGCCATCCCGCCTTTGTTAGGCTAGCATCCTCTTTTGCCCAGACTATTGCAGGAGCGTGTTTACCAGTCTCCTCCTTTGCAGTCTCTTCCACTTCCAGTCCACTTCAATGCTGTTTTCAATGAAATCCTTCTAAAACACAAGACTGATTATGTCTGTTGGGAGCAGCAGCAACGCCACTGGACAAATGTATAAATTGTGAGAGAAGGTGTTAGGCCATCTTCTGAGAAACAATCAATTTGAATAAGACAACTAGTCCCTCTGAAATTAAAACCTTGTGTTGACTACTTCATTTGCCTATGAGAATGTCTGAGTCTCTGTCCTGGCCTTTAAGGCTGTGCACATTTGGGTCTCATGCACATGTGAGCCTCAGACCTCCTGTGACCTTACCGTCTGCTGCGTTTCCTTTTGCCACGTGTGCTTCTCATCCCTGCCACACTGCGTGCTCCTTAACCTGATCATGTCATGGTCTGTCATGTGTCTTAAGATTTTGCATATCCAGGCCTCTCTGTCTGGATTTCCTTTTCTCCTTTCTCCCCCATAGATCTGTGATATACTTAACTCATTCTGCAGTAGCTGAGGCAGATGTCATTTTATTTGGGAGAGTTCTCGTAGGTTGGTTACTTCCTATACTTGCATGGCTTTTGCTGATGGGGTTATATTGTATTTGTTAATGTCTGTCTTCCTTACAGGATTGTGAGCTACCTGAAGGTTGAGGAATCCTGCCTTAGTCATCTTTGTATTCCTAAGACCTTCCATAGTATACAGCACATTTTAGCAGCTCCATAAGTGGTGGTTTTTGTTTTAAAGTTTTTTTTAAATGCTCAATTTTGTTTTATTTTTTTATGTGAACCATTTCTGTTTATTTTTTGATGTGGACCATTTTTAAAGTCTCTATTGAATTTGTTACAATATTGTCTCAGTTTTGTGTTTTGGTTTTTTGGCCACAAGGTATGTGGGATCTTAACTCCCTGACCAGGGGTCAAACCCATACCCCCTGCATTGGAAGGTGAAGTCCCAACCATTGGACCACCAGGGAGGTCCCAAAAAGTGGTTGTTGACTGACTGAGATAAATGAGTGAATGTATGTGCATACATGCTTGGATGGAAGTGGTAACTGCAGTATTTCTCATCTCAATGGAAATGTCGGTAACTGTGGAAAGATACTTGGAAGCGGCAACTGGCTTGTTGATCTTCTTGGGAAAGCTTTGATATCTGCAGGTAGATCCTGACCTGATAGCCAGGGACTAGATCTTTAGAGTCCCCTTAAGCTGTAAGAGTTGATAACTTTATTTTGGCTATGTGACTTCAAATCCAAGAGCTAGAACACTTGCCCTGCAACACTTTTACCTGCTGGCTGAGTAACAAGGGTAGTTTGCCCAACATAACTTGTCATTGTCTCTTTTCTTGGTTCTCTGAAATCTGCTTCTGTTGTCCATCAGTGAGAAATCATTAGGCTCATTCCCAAACAAATTGGTTGTCAAATAGGCATCATTAAGCCTGGTGAAATGTCTTAGTTTCAGCTGAGCAAGGCAAATATGATGCTGTCTGATCATGACAGGCCGGGTGATGTGATGTTCCGAGAAGTGAGGAACATCTTTCAGGTCTACAGCATACCTCAGTGTAGGTAATTACCCTAGTCACTGAGTAGTGATCAATAGGAAAAGCTTAAGGTGGAGACATTAATCCATCTTTTAATGCACAAACAGGAGCAGCTAAAGGTTTTCTTGGAGGGGAAGGAATGAACAGATAATCTACCATCTCATTTCCAAATGTGGCAAGTTGATTTTTATAATCAATTTGCAGACATATCCGTTTTCAGGGATGTGAATAATAAAAAGAACTAAAAGCTTTTGCAAGATCTTCTCTCAGTATCTGCTTGTCTCTCATCCTTGCTTCCTTTTAGTCCTCTAGCCCCTATGTCACATCCATTATCATCCTGAAAAGAAAAAATCATTCAGACCACTTAAATGATGTTTCAATGACACACAATCCATTACAATTCAGAAAAAGCCAGCACTTTCCAAAGAGAAACTCTATTTCACTTATCCTTTCTCTCTTATTTCTTTACTTGAGGTGAAATTTCAGCATCTATTGGGATTTCTTATTTTATACATTTTTATAAGGTCATTATTTTTGCAGATAATGACCTGACCCCTTCTAAAACCACCTGCTTAGTTGGCTAAAAGGAGCAGCGTAGGGGTTAATAGAAGTCTATTTCATCCATTTTTGTTTGTTTACTGTGAAGCAGTATATGCTCAAAGCAAAAATTTTGGGTAAAATATATAATCCTGGCTTTATGCCCAGTAACAGCTGGGCAGGCTTCTAGCTCTGTCCACCACCACAAAAAACCTTTATTCAGAGAAGGCCACAAAATAATCAGAGGCCAGAGAATGGGGCACACATTTTTGCTCTTGTTTCCTCTGGGTTGCAATTCAGGCTGTGCTGACTCTCCTTCCATGAGTGATGAGAAATCCCTCTTTCTTGGGCTCCTCCCCTTTCCCCTTTGTTGCTCTTCCATTGGTGTTCTAGCTGTACCCTGTGGTTGTGGCTGGAAGCTCCATTGTCAGAGATTTTTCATATTTACAACTGTCTTCCTAGCATCTAGAATAATGCCTACCACATAATAGACCTGCCATAAAGTTTTGCCGATGAAATGAAGTTTTCCGAGGGTAATACTGACCTAGACAAACCAGCCTGTCTGTTACCATCACTTTCCCCTCACAATGCATAACGTTGGTGCCTGAGGCTAGAAGGCCCTCTTCCTACCAGGTAGAGATGGAAAGGTACAGAGAAGATGAAAGGAAAGGAAACGCGATCTGGCCACATTTCAGAAGCTGGGAAAAACTCACCCACAATCTGTCTATTCAGAGGAGTTAAAATGACCTATTGTCTTCCAGTCTTTCTGTGTATTTCTCCATAGTTGACATTATAGTTCCCAGGTGGCTCAGTGGTTAAGAGTCCACCTGCCAAGCAGGAGACACAGATTCGATCCCTGGGTCGGGAAGATCCCCTGGAGAAGGAAATGGCACCCCACTCCAGTATTCTTGCCTGTGAAATCCCATGGACAGAGGAGCCTCACGGACTATAGTCCATGGGGGTCACAAAGGAATTGGACACAACATAGTGACTAAACAACAGCAACACATTTAATTTATTTGTGATAGTGTTTTCCTTTGATTCTAATACCAATAATTTTTGCATTTTAATGCTTTTAAAATCATGAATAAATCTTAAAGTCAATGTATATTTTTATTGTCAATGGTAAATCTTATCATCAGTGATCTTTTAGAATCCATTAGTATATTATTCAGAATTAATATAGAGTACAGTTGCTTTTGATTTTTCCCTCATGGAAAAGTGACCAGACTGACCTGAAAAAAAGTATTTCTCTGACCTTTCAAAGCCTTCTTGGTCCCTAACTTCTCCCTGTTTGTGTGCATGTTAAGTCACTTAAGTCATGTCTGACTCTGTGTGACCCTATGAATTGCAGTCTGTCAGGCTCCTCTGTCCATGGGATTCTCCAGGCAAGAATACTGGAGTGGGTTGACATGCCCTCCTCCAGGGGATCTTCCTGACCCAGGGATTTAACCTGCGTCTCTTCTGTCTCCTGCCTTAGCAGGTGGGTTCTTTACCACTAGCGCCACTTGGGAAGCCTTTTCCTTGTTTACTCTTTTTTTCAAGCATACTTTATTTTATCGTGGTAAACTTCATATATGTAAAATGACCATTGACCATTTTATTTTTTAATTATTTCCTTACGGCTATGTCTTCGTTGCGGCCTGTGGACCCTTCATTGCACCTCTTGGGATCTTCACTGCGATCTCCACTTCACCACGTGTGGGCTTCTCACTAGTTGCAGAGTGTGGGACTCAGTAGTTGTGATGTGCAGGCTTAGTTGTTCTGCAGCATGTGGGATCTTAGTTCCCCACCCAGGAATTGAACCCAAGTCTCTCGCATTGGAAAGTGGATTCTTAACCGCTGGACCATCAGGGAAGTCCCTCATTAACCACTTTAAAGTGACATTTAATACAGTCACAGTATTGTGCAACAATTACCTCTATATAGTTTTGAGACAGTTTAATCACCCCAAAGAAGAACCATTCAGCAGTCATTCCCCATTCCTCTTTCCCTTAGCCCTAAAAACCACTAGATTGCTTCCTGTCTCAATGGATTATCTATTTTAGATTCAGCGATGAGTCCTGAAGGTAACTCTGAAGGACAGGCCTGCTCACTTGACTTGTGAAGGCAAAGAATGCACAAGCATGACTGTGGCATTTTATTACATGTTTATACACGCTAAGACACCAGTATCAGGATTGACTGCCAAACATATATGCTGTTGGCAATCGTAGAATCATCCTGGAAGTGGCCATTTTATGTGAAGCAAATGAAAAACAAAACTACTGATGTGGTGGGAAAGCTTGTGGAGATAAAGTAATAGGAAGAGCAAGGCATATCTTGGGTCTTCTGCTTCAGAATTTTAGCTTTAAGGTATCAGCTGAAGCTGTGGTCTTATCTCAAGGCCCAGCTGGAGAAGATCTGCCTCCAGAATCACATGGTTGTTGGCAGAGTTCAATTTCTTGTGAGTGATATGACCGAGGGCTTCAGCAATGTTGACTGTTGGCCTGGGGAGACCCTCAGTTCCTTGCCACATGGGTCTCACCATGTCTCACAGTGTGGCCACTTGCTTCATTGAAGCCAGCAAGAGGGAAGGTCTGTGGGCAAGACATACATGGCAGTTTTATGTAACATAGTCACAGACGCGACATCCCATCACCATTGCCGTATTTTGTTGTTAGAATCAAATCACAGGTCTGCTTATGCTCAAGACGAGTATCAGGACTCTTAAGGACTTGAGTGTTAGGAAATGGGGATAACACAGAGCCATACTGCTGTATAAATGGGTCATCCACCCTCTCAGATCTGTCTGCAGAGCTGGCTCATTTCTATCCTGCATTGAAGAGTAAATTAGGGAAAGAAACAGCTCATTCTGAAGGACAGTGGGGGCATGAGGAGAAATTCTGTGGAGAGTTTGCTGAATACCTACAGTGCTGCCTAGAAACCACAGTGACTCACCATTTGGTTTGTTCTCTCAAGGGAAATGGGAAAAATGATGGTCTTTGAGGAAGATAATAAATGATGATGCTTCTAGTGAGCCCAGCCTAAATGCCCGGTTGGAAGTGTCTCCTGGAGCCTTGAGGGAACAGAATGGCCGCAATCACACCACCAGGCAATGCAGATAGAGCCTCTTAAATCAATGGCATTGTTTGTTAAAGAGTTCATCCTCCAAGGTCCCGTGTCAGCCAGACTTAGTCTGAAGAAATTCCTGAACCTTTGAGGGGTTCTACTGGATATATAGTGAACTATACTCTGGCTAGCAGCATAATCTTTGTGAAACATTTTTTTTAAAATTATTTTTCATTGGAGGATAATTGCTTGACAATGTTTTTGTTGGTTTCTTCTGTGCAATGATGTGAATCGGCTTTAAGTTTATATATATCTCTTCCCTCTTGAGTCTCCCTCTCACCCTCTAGGTTATCACAGAGCATCGAGTGCTTCCCACTAGCTATCTGTTTTACACATTGTAGTGTATATATCGGAGAAGGCAATGGCAACCTACTCCAGTAGTCTTGCCTGGCAAATCCTATGGGCAGAGGAGCCTGGTAGGCTGCAGTCCTTGGGGTCGCTAGGAGTCGGACATGACTGAGCAACTTCACTTTCACTTTTCACTTTCATGCATTGGAGACGGAAATGGCAACCCACTCTAGTGTTCTTGCCTGGAGAATCCCAGGGACGGGGGAGCCTGGTGGGCTGCCGTCTCGGGTCGCACAGAGTTGGACACGACTGAAGTGACTTAGCAGCAGCAGCAGCAGTGTATGTATGTCAGTGCTACCCTTTTTATTCTTCCCACTCTCTCCCTCCCTTATGAAACATTTTTTGATCCTAAATGACATGACCTTGCTTGATCAACAATATCATATGTCTGATTTTGCTCTGAATTGTTCCCGAATCTTTCAAAATCAATGACACCTAGTGCAGTATCACATACATGGCAGGCAAAAGAATATTTTACATACTCTGGTGGTAAGCATAGGAAAGGAGTCCCTCAGAAAGCTTTGAGTAATAATTGATATTATTGGGATAAATTGTAGCTTTTGAGTTGCTTATTGCAATAGAACAACATCCACTTGTATAAATAGTTGTGTGTCTGCTTTAAGAGCGTGCTTGCCCTTTGATAATGTTGATGTCTCCTGCCTCAGTTGGGAGTTGTCATTCTTTGCTCCCAATAGTGTAGTGAATGCAGTGGTTGTGAATTTAAATGGCAAAGATAATGAGAATCAGAAGTGCCTCACGGTGCTAGAAACCCTTTGACAGCTACTACCTGCACATTCTTTGTGCAAGTGAAGTGAAAGTCACTCAGTCATGGCCTACTCTTTGTGACACCATGGACTGTCCACGGAATTCTCCAGGCCAGAATACTGGAGTGAGTAGCCTTTCCCTTCTCCAGGGGATCTTCCCAACCCAGGAATTGAACTGGGGTCTCCTGCATTGCAGGCGGATTCTTTACCAACTGAGCTATCAGGGAAGCCCTTCTTTGTAGGTGTTTTAAATTAGAGTTTTGCTAAATTTCCATGCTTAGGATGTTATGCTAAACCAGTCACGAAGGAGTGAATAATGGTTAAACATTTTGGGAAAAGTTAATGAATGCATAAATGCTATGAATGGCAATTTCTTTATAGGATAACTAATCCTGTGTCGGAATTGTTTAAGGCAAAATTTTAATGCCAATATTTTGAGTACTGAACCAACCTGCCACTGCTATTTTAAGTAGAGCAAATCTTTGGCTAAAAGTGTATGGGTTATCTAGATTGACCAGTTACTCCCAGATTGACTTCCTTTTGCTAACCTAACTATTTCCAGGCTAATTCCTTGGATTCCTGCTTCTATTTGGTATAAACTGAGGGATTATGCACTTCAAAAAAAAAAATCTCCTAAGAAAAATGTCAGTTAAAAACCGACCAAATTCTAGGCAGGTGGGAAGTTTCTGTTTGTTAGTTTTAGTGTTTGTACAACTGCTTGTCTCTGTCACAGTCTGTGTGATTGAGAGTTAACCGTGCAGCTTGACATGGCATCGATTCTGCTTTCTTATTGATCAGGGGAGATATGAGCTGGGCAAGTTGTGATAGATGAATTGTGCCAGAATGTTCCTGGCAAAAGCTGTGAGTCTGTGTCCTTCTCCAGCTCATTAAATTAAAGCAGAATACTAAAAATGATACGCCAGGCATGGGAAGCCTTTCTACGGATACAGATAATCAGATTTTCTGCTCATTTGGAAAGAACCATGACCTACCTACTGATCTTTAATAAAATGTTATTTTAAAAGAGCACATAGATCATCTTTTTCATCTTCATCTTTAAAAATCCTCCCCTCGCACCCCTGGCTCTTGTTTTGGGTTGAATTGTATCCTCCCTGCTAAAAAAAAAAAGATATATTGAAGTCCTAACCCCCCAAACCTGGGGATATGACCTTATTTGGAAATAGGGTCTTCATGGATTTATTTGTTTATTATTTTCAGTTATGCTGGGTCTTTGTTGCTGTGCCTGGGGTTTCTCTAGCTGTGATGAGTAGGGGCTGCTCTGTAGTTGCAGTGCACGGCTTCCCTTTGTGGTGGCTGCTCTCGTTGTGGAGCACAGGCTCTAGGCGTGCAGGTTTCAGTAGTTGTGGCACACGGGCTTAGTTGCCCCGTGGCATGTGGAATCTTCCTGGACAAGGGGTTGAACCTGTGTCCCCTGCTTTGGCAGGCAGATTCTTATCCACTGGAGCACCAGGGAAGTCCTGCATCATTGCAGATTTCGTCAAGTTGAGTTCATTGGGATGGATCATAATCCAGTGTGACTGATGTCCCTGTAAGAAGAGGGAAGTTTGGGCACAGACACAGCCACACAAGGATGCTGCGTGGAGACACAGAGTCACAGACACACAGAGGGAAGGAACCACATTAAGACTGAGGCAGAGATTGGAGTGATGCTGCCGCAAGGCAAGGGACACCCAGGGCTGCTAGAAACTGGAAGAGGCAAGGACGGAAGCAACCTCCTCTAGGAGCTCTGGAGGGAATATCAATATCTTGATTTTGGATTTAAGCCTCCATGACGGAGAAAATAAATTTCTATTGTGTTAAGCTTGGGCTTCCTAGGTGACGCTAGTGGTAGAGAACCTACCTTCTATTGCAGGAGACACAGGTTTGATCCCTGGATAGGGAAGATCCCCTGGAGGAGGGCATGGCAACCCACTCCAGTACTCTTGCCTGGAGAATCCCATGCACAGAGGAGCCTGTCAGGCTACGGTCCATAGGGTCACAAAGAGTTTAACACAACTGAAGTGACTTAGCACGCACACATGCAAGTTAAGCTTAGGTACTGTGTTTGCAGTGCCTTGCGTGGCAGCCCTGGGAACTGAACACATTCTCCCCTGAGCTTTCCCTTTCTTTCCCTCCTTCCCTTCATAACCCAGTTGCAAGTCGGCCAGATTGGACTACCTTCCCTCCTCCCCTACTCACAACTGTTCTTGCTGAGGTCTTCAGGAACCTCCAAGGAGGAACTAAGTCTGCAGACATGGAGCCCACTTGCCTGGGTTCAAGCTCAGACTCCATTCCCTTCCAAGCTGCATGAACTCAGGCAAATTATTTAAACTTTCTGTGTCTTAGTTTGTGTTTATCAATAAAATGAGCTGATCCTGGGGGGCTATTGTAAAACTTAAAAAAGAGTTAATAGAGCCAAAGCGCTTAGCATAGTTCCTAGCACGGAACTGTCACCTAATGTGCATTTATTTCCATTTGCCACCCGTGTCCTCCCTTTTCAGGTCTTACTTTGCCATTCTGCAGCACTGGGCTCTACTGGCCTCTTTCTCCTCCTGACTTGGCATTCCATTGCTTTGTGGTCATGCTCTCTCTGCCTGAGCTTCTCCTGGGAAGGCATTATAGCTGTGGATAGAGTCCACTGGTTGAAATCTAACTGATCTGGGCTCTGTGCTCAGCTTTGTACTTTTTCAAGTCACTGACTTTGGACAAGTTAATCTTTCTGAGACCCAATGTTTTGTTTTTTTAATAAAATGGTGCTTATTGGGTGATTGTGAGGAGTAAAAGAGATAATATAAGCAGAAGGCCCAGTGTAAGCTGGATTCTTATGACTTTCACATCTACCTTTGGCTCATCCTCCAGTCCCATAGTTGAGAGCTGCCATGTGAGGCCCTGCAGTTGGGGTCCTCTGCATAGAATGCAGCAGCCCTGCTGCCCACCACCCTCCAATTTTTGGTATAGAGGTAGATCTATGGAGTATTTTTAAGGAACTTGGAAAAGTCCTACCAGATTTAATCTGGTCATATTTGATGTTTCAATCTCACTAGCCTCTATATTCCAGAGAAGGCAATGGCACCCCACACTGGTACTCTTGCCCGGAAAATCCCATGGATGGGGGAGCCTGGTAGGCTGCAGTCCACCGGGTGGCTAAGAGCCGGACACGACTGAGCGACTTCACTTTCACTTTTCACTTTCATGCATTGGAGAAGGAAATGGCAACCCACTCCAGTGTTTTTGCCTGGAGAATCCCTGGGACAGGGGAGCCTGGTGGGCTGCCATCTGTGGGGTCATACAGAGCTGGACACGACTGAAGTGACTTAGCAGCAGCAGCCTCTATATTCATTGGTTGCCAGGTTCCATGATTTTACTCTCTTCTGCATCTCTTAAAAGCATTCACTTTTTGCAGAAACTAGACTCTGGCTCTGGAGGGAACCAGACGTGATTTCTGATAGAAATCAACAGTTTCAGCCCTAAGCTCAGGAGTGATTGCATCTAAGGCAGCCAGTGAGGGGGGCTGAGCAAGGAAGTGGGGACTCTAGAAGTGGTTTGTATGTGGTGTTACATGGGGAAGTGGGTTACAAGTATGAGAACTGGATTCTAGGACATAGGATGCCAGGATCAAGCCGTGGAGAAGGACCTGACATATTCCAGGCAGGACTTCAGAGCCTGGCCTGTGAGCTGGGACTCAGGGAAGGTCTCTGGTCCTAGACCGGGCAGTCAAACAGAATGGAAAATCTGGAGACTCTGGACGGAGCCAGCACAGGGCTAGGGAGTAAGGGCTGTGAGGGATGAGCTAGAGTCCTCTCTAAGCCTGCCCTGGGCCAGGTTAATCATGCAGGAACCTCACAGGGGTGGGAGTACAACCTGGAATCTGGAATGGGAATTAATTCTAAGCCTCACCAAATAGGGCTGAGGGGCCTAAGCATGGACTGTTGGTGTGGGCTGTCTCTGCCATCGTTACCTTGGAAACCAAGGCTAAGGCTGCATTAGTGGTCCCAGCTGGGAAGGCCCGGAGAGGGAGAACCAGGGAAAATAAAGCTAACAGATGGATGTCCATTATGGCTTGTGACCATGGGAAAAACACACAGAGGAAGTTTGGGAATACGGGAACTCTGAAACATCTTCACTTTGCACATTTGCTGAACATGCTCTGTGAAAAGCCCTTTGCCAGCCCCCAAAGCCCTTGAAGATACCTTTCTTCATTGCTCTGAAGAGCAGTCACCTTTTTTCTGCTGGAAAGATATTTTGAAAATGATATTCTGACTCAGAAATGCTCCTTGTGGCTGCCTTATTTTCATATCTCTTTTTAAAATCTTTTTTTTATGGTGTTTAAAGTCACATAATAAAAAACATACTATTTTAACCATATTTAACTGTACCGTCGGTGGCACTAAGTACATTCACGTTATTGTGCAGCTCTCACCGTTGTGCGGGGGGCGCTCCGCAGAAAGAGAGAGGCAGTGGAACTTCCCTCAGCAGAGCTGAGGGGTCTCGAGGGAAATTGAGCCTGCTGTCCGCCAACCCAGCCCCTCAGCGAGTGTGAGACAATCAGAGGCGACAGGGGTTCTGTCTGAGCAGTTCCGCTTTATTGTCCTAAGCTCTTGGTTTATATAGGCAAGCAGGGGGGTTTTGCGAGGGACTTTACACAGTTCTACCAATCAAGTTAAAGGTCAGATTACCACGTGCTTACATCATGACAGGGGTCTATGGTGATGCGTTGTCCACGTGCAGGGAAATCAAGAGAGCCAATCAAAAGTTTTGACAAACAACTTAAGCAGCGTCCTCATCTCTTCCGCCAGGCGCCATCTTAGCTCTAAACAGCAAAGCTAGCCCTTCTTTTTAAGGTTTCCCATTTAGGGCCCCACGCCAATGTCCATTCATCTCCCAAATTTTTCATCTTCCTAAACTGAACCTCTGTCCCCATTAAACACTAACTCCCCATTCCCCCTCACTACTCCCCACCCCAGCCCCTCCCCCACACCCCCACCAGCCCCTGGAATATACTTTTCTGACTCTGAATTTGACTGTTATAGGTACCTCATATAAGTGGAATCAAACAGTATTTGTCTGCACCTATTGTATATTGGAATGCATTTTAACTTAATATATGTCCTTAACCCAAATTCATTGGATATAGTTTATAGGGTTGATCTACAAGATCAATGTTACATTTGTCCATTTATTCCTTGTTAGTGATATTTGGATCTAAGACTCACACAAATTGCAGTTCATAGTGATCAAACCACAGTTTTGGAGGACTATTAGTTATTGAAAGGAAAAGATATTTTCAAAAGTTTTATACCTCTACCAGACTTTTATCAGTCTTTGCTGATGGCAGTCAATTTTTCTGTTAGAATTAGGACCAAATTGCCTTCCACGAGTTCGACAGCAAATTTGTGCAGTGGAGGTACAAAGCCAAGAACAAGCTATTCCCTATTAGTGACAAAGAGTTATGAGGAAGTAACTGCAAAGCTGACTCATTCATGCTGCTTTTACTACCCTGTTTAGGAGACTCTGGAGATGAATTATTCAGTCTTTTCAGTGTAGGCAGACGAATGAAACAGTGAATACGATACAGCTCAGGAGAAGTTGAAGTAAAGGTGAAATTGTGATTGTATTAAGTAAGATTCAAAAATGAATTCAATATTGATTAAAATGAGCTATAATCCAGTGGACTTACTATGAAGACATAGAAGGCATCTTTCCTCTTTGTAGACTGTAGGACAGTTTTATGCTTCAGTTGGTCGGAGTCTTGCTCTGTTTTCTGTATGTGGACAACATGGTTTAGACTGTAAATATCCTCCTGACAGATCCTGTTACTTAGCTTTTCAATTGCTTGAAATCTGGAGCTGTGGTCACAAGGGAGTCCACCAGTCTGTTCATAAATAACCAGAGAACTCACATATAATGCCGCATCCAGGGTTTCATATTCTGCACACAGCGAAGGATTGCTAGCTTTGGAAAGATCAAGAGAGTGTCAGATTTTTCCTGTGCATTAATAGCTCTGGTTCTGGTCAAAGTCCATAGATTCCGGTTGGTCGTTAATTCCCCATAAATGCATAATGCAGAGAGAGTTATTGCTTCAAAGGGTTTTCAGTAGCATAGTTTTGGTGAGTGATGTGGTGTGAATTGTTTTTTACAGGGTGCTTTTGAGATGATTAGTGTTCTAGACATTAGTTGAGTCATTTCCAGCAGACCATTTGGAACCCTTTCTGCAAGCAGGAGCTGCAGAGACATTTTGAATCTTCCCCAGTCCTTGGGAAGGCGTACTTAATGTAAAAGACCAGCTGTAAATGTTGACTTTAAAATTAGAGCTCTCCCTGTGATGAGATTGAGCATCCTTGCCATGGCACTTCTGAAATCTTGCCCCCCTTTCTACAATGACCTCACTGTCTGATGTAGGATAAAGTGTTTGGCAAAGTGGCCTAGTGTCGTTCAGCGAGTCCATCAAGAGCGTGACCTCCCAGATTTATATGTACCGTGGGAAACATGAAGCACCAGAAAGGCCATTTAAATATTTTATACAGCCTTCTCCTGTTCCTGAAGACTCTCAGCTTTAACCTGTGCTAATGCAGCTCTCTCATGTTGATCATTTATACCCCACAAAACCTGCTCTTTGTGTCTCTAGGATGGGTTACATACTCCACTTTAAATTGTCTGCTCTTCCTACCTCTGTCCACCACATTACTCAGCATTAAAGAGCCCTACTGTGGTAATCTGTCACTTCTTTCATGAGTCTTTAGCTTATCCCGAAGACTATTGTTCTCTTTAAATGCTATGGCCTATGGTAGAATATTCCTATGATTATTCTTTAATTTACTGCTTTAAAAAATTAAAATGTAGTTAATTTACAGTGACATGTTAGTTTCACCTGTACAGCAAAGTGATGCAATGTACTGCTTTCTGAGCAAGGCTGCAATGAAAACCAGTGGTAGAAAAGAGCCAACTTTCCGACTTTTCCATTCTGGACTGTCTTCCTTTGCTAAAGAAAAACGGAGAACCAGATGTGAATAGGAGATAGGGTAATGATCTCTGACACTCTGAAACTCCATGCATTTAAGTTTATGGGTGTGCCATGGTTGTTTTCTGTTTCTCACTTTAACTTTTATACTATGTTATGTCTTCAGACCTGCCCAACCCTTATTTCTCCAGTAAGGTCTGCTCAGTTCAGATTTGAGAGTAAAAGATTGTTCCTGTAGGTGGTGGTGTGTAACAGTTGGGTCTTTGTATGTCTGCTGCAGACTGCTAGAGCTGTTTCTTTACCAATCATCTAGTTCAGGTAATGCATTTTCCCCCAGGGGACACAGATTTTGAGAAGCTAAAGAGCTTGGCCAGAGCTATAACTTGTGAAACTCCCAGCTCTCTTGTCTCTTGGTCTAGCGTTCCCGGCCACCACATCTAGCTGCTGCATTCATTTTACTCACTTGTCCCTGTCTGTCAACACACACACATGCAGGAACTGAGTGAATGCAAAGTGATACTTCTCCATTTTTAAAACATTTTATTGAAATATAGTTGATGTACAGTATTGTGTTAGTTTCTAGCATACAGCAAAGTGAGTCGTATATATTTGGCTTCCCTGGTGGTTCAGTGGTGAAGAATCCACCTGCCAATGCTGGAGACATTTGATCCCTGGGTTGGGAAGATCCCCCTGGGGAAGGAAATGGCAACCCACTCCAGTATTTTTGCCTGGGAAATCCCATGAACCGAGGAGCCTGTCGGGCTACAGTCTGTGGGTTCTCAAAAGAGTCGAACACAACTTAAGCAACAGCGTGTGTGTGTGTGTGTGTGTGTGTGTGTGTGTGTGTATGTACTTCTTTTCCATTATGGTTTTTAAACAAATGTTTATTTATTTATGGTTGTTCTGGGCTTCCCTGGTGGCTCAGCTGGTAAAGAATCTGCCTACAATGCAGGAGACCTGGGTTGGGAAGATCCCCTGGAGGAGGGAAAGGCTATCCACTCCAGCATTCTGGCCTGGAGAATTCCATGGACTGTATAGTCCACAGGGTTGCAAAGAGTTGGACATGACTGAGTGACTTTCACTTTCATGGCTGAGCTGGGTCTTGGTGGCTGCATGTGGGCTTTCTCTAGTTGTGGAGAGTGGGGGCTACTCTCTAGTTGTGGTATATGGGCTTCTCCTTGGGGTGGCTTCTCTTGTTGCAGAGCATGGGCTGTAGGGGGTGTGGGCTTCAATAGTTGTGACCTGTAGGCTCTAGAGCACAGACCGAGTAGTTTTGGCGCACGGGCTTAGTTGTCCCACAACATGTGGGATATTTCCAGAGCAGGGATCAAACTGGTGTCTCCTGCATTGCAAGGCAAATTCTTAACCATTGGACCACCTGTGAAGCCCTCCATTATGGTTTGTTACAGGACATTGAATATAGTTCCCTGTGCTGTACAGTAGGTCCTTGTTGTTTATCTATTTTACATATAGTAGTTTGTATCTGCCAATCACCAACTCCTAATTTATTCCCCCCTCATCCTTATTCTCCTTTGGTAACCATAAGCTACTTCTTAAGTAGGAAACTATCAGACTTCTTATTACAGCTTTTATACCATTTAATTGAACCCCACTTTGGTTATGTTATATTGATTATAGTCTATATTGCTTAGGGTAAGGCTGGATGTTTACAGCAAAAATATCCCCAAATAATTCACTGGTTTAAAAAAGAGAGAAGATTATTTCTTTCTTACATGAAAGTCCGAAGTGTGCATCCCAGGTTGTTAGGCTTTTCCACAGATGTCAGGGATGCAGGTTCATTTTTTAAAAAAGATGTTTAGTTATCTATTTATTTGGCTGTATCAGGTCTTTAGTTGTGGCACATGAACTCTTAGTTGTGGCGGGTGGAATCTAGTTCGTTGACCAGGGGTTGAACCTGGGCCCCCTGCATTGGGAGTGCGGAATCTTAGACACTGGACCATCAGGGAAGTCTACAGATTCCTGTTTTTAAGTGGCTGCTCTGACATCCAGTAGGATGGTGTTGGTGTTGGGGATGCAGTTGGTGAGAAGGGGAAGGAGAGTGTGAAGGAGGTACTTCTGGGCCCCAGAGTCACATACGTCACTTTCACTGATATTTCATTGGCTACAACTTAGTCACAGAGCCAGCTCTAAGTGCAAAATAATAGAAAATCAGGGCTTCTGGGCAGCACATGCCCAGATACAGCTCTTTCGTTACAGAAGGGGAGAATGGATTTTGTGGACAACCAACACTTTGCCGCAGAGCTTGAGTCCAGGAAGCCAGCAGTGCTGAGGGCTGTGTGTGTGGTGAGTTGTTGACCAGGACCTGGACTGCTCACTGCATTTCGTCTGGAGATTTGCATCATGACTTTGGCTAAAGCACCTAACCCCTTGCACTTCCGTTTCCTTAGCAGGAAGGAAGAACCTGGGATTGATGAACTCCAAGGTTCCTTCCAGTGCTAGGAAGCCCTGCCTGACCTCTTATCTTGAGGGATCTCTTTCTCCTTTAAGCATCTCTTCACTGTACATCTTATGACAAAAAACTCTTGCAGTTTTGTTAGGAGCTTTTATTTCATCTCATGAAACTACGTGCTTTGTAAGGGAACAAGTTTATCTTCCTGTTCCTATAGCACTTTGCAGGTATCAGAAGATCAAAAAATATTTCTGGGTTGGCTGATTGGTTGGTTGATAATTGTGGTCCCTGGGAGCTCATTGGAAGAAGAAACTGCAGATATGAAGTACCGCAGACTGATTTTCTCTGGGAGGGAAGCAGAACTGAGAGAATAACCTCTAAGACTTTTCCTGTGCTCATAGTTTATGATTCTGTGACTCAGCAGCTCTGGAGGTGGGAAGAATCCCATCTCAGTTCCCTCCAGTGACATTCCCTCTAAAAGTTTTTTATCATCAGGTTGAATATCTGGATAAAAGTTTCCATCTCCTCCAGTGGCTTCTACAAGGTCAACCTGATACATATGAAGCTTTGAAAGAAAATATTCTCACCTCTCTGAATAGAGCTGTAATTTTAAGTCCTTTAGAGTTCCAGGCAAGGGTCTGAGTACTCATAGGATATTAAAATGCAGGGCCATACAATTTGCTGAGCCTTGGAATTACATTTTGTACATTTAAATTCTAAAACAAAGCCCTCAGAGATTCACTTTAGAAACAGCGTGTCAAGCATTTATTCTATAAAAATCTGAGCCCCTGTTTGGAAGTCTACGTCCATCATGTTATTTCTGGTGGGCAGTGACTGAGCGCCAAATAATGCAAAACAGTGCTTCTCCAGATTTTATGGAGGATTTGAATCACTGGGGATCTGGTTAAAGTGCAGATTCTGACATAGTAGAATCTGTGCAGTGGCCCCTGAGATTCTGCATTTCTAACAAGCTCCCATGGGATGCAGTGATGCTGGTTTGTGGCTCGAGCTTTGAGCAAGGATGTAAGGAATGTTTCCTATTAACATAGCACTTTAAAGATGCTCTGCTCCTATTAATTAAATATGAGGTAATTATGTTGCCTCATATTCAGGTTATTTGCATATATGATCCCTTTAAGATGGTGAGATCCTGAAATCCATATTTATTTATCCCTATTTATTTCACCTCACTTTCTCCTATGAATTTAACATACTGTCATGCATTTCAGGCTTCCCTGATGGCTCAGCAGGTGAAAGAATCCACCTGCAGTGCAGGAGATGCAGGAGATGTGGGTTCGATCCCTGGGTTGGGAAGATCCCTGGAGAAGGAAATGGCTACCCACTCCAGTATTCTTGCCTGTGAAATCCCATGGACAGAGGAGCCTGGTGGGCTACAGTCCAAAGGTTCACAAAGAGTTGGCCACAACTGAGCATGAACTGTAGTATATCATGTATTTTACAAGCCCTTAAATGATTTTTTAAATGAATGATTGACAAGTTTAACTGAATACTTGTTTTGTTCCAAGTAGCAAGTATATCTGTTTGACCTGGGACATGTTTTGTTGCTTTCTGTATCAGAATTAATACATGAGAAGAAATGTAACCTTGTAGAGGATCACATTGGAAATACTTTTTCTTCCTGCTTTATTTTCCTCTCCACTGAGGTATGCCCTTGGCACATGGCTTGAGCATCCTCAGGATGCTCAAGGAAGCTTGAGCTTCCTCCAGGAAGTCACAGCCACCTTTCAGTTGAATTCACTAGGCTTTCATCACTTTTCCCATATAGCAGTGGCAGTGTGGTCTGTGCATTTCTTGGATGAGGGTGCGTTCATGGTCTGACTCAGGACAGATGGAAAGTAATGAGTGTGTTTGGTTGTCCTGGACTAGACCCAAATGAAATCAAAGGACATAAGTGGTGAGCCATGAAAAATTATATTTTTATCTAAGTTTTAAGTGTGATATTTTTGCATTTGAACTGTCATAAACACACTGTATATAATACTACAGGCCTTGATAGCTTTACTGGCAAGTGACATTCCTCCATAATTATCTTAGAAAAAAAAAAGAATGTCCTTGGATGTTATATCATCAAGAAGCCATATGTATATTAACCTGATAGGTAACTAACCCTTCATTGCACATTTCACTATGGCTTCAAAACCTTTCTCATCCCTCTGCTGGCCGATGTAGACACTGAGAGGAGTGGAAAGTGGTCTTGATAATGCTGTAGAATCTGTGCTGCCAGTCTCCACATGAGAAGTGAATTGGTTTATGTGATCATTCACACCAGACCTTCTTGGTTCCATCCTCCACAGGGCATTAACTCTCAGCTACTAATTTCTCATTATCCCAACTCTTAAGAGCTAAACCTTTTTTGACTTTCTAGAATTTACAGTCTAGCATATGATAACATATTTATAACATGTATAACACAAAAATTAAAGTCATTACACAAAGACACATGCCTGGTTGTTGCATGAGGATGGTGACTGATGTGACCTGTAACACATGTCAACATTCTTAACTAACTAAATTTATGGAAACTTAGGTGAGAATCCTGCATGCTCCCTGACACAGTGACTGCCCTCTCAACACCTACATTTTAGTGGGAGGGAAGGGAATAGACATTAATCAAGCAATCACCAGTCTTTAAATTACTGTTGTGATTAAGACCATAAGGAGATTAGGTAGCCAGAGATCTTATAGCAGGGGTCCTGACCTGAGGGGGATCAGACAAGGCTTCCTGTGGCCATGTGTTTATGAATTCAGGTAGTATGGGCTAAGAAAGGAGCATATCAGGCAAAGCAAACTGAATTGTTCAGGCTAGAGGCAGGAAGTATTTGAAGACGTGAAAGAAGGCAGGTGTCCTGGAGTTAAAAGGAAGCAGAGGAAGGCTAGTGAACCTAACAGGGACCAGACTCTGCAAGACCTTGCTGCCTAGGTTAAGGATTTGGGATTTCATCCTGTGAGCAGTGAGATGCCGTAGAAGGGTTCTGATGTGCTATTTGAATTCTGAAGGCATTGCTCTGGCTGCAGAATGTATTGTAGGGGATGCTGTACAAGGAGTGGCTGTGGAGTAAAGGTGAGCAGGAGCAGATGCTGGGAAGCTAGCAAGGCGCTTGCTACAGTCAACTGGGCAAGAAGGAGACTGGCTTTTGCTGGGACAGAGAAGAAAATGGGTGGATTCAGAGTGACTTAAGAGACAGAATCAAAAAGTCTTCATGGCTATTGGATTTTGGGAGAGAGAGAGAAAAAGTGCTAAAGATGACCCAGAGGTTTCTGCCTGATACAGTTGGGTGGATAATGGTGTCATTACTGAGATGGGGAAGACCAGGGTATGAGCCGAGTTAGGGATAGAGTAAGTTGTGGAGAGGGGGAGAGATTACTGGTTAAATTTTGGGCACATGGAAAGCCCTTAAAAGAGAGATTTATCTGGAGTTTAGAGGAGAAACTGAGCTGGAGCTATCCATTTTGTAGTCGTCGGCACTGGATGGTGACTGATGCCAGGGGAGTAGATGATATTGCTTAGGGAGCAAGTTTAGAGGGAGAAGCATAATGACCTGGAACGGGACCTGGGGAAGCTTTCGTAATCCAAAGATGAAGATAGAGTCAGTCAAACCCCTAAAGGAGACTGAGGAAGAGTAAACTGAGAGGTAAGGGGAAGCGTGATGTCACAGAAGCCAAAGGAGGGGACTGTTCCAAGATGGGAGAGTGGCTGAGCAAATGCAGCTGAGAGGCAGGCAAACCAGCGAACAGGTCTGAAAATTCTGGGATGAAAAGCTCTGAAATCAAGAGCTTTTGATATATGCACTATATCCCCTCCCTCTTTTTTATTTTTGAAATTTATTTATTTTTAATTGAAGGATAATTACTGTATAAATTTTGTTGTTTTCTGTCAAATCTCAACATGAATCAGCCATAGGTATACATATATCCCCTCCCTCTTGAACCAATATTTGTATATCTATGGCTGATTCATGTTGAGGTTTGACAAAAACAATAAAATTCTGCAATGTAATTATCCTTCAATTAAAAAAATTAAAAAAAGAGATAGTGCATATCAAGTATCTGTAGAAAGTTCCCAGGGACCTAGCACTTCCTCAGCTTCCTTTTGTGAAATGGGGATGGCAGTAGAGTTATTCTGAGAACTGCATGGCATGTGTGCAGAATACTCAGCACAGAGCTGGCAACCAGTAAGCACACAGTTAGCTGATATAAGAATGATCAAAAGTGTTATGGAGAAAATGAGAGTTAGAGAAACTGGGGTCAGGGGAGCAGATGACATTGGGCCTAGTCTGGCTGGAGCTTGCTTTGTATCTGGGGAGGTGCTAGGAATAACCTGAGTGGGAGATGACCAAAGCCTGGGATAAGGTCAGGGCACTTGAGGGAGCAGAGAACTTTTAAGATAGTGTGTCAGAACTTTGATAGTAGGCTGGGATAAAACAGAAGTTGAACGTTGTTTTTTGAACATTCAGGCTTACAATATGCTAAAATTTTCTTAGTTTTAGTGTGTTTAATTTTGAGTTGTTAACTCGGTGGTCAAGCCTAGGATGTCTTTTAAAGAATGCTCTAAGAAACTCAGTTGGGTGGAAGCAATAGGCAGTGTCACCTTATCTACTGATGTAGAGTGAAGGAAGGCTGAAGACCAGGGGAGAAGCCAGATGGACCTCCAGAGGCCGAAGGAGTATGTTGAATTCAGAGAAAGTGAAAGTGTTAGTCACTCGGTTGTGTTCGACTATTTGACTCCATGGACTGTAACCTGCCAGGCTCCTCTGTCCATGGAATTCTCCAGGCAAGAATACTGGAGTGGGTTGCTGTGCGCCTCTCCATGGGATCTTCTCGACCCAGGGATTGAACCTGGGTCTCCCACATTGCTGGCAGATTCTTTACTGTCTGAGCCACCAGGGAAGCCCCTTGAATTTGGAGAAAGAGTATTTAAAGCCAGAATGGTGATGCCCTGAACTGAAAAGGACATCGATTGTTGTAACAAATGATGACCCATTTTATCAAAAGTTGTGAAGAGGCTAAAGAGTTTCCTCTGTTCCATCAATGTTCTCCATAAGAGTATATTAGCTCTGCAGGTACAGTTACTTTTTTTTTCTTTGGTGGAACTATAACCTTTATAATTTCAGTTGTGTGGACATTGCTTCAGTTGAATACTTAGTAGTCTTGTTCTGGACCAGTGACATTCTAGAATGTGTAGACAGTAGAATGAGTGCATCCCTCTGGTAAGGGTGACTCTGTATCTAAGTTTTGTGGCATCTGTTTGCTTCCTGGCCAGGCCCATCCTGGGGAGTGTGAAGCTGCTGCTGAAAATATATGACTTTTTTTTTTTTTTCCTGTGGCAGGGCTGTTTGATTAATTTGATATTTTCTGAAGTCATCAATTGGCCCTCCACATGGATTTGGTTAGTTTTACCATCATCTTTTAGTGCTGCTCTTCAAACTGCATTATTTATTTGCTGAACTGCCACAGATTTTGCATTGCTGAAGATCACTGGCAGGAGCACAGGGATAAATATTATTAGATTCAGTAACCATCTCTTTCCAAAGAGAACTTTGGACCCTTTCGGGTGTCTGATCAGCCAAAGTTGCATTCCTGAAAGAGATGCTGCCTGACTGTATAGTATATGAAGAATAATGAAAATCTTTCTTTTATTTGTAAAATTATCCTTAATGAAAGTCCTTCATTCCTAGTTCATTGCTGTTTGCGACATGATGTTATTATAAAGTGGAGGAGTTTAATGCCACTTTACCTAGCTCTGTTCCCTCCTTCTAAGTTGACTCACCTTATAATGAAAAAAGCAGCACAGGTGGCTGCCAGAGGCTAAGGAGAGATAGAAGTGAGGAGCTGTTGTTTAATGGGTATAGATTTCAGTTTTGGAAGATGAAAAAGTTCTGGAGATCCATTCTTACAACAATCAGAATATGTGTAACGCTATTGAACTGTACATTTAGAAAAGGTTTAAGACGGTAAGTTTTATATTTTGTGTGTATGTATGAGAAATATCAATAACCTCAGGTATGCAGATGACACCACCCTTATGGCAGAAAGTGAAGAGGAGCTAAAAAGCCTCTTGATGAAAGTGAAAGAGGAGAGTGAAAAGGTTGGCTTAAAGCTCAACATTCAGAAAATGAAGATCATGGCATCTGGTCCCATCACTTCATGGCAAATAGATGGGGAAACAGTGGAAACAGTGGCTAACTTTATTTTGGGGGGCTCCAAAATCACTGCAGATGGTGACTGCAGCCATGAAATTAAAAGACGCTTACTCCTTGGAAGGAAAGTTATGACCAAGCTAGATAGCATATTCAAAAGCAGAGACATTACTTTGCCAACAAAGGTCTGTCTCGTCAAGCCTATGGTTTTTCCAGTAGTCATGTATGGTTGTGAGAGTTGGGTGAAGAAGGGTGAGCGCCAAAGAATTGATGCTTTTGAACTGTGGTGTTGGAGAAGACTCTTGAGAGTCCCTTGGACTGCAAGGAGATCCAACCAGTCCATTCTAAAGGAAATCAGCCCTGGGTGTTCTTTGGAAGGAATGATGCTAAAGCTGAAACTCCAGTACTTTGGCCACCTTATGCGAAGAGTTGACTCATTGGAAAAGACTCTGATGCTGGGAGGGATTGGGGGCCGGAGGAGAAGGGGATGACAGAGGATGAGATGGCTGGATGGCATCACCGACTTGATGGACGTGAGTTTGAGTGAACTCAGGGAGTTGGTGATGGACAGGGAGGCCTGGCGTGCTGCGATTCATGGGGTTGCAAAGAGTCGGACACGACTGAGTGACTGAACTGAACTGAACTGATGCCTGTAATCATAATTTTGGAAAAACAACAGTGAAACCAAAACAAAAGAAAGAAGTAGGCTCCAACAGAAAATGAGAGTGGGCAAACAGCTGCACTCTTCTTTCTCTGGTTCCTCAGCTGGGCATCTTGTTCGCTCGCCCCCAGGACTGTTGCCCCGGAGTGATTGCAGGTCTCAGTGTCCATGCCTGCTCTCCTTACATTTTTCCCTTTTTTGTTTAACTATTTATTTCTTTTTGGCTGTGCTGGTTCTTCATTGCTACTCGAGCCCTTTCTCTAGCTGTGAAGATCAGAGGCTACTCTCTGGTTGTGGCACATGGCTTCTCATTGTGGCGGCTTCTTTTGTGGAGCATGGGCTATCTAGGGCATGTGGGCTTCAGTAAGTTGAGGCTCCCAGGCTCTAGGGCACAGGCTCAGTAGCTGTGGTGCAGGGGCTTAGTTGCTCCGGGGTATGTAGGGTCTTCCTGGACCAGGGATCGAACCCATGTCTCTTTCATTGGCAAGTGGATTCTTTACCACTGAGCCATCAGTGAAGCCCCTTATGTTCTTCCTTGATCAGCTGCTCACTGTGGGAGAATGCAGTCACTCACATGGTTGATCTCTTTGCCACTGGCTCCACCCAGATCCAATGGCTGGAGAAAGAGGAAGGCACGTTTTGAATACTGTAAGATAGGGCTTTGAGGAATGTGGTGCTTCCTGGACTTGCTTGGACTGAACTGAATGCAAGTGAAGCAGCCAAGAGCTTAATTTTTTTTAAGTGACCACTGTAGATTTTTATAATTTGATTGTTTAACTCAGGGTCAAAGATTCAAATTAATATTCCTTCTGTATTCATGGAAATGAATTAACATCAGTTTTCATACAGGCTGACTCCTATTTTACTGTATGTTTATCTGTTTATTCACTTTATTCATTGTTTTCTATTTCTGTATTAATTCCTACATGATCATCCATTCCAGTGGCTTTTATAGTGAATTTGTTTCGGTGCATATATTTTTAAATTAATTTTTATTGGAATATGGTTGCTTTACAATGTTGTGTTAATTTCTCCTGTACAGCGAGGTGAATCAGCTCTATCCATAAGACAGTGACAGTGTTGCTCGGTCATGTCCGGCTCTCTGTGACCCCATGGACTGCAGCCCACCAGGCTTCACGGTCCATGGAGTTCTCCAGGCAGGAATCCTGGAGTGGGTAGCCATTCCCTTCTCCAGGGGATCTTCCCAACCCAGGGATCGAACTGGGGTCTTCTGCATTGCAGGCAGATTCTTTACCATCTAAGCCACCAGGGACGCCCCATGTATACATATAGTCCCTGTTTATTGGATTTCGTTCCCATTTAGGTTACCATAGAGCATAGAATAGTGTTTCCTGAGCTATACAGTAGGTTCTCGTTAGTTATCTGTTTTATATACACAGGGAGGCTTGGCGTTCTGTGGTTCATGGGGTCGCAAAGAGTCGGACACAACTGAGCGACTGAACTGAGCAATACCAGATGTGTGTCAATCCCAATCTCTCAATTCATCCCACTCCCGCTTCCCCCTCGGTGTCCATACGTTTGTTCTCAAGGTTCAAAAAGTCTACTTCAGGAACGCATGTACACCTGTGGTGGATTCATGTCAATGTATGGCAAAACCAATACAGAATTGTAAAGTTAAAAAAAAAAAAAGTCTACTTCAGCCTCCACACACTTTGGAGAAGGGTCTTCTCTGTCTCCCCACTTCCCCATGTTACTACATGTTATTTGCAGGGTTAGACAGTGTTGTACTAACCGCAGTTATCTTGCCAGTAGGAAAATCAAGACACAGAGGAAAAAGTCATCTGAAAAGTGCTCCACTTAAAGCCAACAGTTAGAAGGTGAATGTCATGCTGTGGGACCGGAAATGTAGACAATGTGACAGTGTAGACAAATGTGTAGACAAATGTGAAATCCAGGTTCAGTTCGGTTCTTTTGATGATCTCCGTGAGGACCTAGATGGATACAAAAGCATTTCCCCAAAATACCTCTGGGTAGAATCACTCACTCTCCAAGCCAGGGGAACTTTGAATCATAAGGGGAACAAACTCGGATTCAGGATCAGAACTCAGCAGTTGAGACTTTAAAAAGTGTTGTTTTTCTTCTTTAGAGCTGCAGTGAAGGTACTTGTGCTGTTGGAATGGTGAGCTTACTCTGTTACACCTCATGTTACTGAATCATCATCCTTGAATATCCTCAGTGGGAGCTGAGCGCTCTCCCTGAGCTTCGGCAGTAGTAAAAACACCCCTTAATTAGTTCTTTCCCTCCTTATTTGTGACAGCAGCCCTTGCCATCATAGGGGCTTAACCACTTGTGTTATTATCCTCACAAGGTCTTCCCTGTAAGATATACGCTCTCTGAAGGCAGAGACTAGGTCTTAGTTATCTCTTTATTCATCCTCCAGCAAGTGCCTGGTCTCAGAGGAAGGTTAATAAATTGTTAAAGTGAGTCAAAACAGAAAATCTATGTAGGTTTATCAGGTTGAAAACATTGCTTCTTTTGGATCTACATCTTTGCTTCTACTTTGTACCATAAAATAAATGCTACTTTTGATGTGAAACCATCAGACTTAAAACTTATTGCTGACACAGACGAGGAAAGATCTCTTTGGAAAAAAAAATGTGAAATGTGAGTATCTATGATTATGACATTTTTTTGTAGTTCAGAAACAAGTACGTATATCTTGCAGCATGAAAGATCATCTGTTCTCTGTGACACAGTTTTCCTTGGATTTTCCTTCAGTTTCTTTCTCTCTCATCAGCGAGGCTTCTTGCTATTTTGATCAAAAATCCAATGGGTTGATTTTCTTATTTATGAAGTAAAAGGTTTAATTATGGGCACAGAGCATTTCCAAATTGCATTTGAGTGACTTCTTACTCAATGTCAGTCAGTCACTTAAGAAGACTGCTTTGCTCTCCCGGCTGTAACTTTCATATGTCATACATTTCTTTCCTCTTCCTCCTCTTGCTTATTATGCTTTCACATTCTTTTTATTTTCTTTCAGTTCTTCTCGTTTCCAACATTTTCCTTGTGATTTTTTTTCTTTGGTTGTTGTTGTTCCCTTCAAGAAAATTGCCCTTTTATTAAAAGAAGTGCCAAGATCCCTCCAGAAGCAGACAAGCATAAAGTGCTGATGGCCAGGGTGAACATTCAGATAATTTGAAGGGCAGAATAAAGCCATACTGGTCAGTATTACAAGGATATCTTTTATTGTCACTATACAAACTCAGTTTTCCTTTAAGACAGCCTCCAATTAATTATGTCCAAATAAGGTTTTTGAAAAGCGTGCTATTTAATCTTTTTGCTTCATCTGACATTGAGTCCACAGCAACTAGATGTAGCCTGATGTCTTTATATTTTTAGAGTGTGAGAAGTAAGTATTAGTTAGGAAAGTTCATTTAAACCCCTGGCAGATGACAAGATCAAAGATGCACTTGCTTTGAGGAGGGAGTCTTGGGTTTTTCCTGCTGTGAGCTTTTGTGACAACTCTCCAGAGATCTGAGTGTCACCTTTACCTCTTTATGAGGGGTCCTCCTGGGCAACATGTATAAGTTCATCCTCAGCTGACTCGGGTTCTTTTGTGCAGGATTCTACTGCAGCTAAATTGGCAACTTTAATATCTTCCTCCCTGTCACATTCAAGGCTGCGTGAGTTTTCCTTTTCTCCTTGGAGAATATTTCTAAGTTCTCTCGGTCTGCTTCAGACTCTCTCACTCATCTGTTTTCCTTGGTTTCCACCCTATTGTCATTCACCCAGATTTTCCTTCTTTACCCAGCTTTTCTGGGTGGATGCCTCTTTGGGTGGGTTGCCTGGCCTTTTGCCTTTGTGAGTCCCTGAGGCCCTTTGTTTCTGTCTCTATGCAGTGCAGCCTCCTGCCTCACCCAGGCCCCTAGTAAGTGCAACTCATTTCAGCCTGGAACCAGTGCCTCGGGTTCCTAGTAGTTGGGAGTAGAGAGAAGTCAGACTCTACTGTTAATTTTGGAATATGAATACATTAACTTGAAAGTATATGTAATTAGTGATGAAGAGCACAGGCTCTGGAGCCAGACTTCCTGGGTTCAAATCCCAGGTCTGGCCCTTATGAGCTGTGTGATCGTGAGCAAATTACTAATTCTTTCTTGCCCAGTTCTCTCAGTTCCCAGTTCTTATTCTTTCTTACCCAGTTCTGCACAGTGGAAGTAATGGTTATACCCACTTTACATAGCTGATACGAGGAGTAAACAAGTTAGTTCATATAAAAGGTTTAGAATGTGTGTCTGCTGTATAGTGAGCACAATATAGGGTTAACTATTACTAAGAAATCGAAGCCCACATCCACTGAGTTCTGACTCTGTCAGAAAGAAGGCAGGTGGATTAGGTCCATGTTTATCAAAGGCAGGTTCACGAGTTTACTGTGAGAAATTTTAAATCTTGTGCTTGCATTCGGATGCGAATGTGCATCCATCAGGACAAGCGTATTTTGGATTACTTGGATGATTCCTTAGAGCTGAGTGTGCCGCGCGATTGCGTTGTGTTTATGATCACGTTCTCATGCAGTGAAGGCCATGGCATTGAGGCAGGCAGGCTGCAGGGAGGCAGGCCTGGCAGTGGCTCTTGGAGAGCAGAGGGGAGGGGGATGGAGTCTCGGGGAGCCCACGCGGCCTGAGCCTGCCAGGCTGTCAGGGGCCAGTCCTGCTGCAATCAGTGCAGCAGCCACATAGCGACTGGTGGTGTCGATTTCAATTTTATTGGAATTGTGTTTAACTTGTGAGTTCGTTGTGGTTTTATAGTCATATAAAAGAGCTATCAGGGTTAGGGGTTTATATCTAGTCTTAGGGTTGTAGTTATTTAAGTAACACTAGAATAAAAATAATTTATTAGCACTGGAGGATCATAAGAATTCTTATCTTGTAAAAGGGATCTGCCATATATTCCTGATACTTGAGAAAAACAAGATCAATCAGTGGTTCCCAAATGCCAGTTCACAAATCGTGCTAGTCAGGTTATTAAAGAAAAATACCTTGGGGAACTTGTCAGAAATACAGACCCTTGGGCTGTGTCCTGAAGCTTCTGAGCTGGGCATGTGGATCTGTATTTTTGCTGCCTTGCTCAGGTGATTCTGCGAAGCAACAGGTTTTGGCCTCTTTGGAAGCAGTGACCTCTCAATGTTCTTCATGGTCCTAGGATCTTAGGATTCAGTGTCTTCATCTTCAAAATTGAAATAATGGTACTTGTCCCTTTCCTACTGCACAAAAGAGTGGGGAGAATTAATGAGGCAATTTTCATAAGTATTCTTGGAAGAAAAGTATAATTTAAGGGTAATGTATTGAGTCCAGAATTGAACTAGATCGTCTCAGCAATGCAAATTGTTACCTCAGAACAAAGAGGAGACTCAGGTCCATAGGGAGCATTGGCAGGCTGAGTTTTGCTACCAGGGTTCCAGTTCCCAAAAGTATTGATCCACCTTTGGCCTGGACTCAAGGCCTGTGGAACCCAGTACCTTACCGTGAGATTTACAAATCAGGGACTCAGTGGTGACAGAGGCAGGCAGGCTGGACAGGGAGGTTTCATTTCCTTGAGCTGCATTAACAGAGAACCGTACATTGGATGACTTAAGAGGAATATACACCCTCACAGTTCTGGAGGCTGTAGGAGAAATCATAGTGTCAGCAGGGTGAACTCCTTGTTGAGGCTCTACGTGGGAGTCTGTTCCATGCTTCTGTCTTAGGGTCTGGGGATCTGGGGAGTCCTTGATGTTCCTTAGCTTGGAGATGCTCCTTAACTTGGAGATGCTCACTCCAGTATCCGCCGTCATTGTTCCGTGACCATCTTTTCCCCACGAGTCTCTGTTTTCACATGGTATTCTCTGTTTCTCTCTCCTCTGCTTACAAGGACACCAGTTATATTGGACTAAGGGTCCATCCTGCTCTATTATGACTGTTTTTTTAAGATTGTTTTTGATGTGGACCATATTTAAAGTCTTCATTGACTCTGTCACAATACTGCCTCTGGTCTATGTTTTAGTTGTTTTTTTTGGCCATGAGGTATGTGGGGTCCTAGCTCCCCAACCAGAGATTGAACCTGCACCCCCTGCATTGGAAGGTGAAGTCTTAACCACTGGACTGTCAGGGAAGTCCCTGACTTATTTTAATTTTACTAATTACATCTGCAATTCCAATTAAGTCATATTCTAAAATACTAAAATCACATCAACATATCTTTTATGAGGAACACAATTCAGTCCATAGCACCTTTTCTCTGATTACATGGGCTGACATGAGATATTTCTGAGTGAATTCATTTCCCCAAATTGATTTGAAATGCAGAGGGCATTATCCCTTAGAAGCCATGTTATCTGTCGTGGTGAGTTCCCTGCAGCAACTGTAACTACTGATTTAGCTCACGATGTACTAGAAGCAGAATTTCTTGTAAGGGTCCTACAGAATCTAACCAATGTGCCCAAAAAGGTTTCAGTGAGAAAATATGTTCCAAGTTTCAATGTTGGGCACTAGAAACATATTTCTCCCATTAGCTCTTAGAAATTTCATTCTTGTGTGTACTGCTCTCATCTTGATTCTTATGTACATATTTACATCCCCCCTCCCCATTTTTTGGCTGTGTTCTTTTCTGTTTTGGTACTGGTGCTACCTTTTATGTTTTTATCACCTTTGTGGAAAGAGGGGAGCAGGGGGAAGAGAAATGCTCTGTGATATAAATAGTCTTTTTCTCATCGCTGCATTAAAATTTACTTTTCACAATCCTATTTTCTCAGCATCTTCTCTGAAGTTCTAAGTATACCTAGCCATCCAGTATATGAATTTCTCTATTGTGTGTGTGGAATTCTGGTACGTTCCATAGTATTGAGTCAGAGGTGCTCTCAAAAATGGGAAAAGTAGGATATTCTGAGGGGTTGGCAGTGTGTTTACTTCAAATTGTATTGTTTAAATCAAGTCTCTGTGCCGGCTGCAGATCTCAGCACTCTTCCTCCTGCTCCAGGTTTCTTGATGATTGATTGTCTTCTGTTCAGGGAGGCTAGTCCTCAGCCTTGACCCCATATGGCCCTTCCTTTAGATGCCAGAGAGTTTATGGAAAATGGCTTAAATTTTTTCTATTAAAAAAAAATCATGTTTCAGGTCAACATTATGGTTGTCACAGGTATCTTAAGATGTCATTTATGCTCATCATTACTTTGAAATTATGGTGAGGTCCCTGCAGCATGGATCCATTCCTCAGTCTTCCTATTTAATGAGAGAGTAAAAAGGCATATTTACGATTGTATCACAAATTTAAAAAATTATTTGATAATGGTATTTAGATATAATGGTTTCTGAAATCAGCTAGTAGGTATTGGTAAAATGCCCAGATATCTTCAGAACAATCAGTTCTGAATAAAATCAGTTAACTTGGCCTTTCTTTTTTCTTAGATTAAAAGGGATCATTAGTTCAGGTCCTCTGAGAAGCAGAGTCAAGATGGGATTATGCATATGAGAGATTTATTGGGAGTTCGCCTGGAAAGGATAAAGGGCAGGGGGGCAGGAGTGGGCCAGGAGAGCTTTCCGACTACAGTGCAGGTCTGACTTCTGTGAAAGGAGGGGTGAACGGAATGAGGCCTGGTAGGAAAGAATGCAGATGACAGCTCAGTTCTGAGGATGTTTTGGCCAGGCTCATTGTGAATTCTTGAGCCCAAGTTGCCCACTAGAGGACCCTTCTGCTGCACAGGCCTGGGCCTGCACTGGTACCCCGACCCCCATGCCCAGCCACTGTCTGAGAATAGCCCGGAGACACAGATACACGCTCACTGCATAGATGTGGTGATGGATCCAAGAGTGGAGCGCGGGTGACCCATACTTTCCCACAGCAGGAGGGCTAAGCAGGGAATGCCATGGCCTTCATGAAGAGCTCTCTAAGGGTCCATGAATGTAGATGGTAAAAATTACATACTTGTTTTCACTAACTGAATTTTAGAGTCCTATCTAATCATGAGTGGAGCCAGTAGCTGTAGTCATATTAGCAGTAACTATGTCTTTCTCATCAATAAATATTATAGATAGTTTCATATCAACATAATAGTTGTCACAGTATCTTAATATGTCATTTTTGCTTATCATCACTTTGAAATATGGTGGTTATTGGATCTGTTCCTTGATCTTCTTATTTAATGAGAGAGTAAAAAGGCATATTTACTACTGTATTGGGTTTTCCTCATAGCTCAGTTGGTAAAGAATTTGCCTGCATTGCAGGAAACCCCAGTTCGATTCCTGGGTTGGGAGGATCTACTGGAGAAGGGAGAGGTTACCCCCTCCATTATTCTTGGGCTTCCCTTGTGGCTCAGCTGGTAAAGAATCTGTCTGCAATGTGGGAGACCTGGGTTTGATCCCTGTGTTGGGAAGATCCCCTGGAGAAGGGAAAGGCTACCCACTCCAGTATTCTGGCCTGGAGAATTCCATGGGGTTGCAAAGAGTTGGACATGACTGAGCGACTTTCACTTCTCTATTGTATCACAGATTTTAAAAATAATTTGATAATGGTATTTAAATACAAGGGTTTCTTTAGCATTTTGTACATCTTATTTTATGCATTTATAAACATTCCAAGAAGACGTCTGTGGTCCTCTCTGACAGGCAGAGGAGTCCAGTACACAGAAATGGTTAAGAACCCCTCGTGCAGGTAGTTTTCAGTAGAACCATTTCAATTGTATTAGCACAGTTATCCTTTGAAAGTGAAAGTGAAGTCTCTCAGTCGTGTCTGACTCTTCGACCCCATGGACTGTAGCTTACCAGGCTCCTCCCTCCCTGGGATTCTCCAGGCAAGAGTACTGGAGTGGGTTGCCATTTCCTTCTCCAGGGGATCTTCCCGACCCAGGGATTGAACCCTGGTCTCCTGCATTCCAGGCAGACACTTTAACCTCTGAGCCACTAGGGAAGTCACAATTATCCTTTACCTGGCTCCAAATGTCTGAGAATGGTGGCCCCAGTCCTCATGAGAATACCTTATTGTGGAAGATGACATTAATTTGACAGTGACCCTTGTCTGCAGTGTCCCTGCAGGCCCTGGGTGGTGCTAAAGCTGCAGCAGTGAGCAACACTGGCATCCCCTCCCTTGGAGAGTTTAATCGACTAACAGGAAAGACAGTCATTAAACAAGAACAGTTACGGTTATCTTATGGTGTGGCACATGATCTTAACAGTATGGGAACCTCAGGATTCTTTGGGTGCCTGGGAGAGGGACCTGTGTAGGGGTCAGAACAGACCTCCCTGAAAGGTGCCTTTTGAGCTGAGCCTGAAGAATGAGAGGAATGAGCTGGGAAAAGAGGAGGTGGAGATAGAAGTTAAAGTGTAACTTTATGTGTAATTTGATGGTAAGACACACTTAACCCTTAAGAGCTGAAATCATGCAGACCTTATAAGCCACATGAAGATGTTTAGACTTTTCTCCAAAGGCAGGAAGAAGCTTTGAAGGGGTTTTAAGCAATATTTTTGAAGTTTCCTTTCAAAAATATTACTTGGAAAGAAACAAGGGAGGCTCTTGTGGTACTAAGATGAAAAAAGATGGCAGCCTCCTAGGAGGTACATGGTGGGAGAAAATAGGTAAGACAATGAAGTTATTCTTTTTGATTTCTTCTTGGCTCTGTGAATGAGTTGGGTCTTGAATTTCTGTTTGTTAATCTATCGTAAATTGCATTACCATTTTGGAAGCAACTTTCATAGAGTTAAGATGTTCATAGTAGCTGCACTTCACTCCCAGATCTATTGCAGATGTCTCCGTGTGAACCTAAAACCTCACACAAATCTTGGAAACTATTTCCCCATAACGCTGGACCACAGTTTAGGGTCTCTTTGTACACATTTGTTACTTGCTGCAGTGTGGATGGCCTTTAGACTTCTATATTAAGAAGAAAATAAACTTATCATTAATAATGTAGATGCTTATATTGCCAATTAAACAAAAGGTCTCTGGCTGCTTCATAGGAAACTCGTAAATGGGTTCCAGGTTTGTTTGTTGCTGGGTAAAAACAAATCCATTTTGGTTGATGGCTAATTCAGGGCCATGCATGGTTAGGCAACTCATAAAAGTGTTTGTATGGAAATGAGTTCTCAGATAATCAGATTTTATTTCTAGTGTCTAATTGATGCTCAGAGCTTTGGGGTTTAATTATGTCGGTTGAAAAAATGCAATTCAATTTCTCTTCCTCCCTTTTAAACATAGCTGCAGACTTAACTTTAATTCATAAATATACAAGACATTATAAATAGATGTTTTCTGACACAGTACCTGGTACCCATTAGATATTCAGTAAATGTTGACTTCTTCTTCTAACTGAATGAAAGTATATTAATAAAAAACCTACCCAAGATTTTGCTTCTGGTTCCTCTGCTTCTTGTGTAGCAGTTGACATGGTACAATTTGTGATTACTCCAGAGAAGTAAATAATTTAAGTGGGAAATTGTTTTAATGAGCAGAAACTTATGTTTTCTAATCATCCAGGCAGCCTGGCTTGATTGTCATGTTGGGTGTTTGCTCTAGTAGGAAGTGTGGCAGGTGGGTATCCTTTGGGATCTGAGGCCCAGTGAGTGGTGTGCAGATGGAATATGAGTTCTGCCTTTTCCCTTCTCTGTGGCACCCACCCAGCTTCCAAGAGGACTCGCATAGCTTCTTTGCCTCATCTTCCATCATTTAGTGTGCCCTTCTTTCACTCAGCTTAATGTCTTCAGAGTTCATCCATGTTGCAGCAAGTGTCAGTATTCATTTCTTTTTACAGCGGAGTAATATTCCATTGTATCATTAAACCACACTTTATGCATTCACCAGTTGATGTATATTTGAATTGTTTCCACATTTGGCTACTTTGAATAGTGCTGTTATGAACATTAGCGCTGTTACGGACAAATATTTGTTTGAAGGGCTGTTTTCAATTCTTTTGGATATCTATATATAAGAATGGAACTATTGAGTCATATGGTGATTTATGTTTAATTTGTTTTACACAGCTAAATTGTTTTACACAGTAGCTTTATACTTTCCATCTCTACCAGCAGTGTGAGGTTCCAATTTCTCCACATCCTTGCCAACACTGTTATTCTCTGTTTTATTTTTTGTTTTGTTTTCAGTATGCCTTCCTAGTGGGTATGAAGTGGTGTCTCACTGTGACTTTGGTTTGCATTCCCTAATGACTAATGATGTTCAATACCTTTTCCTGTGCTTCTTGGCTGTTGGTGTACATGCTACAATCTGGACAAACCTCGAAACATTAAGCTAAGTGAAAGAAGCCAGACACAAAAGGTCACATATGGTATGCTTCCATTTATATGAAATATCTAGAATAGGTAAGTCCATAAACACAGGAAGCAGATTAGTAGTTGCCAGGGGGTTGGAGGAGGGGAGAACGGAGAATGACTGCTTATTCAGTATAGGGTTTCCTTTTGGGTTGATAAAACACATTTTAGGATGAGGTTATGGTTATAAAACATTGGGAATGTGCTAAATGTCATTGAATTGTATACTTTCAAATGGTCAATTGTAGGTTTTATGAATTCTTGCTGTTGTTGCTCAGTCACTAAGTTGTGTCCAACTCTTTGCAATCCCATGGACTGCAGCACACCAGGCTTCCCTGTCCTTTAGTATCTCATGGAGCTTGCTCAAATTCATGTCCATTGAGTCAGTGATCCCATCTAACCATCTCATCCTCTGCTGCCACTTTCTTCTGCCTTCAGTCTTTCCCAGCATCAGGGTCTTTTCCAATGAGTCGCCTCTTCACATCAGGTGGCCAAAGTATTGGAGCCTCAGCTTCAGCATCAGTCCTTCCAGTGAATATTCAAGATGGATTTCCTTTAGGATTGACTGATTTGTGAATTCTGCCTCAATAAATAAAAAAATGAAGACACTTGGTTAGAGGTCGAGTCTGGATTTCAGGTTCTAGCAGCGTGGTGGAGTGAGTATGGATTTCTGTCTCCTGTTACAAACTGAGAAATTTTGCATGAATGAAAACAAAGTGTAAAATATGTAACTGGGCTTGAAAGGAAAGGTGTTGTTGCCGGAGCAGCAGCTTGAGGCTGGGCCAGGAGCCGAGAGAGACGTGAGAGCTCCAGGCCTGCCTTCATCATGCAAGAACCCACAACTCAGAAATGAATGCACACCACTGTTCCAAGTGGGCGAAGCCCCTGGTATGCTCAGCACAGGCAAACAGAAACTGCTCACCTGTAGGGACACTTCTGCAGTGCAGGCTGCCCAAGACTCCTGGGGAAAACAACATCCACTGAAATACCGTGAGAAACTACAGATCACACAAGGAGACATCTCAGCATGCGGTGAAAGTAAGCAGGCGTGACAGATAAGAGGGTTAGCATATCAAGAACCTGGCGAAACAGAAGTATGTTTAAAATGATTAAAGAATAAGGATATTGAGATTGGTTCCACAGCTTTAATAAAATGTTTCCCCATTTAATAAAATGTTGAACAGCTGCTCCAAGGGAGTGTGTGCAAAGTTTGCTTAAGGGATTTCAGAGGGGAAAGATGGAGGTTGTTCTCCTGCAGTCCTGCCGTGATCTGGCAAGGCAGTTTGATTTTTTTCCTAAGGATCAAGAGCACAGGGGAACTTTCTTTTTGAGTAATCCATTTAGATGGCAGAAAAGCTTGCCTTTGAGTGTATTAACTGCGATGCTGAGGTGCTCTTAGCCAAAGATTTGCCTCCATTTCTCTTGAGAGTGCACCTTGATATTTGCCCATTATTGTGAGAAGTGTCGTGTTAGGAACTGGTAAATGGAATTTTTGGAAACAAACCCTGAAGCTGCCTTGAAAACCACTTTATTCCTCATTCAGTGCTCCAGTTCTAATTGATTTCATCTGTTGGTTGAGCCATGGCAATAGAAAAGTAGAAGCTTAATGATGACCAAGTAGAGTCATGTCAGAAAGTTTTGATAAGGGTCATCAGCAATCATGAGACTTCAGAGTTACCTGATCACTAAGCCAGCCTTCCCTTGGTCTTGTCGTATGATCAAGCCATGGCTTTTTATACGTGGGAGTCCCAACATTTATATGAAGGAGAGGAGTGTGTGGGGATCTTGCCTTGAAACTGAAGCAATCTATCACATAACGTTGAGGGAGAATACTCGTAACTGCAGACATACGCCTGATGGTTTTTCTGGTTGCCACAGCCTCACCTGCATCTTGAGATGGCAAATGTTAGTTTCAGTGTATGTGGCCAGCAACACACACAAACAAATGTTAGTTTCAATGCATCTGGCCAGCAACACACACAAACTTGACTTTGCAGTGGAAACTGGATGATCCTGCACGTCAGGAAGCATTATTAAAAATAAAGTATGCAGACCAAGCTCTTCTTTTTCACCAAGGGATTGAATATCAGGTAGGTGGAAATGTGAAGAGAGAACTGTAAGACTAAGTCAGGGAAAATTTCAGGTCATCTGAGTATGGCCTTGATGCTTCCTAGTGGTAAAACCATAGATCAGAAACCTTGGTGCTCAGAAGAATTTTCAAGGGTGTCTTAGGCAAAGTGAAGTGATATTCCTGCCCCCCCAGGGTCTGGTGAAGAGGAGGAACATAGACAAGTTGTATGTTCCCTTGATGAGCAGTGTTGTATATCATGCTTCCCTTTTGGGGAAGAGAAAGAACACACATGGAGGGATAGTTTCTTCATTAATGCACCATATCCTTCTATGTGGTTGAAGTTCATGACAGCCTTCTCATCATACAGTCATACATGCAGTTTATGGTTTTTCAGTATGGTTATCATTAATAAATGATCCCAGGAAGATGTGTAGTTGATTACAAGATGTTTCCTTGGTAGCTTCCCAGTAGGTATCTAGTGTCGTTCCTAACTTTGCTATCAGCTACTGACACCTGTAATGTTACTTGAAAGTAGAGATTAGGGTATCTGGGCTCTTTGTACCCTTCTCTGTAAATATCAGGGCAGAGCCTTCAGACTTAATTGCTTCTTAGATGCACGATTACTGCTCACTTAGCCCTAAGCAAAGAAGTAGGTCATTCTATTCATCAGAATCTTACTGTTCTGTAATTATGTGAGGAGCAAATAATTATAGATAGGGTTTCTGTGTGATTTTAAAGCAGGTAAATTTAGCATCACTAGAGAATAATCTAGAGCTGGAAAAACTCAGGGTTCTTAAAAAAAAACAAACATACAGACAACATTTAAACCTTGGTACGTTTTATTATTCTCAAATGTGTTATATAAGTTGGAAAAAAGCTTTGTCTGTTTCTTGGGCTGGAAAAGGCACTTATGATTAAATAACAAGGAAGAAAAAGAGCTAGTCTCCATTTATTTCTTGACACTACAGAAACACTGTTATTGAAATTTAGTTACATATGCTTTGAACAAAGGACTACGTTCATTTTTATAGGTGGAACATACATTTCTCTTTTCATTGATTAAGATAAAAATCAGGTTTCAAACTTTACTGAAAGATGTAAATGATGTTGAAAATTTGATTATTAAAGAGATTATAACCTTTTCAAAATTGAATGTGAGCTATGTGGAATTGGGTGTGAAATACACCTTGCACAATGCTATATGGAAAGGGTATTTTTTAACTTTCATGTAGCCTGAAGTCTTTGATTAGAATTAATTTAGATAAATGGAGATGGCTTTTGCTCTGAATTTGGCCAGCTTGCCTGTCTTTCTTTCTTTTTTACTTCTGTTTTTTTTTTTCAGAGAGTTTGTTTTAATATACAAAATGAATAAAATTGGTATGCCAAAGTGCAGGCCTGCCTGTATGGTTGGCAGAATTAGACAAGTGTCTTAGTTTGCATTCTCCCTAAAAGCAAGATGCTGCTAGGAGTTTATTTGGGAAGTGACCCCAGGAAGCATGGTGAGGGAGTGAGGAAGTAAGATGGGGAGGATGGGGAGCCAGTGCAAAGGGGCAAGCTCGTGAGTAGGCTGTTGCTGGGGTTCCTTCTTGCTGGAGATTCTCTGAGAAGCTGTGTGGGACACACCTCAAGCATGAGGAAAAGGAAGGAATCTACCCGATGTGGTAGGCAAAATGATGGTTCTTCCAAAGAGGTCCACTTCCTAACCCTGGCACCTGTGAATATGTGACTTTACACAGAAAACTTTGCAGATATGAGGGAGTTAAGGACCTGGAGAGGAAGAGGTTATCACAGGGTCCTTCTAAGAGAGAAGTAGGAGGGTCAGAGTCAGAGAAGAAATATGACATAGGAAGCAGAGCTTAGAGAAAGAGAGAAATTTGAAGTGCTGTGCTGTTGGCTTTGAAGATAGATATAGAGGCCGTGAGCTGAGGGATGCAGACAGCCGCCAGGAGCTGGAAAAGGCAAGAAACATGTTCTCCCCTGGAGCTTCCAGAAGGAACCAGCCCTGCTGACATCTTGATTTTAGCCCATGAGACTGATTTTGGACTCCTGCCCTCCAGAAATGTGAGAGCAGAAATTTGTGTTGTTTTAAGCCATTAAATTTGGGGTAGCAGCAATAGGAAACTAATATACCCACCAAATTGCAGGCCTTGTTGATTGAGGATGGCCTCTAGGGCAGTATTTCCTTGGTGCTTCTAGCCAGCCGCACACAACCTCCTACGATGGATGGACAACCTCAGGCAGAGAGAGCCTGCACAGGGTGGCAGCAACTCTGCAGGGCAACCTCTGCATGCGCCAGGGCACCAGTGGGCTTGGCTGTACCTGGACAAAGGATTTGATGAGTAGAATGGGGAAACATCCTCATGAACACTTGGAAACAGCTATGCTGGGTTGTTTCATATCAACAGTCCAGGTTTCTGAGCCCCTCTGACCATTTCTTTGCTGTCTCTTCTCTTCCCATTCTCTTCTGATGGCCTTTAAATATTGGGGTTCCTAGGCATTATGATCTTGGTCTTGTCCAGTCTTACTCTGGGATGGCTAGTTGTACATGTTAACCTGCCTGGGCCAACTTGACTGGCCAAAAGCTGTCGAGACACTTTTTTTCCAGGTGTGCTTGGAAGAGTATTTTTGGATGAGATGAACACTTGGTAGATGGAGTAAAGTAGATTGCCTTTCCTAACGTGAGTGGCCCTCATCCAAAAAGCTGAAGGCCTGACTATAATAGGAAGGTTGACCCTCCCCTGAATAAGAGAGAGTTCCTCCTGCCTGACTGCCTTCAAGCTGGAGCATTGGTTTTTTTCCCCTATCTTTGGACTTGAACTGAAATATCAGCTTTCCTGGGTCTCTCCTTTGCCAATTCACCCTGCAGACCTTGGATTTGTCAAGTTCCATAATTGCATGAACGAATTCCTTATGATATATCCCTTTATATATATGTGTGTGTGTGTGTGACATTTATGTATATAAAACATGTCTCTAAGCATAAGTTTATATACATCTATCTATCTATCTATCTATCTATCTATCTATATATCTCATATTGGTTTTGTTTTTCTGGAGAGCCCTGTCTAATATACACTCTGTACTCCAGGGTGATTTTTCTCTGCTCTTAACTTCAGCTTCTATCAATAGACTGGTCAAACCGAAATCTCAGTCTTTAGCCTGGGTTTCTCCATATCCAAATTTTAAACTGCCAGTAGAGACAGCCCCATGGATACTGTATAGATACTTTAAACTCCACATGTTCATAGTAAAACTCATTATCATTCCCCTAGGAATCTGCTCCTGCTTTCTATATTCTTTTTCCACTACATCTCCATGTACTCTGATCCCAGCCTCAATATCCTCAGCACTGCTCATTATGAGTTTTAAACCTTCAGGATTTCTGCGATTTAGTGCTTTGTTTCCCAATGGAGAGCACACAGGGTTGGCACCCAGGGCTGAGGTGGAAAAATTCTATAGCTGGGAAGGAACTAGGAGATCTTATTCTCATGTAAACACACACACACACACACAGGACAGGTTGAGGGAAAGAAAAAGACAGATATATACAGAGAGCAACAGAGCCATTCAGACATGCACAGTCTGATAGAGGAAAAAAGGTGGTGGGGGAGGGGGGCAGAGAGGGAAACACAGGCTACAGTTTTATATAAAGAGATATAGAGTGAGAGACAGACCCATGTAGAGGCAGAGAGAGAACGTTTATCAGAGAGAGGAAACAGGGAAGAGAATGTTAGAGAAAGAAGGAGTCGGAATAACAGAAGTGACCTGATACACACTGTTCCCTAGAATTTGAGAAAGCCCCACTGTGTCTCCTGATATGGTTACCCTGGCCCACCTGCCCACGTCCCTTCCCAGAGCAACCCACTGGCCTACTGGACAGGCATATGCTTTACAGCCATAGGGTTCAAACTGCAGCTCAACCACTTTTTAGCAACATGCCTTTGAGCACTTTATTTAAGCTTCATTTTCTTTGTCTGTAAAATGACGGTAGTAATACCCACCTTGCAAGCTTTTTGTTAGATGCCCAACAAATAATTATTAGTTCAGCCAAATCATGATATCATCTGGCTCCCTTTATTGAAAGGGAATTTGTATGTGTCTGGGATAAATATAGCTAATAAAACTTTATTATCATACATAAAGGAAAATTAAGAATACCCTTCTAAGCAGTATGGGAGACTTTTCAGCTACAGTCTATTAAAAACCAGCCATAACAATCATGGACATGTTTTTTAATCTGTAATTTTTTTTAATCCTCTCTGTCTTCCCTTTTTACAAACTACTATACAGTTGTGCTCATTTCACATGCTAGTAAGGTTATGCTCAAAATCCTTCAAGCTAGGCTTCAGCAGTTTGTGAACCAAGAACTTCCAGATGTACAAGTGGAGTTTAGAAAAGGGTGAGGAACCAGAGATCAAATTGGCAACATTCATTGAATAATAGAGAAAGCAAGGGAATTCTGGAAAGATATCTACTTCTGCTTCGTTGACTACGCTAAAGCCTTTGACTCTGTGGATCACAACAAACTGTGGAAAATTCTTAAAGAGATGGAAATACGAGACCACCTTACCTATCTCATGAGAAACTTGTATGCAGGTCAAGATGTGACAGTTAGAACTTTACTTGAAACAACTGACTGGTTCAAAATTGGGAAAGGAGTACCTCAACGCTGTATATTGTCACCCTGTTTATTTAACTTCTATGCAGAGTACATCATGTGAAATGCTGGACTGGATGAATCACAAACTGGAATCAAAATTGCTAGAGAAATATCAACAACCTCAGATATGCAGATGATACCACTCTAGTGGCAGACAGTGAAGATGAACTAAAGAGTGTCTTGATAAGAGTGAAAGAGGAGAGTGAAAAAGCTGGCTTAGAACTCAACATTCAAAGAAACAAAGATCATGGCATCTGGTCCCATTACTTCACGGCAAGTAGGTGGGGAAACAATGGAAACAGTGACAGACTTTATTTTCTTGGGCTCTAGAATCACTGTGGATGATGACTGCAGCCATGAAATGAAAAGACACTTGCTGCTTGGAAGGAAAGCTATGACAAACCTAGACAGAGTATTAAAAAGCAAAGACATCACTTTGCCACCAAAGGTCTGTATAGTCAGAGCTATGGTTTTTCCCAATAATCATGTATGGATGTGAGAGTTGAACCCTAAAAAAGGCTGAGTGCTGAAGAACTGATGCCTTTGAATTGTGGCTCTGGAGAAGACTCTTGAGAGTCCCTTGAACTGCAAGGAGATTAAACCAATCCTGAAGGAAATCAACCCTGAATACTCATTGGAAGAACTGATACTAAAACTGAAGCTCCAATACTTTCGCCACCTGATGCAGAGAGCCGACTTGCTGGGAAGGACCCTGATGCTGGGAAAGATCAAAGGCCAAAGAAGAAGGGGGTGACAGAGGATGAGGTGGTTGGATAGCATCACCAACTCAGTGAACATGAATCTGAGCAAACTCTGGAAGATAGTACAGGACAGGGAACACTGGCATGCTGCAATCCATGGGGTTGCACGGAGTTGGATGCAAGTTAGTAACTGAACAAGCTAGGAGAGGGCAAATTGTTGTTCCCGGAATACCTGTATGCAAGAGGGCTCTGGTGAGTATGATGGAGAACTTGCTTTTAATAATCATAGTCTACTTTGTTTGCTTTTTGCTTTTCATTAAACCTTCCCTTGCATCTGATTGTTTCCTTATGGAAGGAGATCACAGGCCTAATTATATTGCTACATTTTCATTCTTGCATTCAGTGAATTTTCAAGAAACAGAATTGAGTAGGATGAGAATGAATCTGTAGCTGTGGACTGAGGAATTAACCAAGTGGAAGGGCCTTACCTTCTCCTGCTCCCCACGATCAGCAATCTAGCACTAACCTCCATTTGCAAAGGTTTACAAAATTTTGTAGAGCTTTTAGGGGTAAAATATGTTTTTTTTAAAAAATTTTTAAAAATACTAAAAGATTAGAAATAATTTAGAAAGTCTTAAAAGTATAGAGAATAAAAAATCATCCATAATTCTATAACTCATTGATGACTTCAGTTAACCTTTGAAGTACATCATTTCAATTATACATATAATATTTTTTTTCACATAACATTTTTATCCACAACTGAGTTCACATTACACATATGCTATTTTTTTCATTTGCAATATATAATGGGAACAACACCATACCATTAAGTATTTTTCTTTAAATAATGTTAATTTTGTATAATATTCCACTCTGTGGGCATAGCCTAAGGTTTTGTTTCCTTTTACGTGTTTAAACCATTCCTTTATTGCTGAATATTGATGTCATTTCCATATTCTTTTCTATTATAAATTATGGTGCAGTGAAAAGATTTAAATAAAAAATTTTTATGCATTTCCATGATTAACCATTTAAGGTACATTGCTTCTACAAATGAAACTTCTGAAAGCAAAATTTATACTTTTTAAAAAGTTTTTTATATCAATTGCAACTTCTCCTTGCAGCTCCAAAAAGTTGTGCCAATTCATACCTCTTTCTTCAGTGTGATGTCTCTCTGTTGAAAAACTGCAGTTGTTGGTTCTCTTCTTCATAAAGAATCATATTTCTTTTTATTAAAAATCTTTCCAACATTCTCTCTTCTAGCTTTTTCATTCTCTTATTGATTTCTAAGTTTCAAAGTCATCATTGTGTTAAATTTATTTTACACTGCCGTGAACATTTTGCTGAAAACAGTTTATAGCATCTCCATGAAAGAAAATCATGTTTACTCAAAAGTTGTGACCTCATTTAAAAGCAATATACATTTGCTGAAAAAGGAAAAAGTACTTACTGACCATTACCATGTCAGGGACCTTGGTGGATGCCTGAGAAACACAAGGTGTGATCCTTAAGGGTCTCACCTTCTCAGCTGGAGAAACATAACCAAGTTCACATACTCTGAAGAGTAATTTTTCTCAACCTTGTTTAGATCAGTGTCCCCTCAAACACCTTCTCACTGTCTCTGGTGTATCACTCACTTCCCATGAAGAATTTGCCCAACTTTCTTTCTGTAGTTCCTATTGTAAACCACATAACTAGACCCATTGAATGTGTTTTTTCAGGTTATCTGTGCACATCCCATGCTGATTCCCCTAGTGAGGAATTCATATATTCAGTTCAGTTCAGTCGCTCAGTCGTGTCCGACTCTGCGACCCCATGAATCGCAGCACGCCAGGCCTCCCTGTCCATCACCATCACCCGGAGTTCACTCAGACTCATATCCATCAAGTCCGTGATGCCATCCAGCCATCTCATCCTCGGTCCTCTCCTTCTCCTCCTGCCCCCAATCCCTCCCTGCATCAGAGTCTTTTCCAGTGAGTCAACTCTTCGCATGAGGTGGCCAAAGTACTGGAGCTTCAGCTTCAGCATCATTCCTTCCAAAGAAATCCCAGGGTTGATCTCCTTTAGAATGGACTGGTTGGATCTCCTTGCAGTCCAAGGGACTCTCAAGAGTCTTCTCCAACACCACAGTTCAAAAGCATCAATTCTTTGGTGCTCAGCCTTCTTCACAGTCCAACTCTCACATCCATACATGACCACAGGAAAAACCATAGCCTTGACTAGACGGACCTTAGTCGGCAAAGTAATGTCTCTGCTTTTGAATATGCTACCTAGGTTGGTCATAACTTTTCTTCCAAGGAGTAACGGTCTTTTAATTTCATGGCTGCAGTCACCATCTGCAGTAATTTTGGAGCCCCCCAAAATAAAGTCTGCCACTGTTTCCACTGTTTCCCCATCTATTTCCCATGAAGTGATGGGACCGGATGCCATGATCTTCGTTTTCTGAACGTTGAGTTTTAAGCCAACTTTTTCGCTCTCCTCTTTCACTTTCATCAAGAGGCTTTTTAGTTCTTCACTTTCTGCCATAAGGGTGGTGTCATCTGCTTATCTGAGGTTATTGATATTTCTCCTGGCAATCTTGATTCCAGCTTGTGCTTCCTCCAGCCCAGCGTTTCTCATGATGTACTCTGCATATTAAGTTAAATAAGCAGGGTGACAATATACAGCCTTGATGTACTCCTTTTCCTATTTGGAACCAGTCTACTGTTCCATGTCCAGTTCTAACTGTTGCTTCCTGACCTGCATACAGATTTCTCAAGAGGCAGGTTAGGTGGTCTGGTATTCCCATCTCTTTCAGAATTTTCCAGTTTATTGT